>NC_081361.1:5544215-5874215 GCF_030684315.1 Stegostoma tigrinum | reverse complement strand
AGCATGTAAACCAGCTTTTCCTTACTACTACTAGTTTTAACAAAGATTCATTGGACCCAAAACGTTAACTCTACATTCTCTCCAAAGACACTGACAGACTTGCTGAGTTTCTGCAGCGATTTCAGCTATTATTTTTAAACTGAGCTCAAGATGTATTCTTCACACAAGAGGATTGAGGCTTATGGAACAAGTTGGGGAGATGGAGGTCTTCAGGTACAGAGCAGCCAGGATCAAGCTGAATGGTGGAACAGACTCGAGGGGCAGAATGGCCTCCTGCTGTTCCTATATTCCTAATCCCACCAGCTCTTCCCACAGTCCTGCATTCTCCACAGATTCACATCTTTATTGACTGCAATTTGAATAAAAACCCGAATCTTCCATTGCCCTGGGGCTGCTGAATGTTAGGCAAATTCTGCATTTTCATCTCTCTCTAGTTTTTAGTTCCCTAATGCTGTTGATCATTTCCATTCAAGGCTTTATCAACCTGCACTTCCACTGTCAAGGAATGATGGCATTGGAGCTGAGCTCTCTCTGCTTCTCTGCATCCTAACATATCTTTTCACCCCTTTTCCTGTCAAAGCCCATCAGCTCCAACTGCTCCCCATTGAATTATGTCAGTCTGCTCACTGTCACTTTCCTCATCCCCAATTACTCTCCCCAATTCTTTGTCTCTTTTCCTCGCTATCTGTGAAGCCTCTCCTCCTGAGTAGTCAGCACTTTCCAATTCTCGGGGGCAGTGGCTGATCTTTGTGATGTGGAGGATGTGGAGCTCAGATCAACCTCAAAGATGAGGTCAGGTTTGTAAAGAGTCTGGTTCAGCAGCAGACAGTGCTCAGGGAGAGGGATGGAGTATGTACCAGGTACTGAGAGGGAGGCTTTGATCTTCCCAATGTGTTTCCCAGGGAGCTTGGCTCCTCGGCCCTGACTGCTCTTAGCTGTTGTGATTGTCACTGATTGGACAGTTATTATTGGAGATTCTGACCACAGCAGAAAACCCCAGTGTTAAAAATAACTGCAAAGCCTGTCAGATCGCAAGGTTGAAACTTCACCAAAAGAGGAAGTGAAAGAAGGAGCTCGGAGCAGCTGGATGTTTGTAACAGAGACACAAGAAAACTGTGAACCATCTGCACAAATTTACAGCACAGATGGAAGCCATTCAGCCCATTGTGCCTGTGAATGACCCAATTAGTCCCACTGCCCCTCTCTCTCCCCATAACCCAGCAAATCTTTCCTTTTCAGCTCGATCTCCAACTCCCTTTTGTTGACCTGTGCCCACAGCATGAGGCTACCCCTAACCTGGGCTCCAAACTGACATCTCATTCATTCATTGGGAGTCAAACTGCCTGCGCTGGGAAATGGAGATCAGGAACCTCAACATTCCCTCTCCCCTCCTGAGGGACACTTCATTTGTTTTTTTTTCAGGTTTACTCATGGGATGTGGGCATCGCTCACTGGTCCAAGATGTTTAAACTGTCCCCAGCTCCTGCTGGGACAGGACATACACAGGGATGGTGATTGTGGTGTCTGGGACATTGCCTGGAAGTTCTAATACTGTGAGTATGACTGTTTCAGGCTGTTGCTTGCCTATTCTGTGAGATAGGTCTCCCAAATTTGGCACGAGCCTCCAGATATCAGTAAGGAGGATGGAGCAGGTTAGATAGAGCTGTTTCTGCCGCTGTCTTTCTAGTGCCTAGATCATTGCTGGGTACTCCGTCCGGGTTCATTTCTTTGGTGAGATGTCATCATAATTGATACAACTGAGTTCCTTGCTCGGCCATTTCAGAGAGCAGTTAATAGTCAACCATATTGTTGGGGGCAGTTCCATGGACCCTGACAGCACATTCCTACTTTCCCCATTTCCCATTCTGTGTGTGGAAGGCTGCAGGAAGGGCTAAAATTTATGATGATGTTCAACAGCTGCATGATCTTGAATAGGTCCTGTGAGCTTCCTCTTTGTGCCGAAATCTGCACAATCAATGTGTCTTACTGTACTTGTTTTTCTGTACTTGCTGTTTGTTACATTGCATAAGAGAGAGAGTTTCATTCTGAGTGGTTGGACCTCATCTCTGACCAGGATCACGAATGGTGCCAGGAACAAATCTAAACCTCGAGGCCAGCTGTTGATCAAGAGGACCCTGATGGGCAGAAGGGCCTGAGGTTTATTGTTCTAATTCCTTACTTTTTCATTCTTTTTATTGACTGACCTGAACAAATGTTCATATTTAAGTAAATTTGTGTTGTTGACTCTTCTTAATTACACTTAACTGAATCTGAAGAACTGCTACTCTGGCACTATCCCCCACCTCTTCCTCTGCTACATTGATGGCTGTATCATTGCTGCTTTATGCTCCCCTGAGGATCCTGAACAGTTCATCAACTTTACTAACATATTTCACCCCAACCTCAAATTCACCTAGACCATCTCTGATATCTGTCTCTCCTTCCTGGACCTCCCTGTCTTCAACTCTGGCAACATCTATTTCTGCTCCCAAGATGGGGTGTTCCACTCCAGCACATCTCAGATGTCATCCCATTTCAAGGAATGTAACTTTCCCCATTCAGTGGTTGAAAGTGCTCTCGACCACATCTCTTGCATTTCTTCTGCCTCTGCCCTTACATTCCCTCGCCCCAACAAAAATAAAGACAGGACCCCCCTTGTCCTCACACACGATCCCACCAACCTCTGCATCTAATGTATCATTTTCTGCCACCTGCAACGGGAACCCACCCCCATTTGCCTTTCATAGGGACCGCTCTCTCTGAGATTCCCTCACATGCCCCATGCTCCCCACTAGCCCCACCAACCCGGGCACCTTTCCCTGCAACCACAGGAAGTGCTACACCTGCCCCTACACAATCCCCATCACCTCCATCCAAGGCTCAAAGCAAACCTTCCACATCTGCACGGGTTCATCTGCACATCCGTCAATGTGGTCTACTGCATCGTCTGTTCGTAATGTGGCCTCCTCTCCATCGGTGAGACCAAGCAGAGGCTCGGAGACTACTTTGTAGAGCACCTGTGCTCTGTTTGCGACAAACCACAACAACCTCTGGCCACAAACCATTTTAACTACCCCCCTACAACTCCACTCCGTGGGCGACATGTCCATCCTGGGCCTCCTTCAGTGTCACAATGACACCACCCTCAGACTGGAGGAATAGTACCTCATATTCCACCTTGGGAGCCTAATGCCCCACAGCTTCAATATGGAATTAACCAGTTTTAAAATCTCCCCACCCTCAGCCTCATCCTTTGACCACCCCTCACTCTCATCGCCCTTGACCTGACGCAACCCGTCCATCTTCTCTCCCAACTATCCACTGACCACACTGGCCAATCCCCACCACTGCCTACCTGCACTCACCTCTCACTATCCCACGTACCTTCTCTAGCCCCACCCCTCATCTGCCTACTTATTTCCGAGTGCCCTACCACTCATCCTTTCTGATGAAGGGTCCCGACCTGAAATGTCAACTTTCTTGCTCCTCTGATGCTTCCTGGCCTGCTGTGTTTATCCAGCTCCACACTTTTATATCTTATTACTGCTTGGATGCGTATTGTGATCCAAGACAGCTTGTGAGCAGGACATTCAACTGTGTGAACTTTCACCCTTGCGCACAATTCTGTCCCCACAGGAAATCCACACAAAACTTGAATTCACATAGCACATTCAATGTCCAAAACATTCCCAGATGTTTCACAAAGTTGCAGTAAGAGCGATGGGGGAGTGGTTGCAGGAACATAAGGACTCGGTGCAGGAGCAGGATATTTAGCCCCTCGAGCCTGCTCCACCATTGAATACGATCATGGCTGATCCCATCTCATCCTCAATTCCACTTTCCTGCCCCCTCTCCATCAACCTTTAACCCAGTACTCATTCAAAATCTGTCCATCTCCCTCTTGGTGTGAGACAGGGGAGGAACCACTCCATTTCAGACAAGTTGGTGTTTATGGAGTATGATTGGAGGAAGCTGGGAGAGGACATTGGTGCCATAGAGTTAGGAGATGGGATGAGCAGGAACAAAGGCTTCTGTGGTGAAGGGGCTGATATAATGCAGAGACAGCTAATGTTGTGGAGATGGAAATAAGAGACTAAATTCCATGTTTATCCGTCACTATTTGACGGTCCAGAGTGGGACATGGACTCCATGGTGGGTGGAGGGCTCAATTCCTTTCTGTTGTAACTGTGTGATGTCCTAGCCCTCATCCCAACAAATCACCCTGATCCAGAGCTTGACCATGGAAAGGGAAGGTGATGGGAAGGGATTGGAACATGTTGTCAATGGACAGGATTGTTCAGTGGGTCAGAGCCTGTTCTGCCCCTCCAGCTCACACTGATGGCCTGAGGATCTCCCCTCTCCGCTGGATCTTCACAGGGGAGGCAATGGCATAGTGGTATTATCACTGGACTGTTCATCCAGAGACATCGGTAATGTTTTGGGGATCCAGGTTCGAATGAGGCCGCAGCGGATGGCCAAATTTGGATTCAATAAATATCTGGTATTAAGGGCCTAATGATGATCTTGAACCCATTGTCAATTACTGGAAAAGCCGATCTGGTTCACAAATGTCCTTTATGGGAAGGAAACTTCCATACTTTCCTAGGCTGGCTGACATGGGACTCCAGACCGACAGCAATGTGGTTGCTGCTTAAATGTCCTCTGGGCAATGAGGGATGGGCAATAAATGCTGCTGAGCCAGCGATGCCCACATGCCATGAATAACTACTGGTGTCTAAACCAGTCCTCAGTGAGAATAGACCAACAGCAGAGAACTGCCCTTCCTTTGACACGAATCTGCCCATTTTCCTGAGAGAGACCAGCGCCTGGTCAATGTGGGAAATGGGGCCATACTTCAGGAGAAGACATGCTTCAGGGGTCAAGGGGTAATATCCATTAGTGGGGCAGAGCAGAGCGAGATGTACCTTGCAGTTCACTGTCACCACCTGGGATTTTGTGGGAAGAAGACAGAAGCAAGGTAGGGAGAGAGATGGAGGGTGTGTGTGTGTGTGTGTGTGTGTGTGTGTGTGTGTGTGTGTGTGTGTGTGTGTGTGTGTGTGTGTGTGTGTGTGTGTGTGTGTGTGTGTGTGAGAGAGAGAGAGAGATGGACGTAGGGAGAAACATCTGAGACAGTGTGAGATATGCTACGGAACCGAGAGGGAGTTAGAGGGAAGTAGATCTTGTGAGGTTGAGGGGTAGAGAGAGAGAGAGGGAGAGAGGGAGAGAGAGAGAAAGAGACAGGGAGAGAGAAAGAGGCAGGGTGAGAGAGAAAGAAACCAGGGTGGGTGTGAGACTAAGGGTGAAAGGAATCAAGAGCCTGAGAAAGAGAGAGAGAGAGACATGATTAGTGCTGACACAAAATGACAGAGAGAGAGGGAGAGAGACTGTATTTTGCGAGGTAGAGAGGGAGGAAAAGAGAAAGACAGAGGTATAAAGATAGACAGATTACATATAGAACATAGAACATTACAGCACAGTACAGGCCCTTCAGCCCTCGATGTTGTGCCGACCTGTCATACCGATCTCAAGCCCATCTAACCTACACTATTCTATGTACGTCCATATGCTTATCCAATGACGACTTAAAAGTACCTAAAGTTGGCGAATCTACAACCGTTGCAGGCAAAGCTTTCCATTCCCTTACTACTCTCTGAGTAAAGAAACTACCTCTGACATCTGTCCTATATCTTTCAGCCCTGAATTTAAAGCTATGCCCCCTCGTGCTCGCCGTTACCATCCTAGGAAAAAGGCTCTCCCTCTCCACCCTATCTAACCCTCTGATTATTTTATATGTTTCAATTAAGTCACCTGTCAACCTTCTTCTCTCTAACGAAAACAGCCTCAAGTCCCTCAGCCTTTGCTCGGAAGACCTTCCATCCATATTAGGCAACATCCTAGTAAATCTCCTCTGCACCCTTTCCATAGCTTCCACAGCCTTCTTATAATGCGATGACCAGAACTGTACGCAATACTCCAATTGCGGCCTCACCAGAGTTTTGTACAGCTGCAGCATAACTTCTTGGTTCCGGAACTTGATCCCTCTATTAATTAAAGCTAAAACACTGTATGCCTTCTTAGCAGCCCTGTCAACCTGGGTGGCAACTTTCAAGGATCTGTGTACATGGACACCGAGATCTCTCTGCTCATCTACATGACTAAGAATCTTCCCATTAGCCCAGTACTTTGCCTTCCGGTTACTCCTACCAAAGTGCATCCCCTCACACTTGTCTGCATTAAACTCCATTTGCCACCTCTCAATTTAAGGCTTTTAACTGAAGCAAGAGAGGGAGCAAGTGAGGGAAACAATGAGAGATCAATATTGTGAGATGGAGTGAGGAAGTGTGAATAAGTTGGAGACAGCGGCTAAGAGCCAGAAAGAGATAGAGAATATAAGAGAGATTAAGTGGGAGAGAGAATTAGAGAGTTAGACATTGCAGATGTGAGACAGAGAGGGACACAAAGAGAGAGAGAGAGAGAGAGAGAGAGAGATAGAGGGGGGATTGGTGGGCGGTGGGGGCCGGGGAGGTTTCCTGGTCACCACATTATGGGAAGGATGTGATTGTATTTGAGACAGTACAGAGGAGATTTCCCAGGATGCTGCCTGACCTGGAGAGTCTGAGCTATGAGGAAAGATTGGAAAGGCTGGGGTAGTTTTCCTTGGAGCAGTGAAGATTGAGAGGAGACCTGACAGGGTGCTATAAGATTGTGGAGGAGGAATAGGGTGGATAGGAAGGCATTTTTTCCATGCAGAGAGGGGTTAATATCCAGAGACCGAGATTGAAAGTAACACAGGCATAGAAACATAGAAACTAGGAGCAGGAGCAGGCCAGTCAGCCCTTTGAATCTGCTTTGTCATTCAATATGATCATGGCTGATGCTCTCTTGCAATCCACTTCCCTTCTGTGGGAGGGAATTCTGCAGGCTGTCAACCTCCTGAGTGAAGAAATGTTTCCTCCTCTCAGCCATAAATGGTCTACCCCGTATCTCCCTGGGACTGTGTGCCCTCGTTCTAGACTCCGCAACCAGGGGAAATCTCCTCCCTGCATTGGGTCTGTCCAGCTCTTTTAGAGTTTTCTACGTTTCAATCAGATCCCCTCTCATCCTTCTCAATTCGAATGACCCCAGGCCCAGTCGAGGTAGAGGCTGACAGGAGAGTTGAGGAGAAATGTTTTCACCCAGAGGGTGGTGGGAGTATGGGACTCCCTGCCTGAAAGGCTGGAAAAGTCAAACACTCTTGGAACATTGGAGCAGGGTTTAGATCATCACTTGCGTTGCTGTAGCCTCCGGGACTATGGGCCAAGAGCGGGAAAATGCGATTAGAATCATCAGATCTTGGTTGACCAACACAGGCACTACAGGCCAAGAGGCCTCATTCAATGTTGTTCTTGTCAATGACTGTCAGAGACAGTGAGAGAGAGAGAGACAGAGAGAGTGAGAGGGAGAAGAGGAAGTGTGAGGGGCTGACGTGGCTCTCTCTCTGCTTGATGCCATTTACATATTGAGGAACAGCCAGTAAGACTCTCGCAGGCTGCAGCTTTATAAAGCAGGGCCAAGTGAAGGGAGAATTTGTCAGGAACCAGGCACTGGGACAGGAGCACACACCATGATTTCACACATACAGCTGATCTGGCCTCTGGCATTCTGTGTTGCAGGTACAAATCTCTCTCTTCCCACCTTGAATCTTTAGTTGCTCTCCATTTCACTCCAATTCCACTGACTTGTGATTGAAGGGAAAATGCTAAATCATGAGAAATGCTCAGTGTCTCCAACAACCTCTCATTTGACAGGCTCTTTCTGTGACCATTCTGACTTCACTGTGTTTCTCTCTGACCCCTCAGGTATCAGTGGGGACATCACCATGAGCCAGTCTCCCCCGGTGCTGTCAGTGGGGCTGGGCCAGACTGCAACCATCACCTGTACGGCCAGTCAATCTGTTAGCAGCTACCTTGCTTGGTACCAACAGCGAGAAGGACAGAAACCCTCTCTCCTGATCTATTATGCATCAAATCGATTCACAGGAGTCTCCGAGCGATTCAGCGGCAGTGGATCAGGGACAAGTTTCACCCTGACAATCAGCAACGTTCAGAATGAGGATGTCGCTGACTATTACTGTCAGCAGTATAAGAGCTATGCCGACACAGTGATACAGAACTGCACAGAAACCTCAATACACACAGCACCACTCCCTGCAGTGACACATCCCACAGTTATATTTAAATGAAAGTGAACAAATGACCCCATTCCAGAATTGACACTGCCCACTACACACTCCAGTCCCTGTGGTGTCCACCGCTCACTGAAGGCCTCATGTTTCCCTTGGCCACATGTGAAGAGCAGCTGTAAGATTTAACATCGAAAATAATGTTGAAAACTCACCCAATCCCAGCTGGACACAAACCAGAGAGAGACGGGGTTGGGGGGTGGCGGTGGTGAGATAGAGACAGAGAGAGGAACAGAATGAGAAAACCAAAGAGCGAAAAAGACACAAGTGAACGAGAGACAAAGACAGAGAAAGAGAGAGAGAGAGAGAGAGAGACGAAGAGAGACAGAGGGAGACAGAGAGATGGAGAGGAGGAGTGTGCGTGAGAGAGAGAAAGACAGGGAGAGTGAGTGAGAGACAGAGAGAGGGTGAGAGTGACAGAGGGAAAAGAGAGCAGAGGTTTATGTACAGCCTCTGCACTGGGAGCTCTCACTGTGGCTTACGTTTGGTAAAGGAACCAAGCTCAGACTGAGTAAGTAAACCACAATACTCCAATATTAACCCTTTCGATGCTGAAACTTTTGAAAACATAAATGCTGATTGTTGAAGGTGTTAGTGGTGAGCTGCAGTGAATGAAATGTTTGATTGAGGAGCACTGTGTCTAACAATGGACCCACCTGTATTTCTTTAGTTCCATTGCCCCCTTTAAGCAGTAAGATATGTCAGTAAGTTTTACTCACCATGTGGAGGAGCTGTGTCTGTTTGCAGCCAGCGGTCATATTCCTGCAGCGTGGAGTGAAATCAGTGAGTGACCTCCTGCCAGCCGCAGTGTGACAGACGCGGGCAGAGTTTGATGTGAGCTCTGGCTCCCAGTCCCAGCCTCTGATCTCACTGACCCCAGCTGCAGCAGCAGCAGCAGCAGCAGCAGCACCGTGAGACACTGAGCTCCCACTTCCCCAAGCTTCATCTCTGCTCAATCACACACTCACTGAATTGTTACAGTGCACACAGAGGCCATTCCACCCATCGTGTTTGGACTGGCTCTCCGAAAGAACTACTCACTGAGTGTCATTCTCCTGCCTTTTCCCTGTCACCCTGCATGTTGTTCCTTTTCAAATAACAGCCTCATTCCCTTTGGGATGTTTCAATTGAAGCTGCCTCCACCACACTCTCAGGCAGTGCATCCCATACCTTAACCAATCACTGGCTGAAAATGTTTTTCTCCATGTCACTTCTGCTTCTCTTACCAATTACTTTTAATCTGTGGCCTCGCACTTTCAATTTTTTCACAAGTGGCAACATTTTCTCCCCATTTACTCTGTCCCGCTCCCTCCTGACGTTGAATACCTCAAACAAACCTCGTCTCGGCCCTCTCTTCTCTAACAAGGTCCAAAGCTCTCTAATCTATCTTCATAATGGACGCCCCTCATCCCTGGATGCATCTTTGGGAATATATTTTGCTACCTCGACAAAACATTTGTGTCCTTCCTGAATTATTCACATTTTCAATGGCCAGCATGATTTTATGAAACTCATCAGGCCACACCCCAGCCTCCTATGCTTCAGGGTAAAAAGTCATAGCCTTACCAGCCTCTCACAGTCATGCAGTCATACAGCATGGAAACAGGCCGTTCAGCCCAACACGTTCACACCGAGCTGATATCCTAAACTGTTTCTCTCATCCCATTTGCCAGCATTTAGCCCATATCCCTCTAAAACCTTCCTATTCATGTATCCATTCAGATGTCTTTCAGGAATGCTGCAATTGTAACTTCCTTCACCACTTCCTCTGGCAGCTCGATCCATATGCGCAACACCCTCTGTGGGTGAAAAGCTACCCAACAGGTCCCTTTTGAATCTCTCTCCTTTCACCTTAAGCCTTGGCCCTCTAGTTTCCGACCCCCCTTCCCAAGGAAAAGACCTTGGACATTTACCCTACCCATGCCCCTCATGATATTATAAACCTCTATAAGGACACGCCTCGGCCTCTGATGCTCCAGGGAAAATAGTTCTAGCCAATTAGCCGCTTCCTACAGTTCAAAACCTCCAACCCTGACAACATCTTTGTAAGCCTCTTCAGTACCCATTTAAGAACATAGAGCATAGAAAAGTACAGCACAGTACAGGCCCTTCGGCCCACGATGTTGTGCCGTGGATTAATCCTAATCCAAAAATAAAATAACCTAACCTACGTTCCCCTCAATTCACTGCTGTCCATGTGCATGTCCAGCAGTTGCTTAAATGTCACTAATGACTCTGTTTCCATGACTACCACTGGCAAAGTATTCCATGCGTTCACAGCTCTCTGGGTGAAGAACCTCCCTCTGACATCTCCTCTAACCCTTCCTCCTAACACCTTGAAACTATGACCCCTTGTGGCAGTCAATCCTGCCCTGGGGAAAAGTCTCTGGCTATCGACTCTATCTATGCCCCCCATTACCTTGTACCCCTCGATCAGGTCACCTCTCTTCCTCCTGCTCTCCAGAGAGAAAAGTCTGAGCTCAGTCAATGTCTCCTCGTAAGACAAGCCCTCCAGTCCAGGCAGCATCCTGGTAAACCTCCTTTGCCCTCTCCAAAGCCTCCACATCTTTCCTATAATAGGGCGACCAGAACTGGACACAATATTCCAAGTGTGGTCTCACCAGGGTTTTGTAGAGCTGCAGCAAAACCTCGCGGCTCTTAAACTTGATCCCCCTGTTAATGAAAACCAAAACACCATATGCTTTCTTAACAACCTTATCCACTTGGGTAGCAACTTTTGGAGCTATGCACTTGAACACCAAGATCCCGCTGTTCCTCCACACTGCCGAGAATCCTGCCTTTAATCCTATATTCAACATTTAGGCTCGACCTTCCAAAATGCATCACTCTGCATTTATCCAGGTTGAACTCCATCTGCCATTTCTCAGCCCAGCTCTGCATACTGTCAATGTCTCGCTGAAGCCTGCAATGGCCCTCAATACTATCAACGGCACCTCCAACCTTTGTGTCATCAGCAAACATACTAACCCACCCCTCAACCTCCTCATCCAAGTCATTTATAAAAACTACAAAGAGCAGAGGCCCAAGAACAGAGCCTTGCGGGACACCACTCAGCACTGACCTCCAGGCAGAATATTTACGATCTACAACCAGTCTCTGCCTCCTGTCAGCCAACCAATTCTGATTCCAGACAGCCAAATCACCCTGTATCGCATACCTCCTGACTCTATGAATGAGCCTGCGTGGGGAACCTTATCAAATGACTCCCTTTAATCACGCTATGCTTTTCCAAATAGTCATAAATCTTATCTCTCAGAAATCTTTCCAAAACCTTGCTAGCCACAGACGTAAGACTGACTGATCTGTAATTTCCAGGCATTTCCTTATTCCCTTTCTTGAAAAGAGGAGCAACATTTGCCTCCCTCCAATCTTCCAGTTCGACTCCCGTGGAGAGTGAGGAAGCAAAGATCTTTGCCAGTGGCTTAGCAACCTCCTTTCTCACTATCTAGAGCAACCTAGGATAAACCTGGTCTAGCCCTGGGGACTTATCGATCTTAATGTTTGCCAAAATTTCAAGCACATCAACTTCCTAAATCTCGATCTGTTCAAACCTGTTTCCCTACTCCTCAAAGCTCTCATTCACAGCAAGGTCCCTTTCCTTAGTGAAAACCGAAGCAAAAAACTTACTTAGGTCTTCCCTGATCTGCTCAGACTCCACGCACAAGTCCCCTTGCTATCCCTCGTCAGCCCTACCTTCTACCTGATCATTCTCTTATTCCTCATGTATGAGTAAAATGCCTTCGGGTTCTCCCTAAGCTTTCCTGCCAATCCTTTTTTGTGCCCCCTCCTGGCCCTCCTCAGTCCACTTTTGAGCTCCTTCCGAGCAAGCCTGTAATTGTCTATAGCTGTGCTCGACCCTTGCTTCCTCCACCTGACGTAAGCTGCCTTTTTCTTTTTGACATGAAACACCTCTGTTCCCATCATTCAAGGCTCCTTAATCTTTCCCCTTCTTACCTGTCTCAGAGGAACAATTTATGCATCACTTGCAACAACTGCTCCTTAAACAGTCTCCACATGTCTGTTGTGCCCTTTTTGTGGAACAATTGCTCACAGCTGACAAAAACGGCTCCATTCAAACCATCTGCACTAAGGTGGTTCCAATCAATATTGGGAAAGTTGAAGTCACCCTTAACAACAACCCTGCTACATTTGCACTTTTCAACAATCTGCTGGCCAATGAGTTCTTTGATCTCCCTACTGCTATTTGGGGGTCTGTAGAAAACCCCCAATGAGGTGACTGCTCCCTTGCTGTTCCTAACTTCCATCCATACTGACCCAGTCGACAAACCTTCCTCGGCAACCTTCATTCCTCTTGCTGTGATGCACTCTCTGATTAGCAACGCTACACACCCTCCTCTTTTTCTACCCTCCCTGTTCTTTTTAAATGTTCTAAATCCTGAATCATCTAGCAACCATTCCTGCCCCTGTGAAACCCACATCTCCATTATGGCCACAACATCATAGTCCCAAGTACTGATCCATGCTCAAAGTTGATCACTCTTATTTTTGACACTCCTTGCTTTAAAGCAGACACATTTTAACTGATCCCTTCGTTCCATCACATGAAAAACCTTCCGGTAGATTCACTGCATCCTGCCACTGCCACATCTGCCACTACGCCCCCCCGTCCCCCCTCAGATGTGTTGCCCTGGTTCCCACCCCCCCTGCCAAACTAGTTTAAACCCTCCCGAACCACTCAAGCAAATTGCCCACCCAGGACATTTGTGTCCCTCCAGTTCAGGTGCACCCCGTCCTTCATGTACAGGTCCCACCTTCCCCAGAAGGCATCCCAATGGTCTATGTATCTGAAGCCTCCTTCCTGCCCCAGCTGCGCAGCCATGTGTTAAGCTGCACTCGCTGGCTGTTCCTCACCTCGCTATCTCGTGGCACTGGTAGTAAACCTGAGAACACTACTCTACTCGTCCTGCTCTTCAGCTTCCAACCTAGCTCTCTGTCATCCCTTTTCAGATCCGTAATCTCATTCCTGGAGATGTCATTGGTTTAACAACATCCTTGTTATAGAAGATCAGAATTGTTCACAATATTCGAAAAGTGGCCACATCAATCTCCTGTATAACCGCAATATGATGTCCCAACTCATATACGCAATGTAGTGACCTATAAAGACAACCACGCTAAATGCATTCTTCATCACTCTAACTCCCTATCACTCCAGTTTCAAGGAAAACTGCACTTGCATCCATAGGTGTCTGCTCAGCAACACTCCGCATTGCCCTCCCATTAACTGTCCTGCCCTAGTTTGCCTCACATTTATCTAAATTGAACTCTGGCTTCCACTCCTCCATATGTTGCCCTGTCTGATCAAGGTCCCATTACTATGAAATAATCTTCTTCACTATCCGCTGTTCCACCAATTTTATTGTCATTTACAAACTTATTAACAATACCTTCTAAATTCACATTAAATTGTTTATTCAAATGATGAAAAGCATTTGAACCCGCACCAATCCTTGCAGCACACAATGAGTCACGGACATCCAGTGTGAAAAGCAACCCTCTGCCACCTATCTTCAAACCAATTTTGTATAAAAATGGCCAGCTCCATCTGGATCCCATGTGATCTAACCTTACTAACCAGTCTACCATGCTGAACCATGTGGAACACTTTGCTGAATTCCATGTAGACAATGTTTACTCTTCTGCCTGCATCAATCCTCTTTATCACCCTTTCAAAAAAACCTCAGTCAAGTTGCTAAGACCTCATTTCCTGTGCACAAAATAACATTGACTATCCCTAACCTTGCCTTTCCAATTGCATGTAAAACATATCTGTCAGAATCCTCTCCAACAATTTACTCACCATTGACATTGGCTCACCAGTCGAATGCTCACTGGGCTTACTTTTCAGCCTTTCTTAAGTAGTTGCACAACATTAGCTACCCTTGAGTCTGTCATTAGCTCACCTGTGTCTGCCAATGATACAAATATCTCAGCAAGGGGCCCAGTAATCAGTTTCTTAGCTTCCCACAAAGTCTGGGATACACTTGATCAAGTGGCAGAAATTTATCTACCGATCAGGGATAGCATAGGGAACTTGTGTGTGGAGCCTGAGGAGGTAGGGGAAGCCCTAAATGAGTTTTTTGCTTCTGTCTTTACGAAAGAAACCAACTTTGTAGTGAATGAAACCTTTGAAGAGCAGGTGTGCATGCTGGAATGGATAGAGATAGACGAAGCTGATGTGCTGAAAATTTTGTCAAACATTAAGATTGACAAGTCGCCAGGCCTGGATCAGATTTGTCCTCGGCTGCTTTGGGAAGCGAGAAATGCAATTGCTTCGCCACTTGCGAAGATCTTTGCATCCTCGCTCTCCACTGGAGTCGTACCTGAGGACTGGAGAGAGGCAAATGTAATTCCTCTCTTCAAGAAAGGAAATAGGGAAATCCCCGGCAATTATAGACCGGTAAGTCTCATGTCTGTCGTCTGCAAGGTGTTAGAAAGGATTCTGAGGGATAAGATTTATGACCATCTGGAAGAGCATGGCTTGATCAAATACAGTCAACACGGCTTTGTGAGGGGTAGGTCAAGCCTTACAAACCTTATCGAGTTTTTTGAGGATGTGACTAGAAAGGTTGATGAGGATCGAGCTGTGGATGTGGTGTATATGGACTTCAGTAAGGCATTTGATAAGGTTCCCCATGGTAGGCTCATTCAGAAGGTCAGGAGGAATGGGATACAGGGGAACTTAGCTGCTTGGATACAGAATTGGCTGGCCAACAGAAGACAGCGAGTGGTAGTAGAAGGAAAATATTCTGCCTGGAAGTCAGTGGTGAGTGGAGTTCCACAGGGCTCTGTCCTTGGGCCTCTACTGTTTGTAATTTTTATTAATGACTTGGACGAGGGAATTGAAGGATGGGTCAGCAAGTTTGCAGACGACACAAAGGTCGGAGGTGTCGTTGACAGTGTAGAGGACTGTTGTAGGCTGCAGCGGGACATTGACAGGATGCAGAGATGGGCTGAGAGGTGGCAGATGGAGTTCAACCTGGATAAATGTGAGGTGATGCATTTTGGAAGGTCGAATTTGAAAGCTGAGTACAGGATTAAGGATAGGATTCTTGGCAGCGTGGAGGAACAGAGGGATCTTGGTGTGCAGATACATAGATCCCTTAAAATGGCCACCCAATTGGACAGGGTTGTTAAGAAAGCATATGGTGTTTTGGCTTTCATTAACAGGGGGATTGAGTTTAAGAGTCGTGAGATCTTGTTGCAGCTCTATAAAACTTTGGTTAGACCGCACTTGGAATACTGCGTCCAGTTCTGGGCGCCCTATTATAGGAAAGATGTGGATGCTTTGGAGAGGGTTCAGAGGAGGTTTACCAGGATGCTGCCTGGACTGGAGGGCTTATCTTACGAAGAGAGGTTGACTGAGCTTGGTCTCTTTTCATTGGAGAAAAGGAGGAGGAGAGGGGACCTAATTGAGGTATACAAGATAATGAGAGGCATAGATAGAGTTGATAGCTAGAGACTATTTCCCAGGGCAGAAATGGCTAGCACGAGGGGTCATAGTTTTAAGCTGGTTGGTGGAAAGTATAGAGGGGATGTCAGAGGCAGGTTCTTTACGCAGAGAGTTGTGAGAGCATGGAATGCGTTGCCAGCAGCAGTTGTGGAAGCAAGGTCATTGGGGTCATTTAAGAGACTGCTGGACATGTATATGGTCACAGAAATTTGAGGGTGCATACATGAGGATCAATGGTCGGCACAACATTGTGGGCTGAAGGGCCTGTTCTGTGCTGTACTGTTCTATGTTCTATGTTCTATCTTTATGCATTTTAAAAACCCCTCTTATGCCATGAGGAATATTGTCAAGACTGAACTATTTATTTCCTCAAGTTACTGAGCTTTCGTTCTTTCTCCATGATAAATATTGAGACAAAATATCCATTTAAGATCTCACCCATCTCCTATGGCCCCACACATAGGTGGCGACACTCACGTTTGAGGGACCCTATTCTCTCCCCACTTACTCTTTTGCCTTTTCCTTATTCGACATCATTCTATCACTTTTGCTCTCAAAAGAGATCAGGAATTTTTTGCCTTCCCTCAAATATACATTGACTGTCCCAGGTCTACATCCCCTATTATTCACCTCATGGCTTTCCTGCCAACCTTTGACCCTTGTTGGTTCAGACCTGATGTGTCCTTACCACATGGAATTGGCACTTTCCCCAGTGAACCATTTTGACCCTGAAATGGTCTTTGGTCTTTTCCTCTGCCATCTTAAACCTTGTGATACAAGATCACGCTCCCTAAATGACTTCTGAGTGACACTTGACCTACTTGGGCCTCCATCATTTCCAAGATTAAGGTCTAGCAGATCCTCCTTTCTCATTGTTCTGGAAACACACAGCTGAGGAAAATTTGCCTGAACACACTCTCATAACTCTGGCCACTCTCTGCCTTTCACACTGCTCCTATCCAAGCCTATATTCGGATAAGTAATGTCCTCCATTATAACAGAGAACATCAAGCAGAGAACAGTACAGCACAATACAGCCCCTTTGGCCCACAATGTTGTGCTGACCTATTCTCCTGCTAAGATCGATCGATCCTGCATACCCTATGTTTTACTATCCTCCATGTGCCTTTCCAAGAGTTGCTGAAAAGTCGCTAAAGTATCTGACTCCACTACCACTGCCAGCAGCACATTCCACATGCCCACCACTCTCTGTGTGAAGAACCTATCTGTGATATCTCCCCTACACCTTCCTGCAGTTACCTTAAAATTATGCCCCCTTGTAATAGTCATTTCTGCCCTGGGAAAAAAGTCTCTGACTGTCCGCCCTATCTATGCCTCATCATCTTGTACACCTCTATCAATTCACCTCTCATCCTTCTTCATTCAAATGAAAATAGCCCTAGCTCCCTCTACCTTTCCTCATTAGACCTGCCCTCCAATCCAGGCAGCATCCTTGTAAATGTTGTCCTCTGCACCGTCTCCACAGCTTCCACATTCTTCTTATAATGAGGCGACCAGAACTGAACACAATATTCCAAGTGTGGTCTGACCAGAGTTTTGGAGAACTGCAGCATTACCTCACTGCTCTTAAACTCAATTCCCCTGCCAATGAAAACCAACACACAATGCCCCTTCTTTACAATCCTGTCAACTTGGGTAGCAACTTTGAGGGATCTATGGACATGGACCCCAAGATCCCTCTGTTCCTTCACACTGCCAAGAATCCTGCTATTAACCCTGTATTCTGCATTCAAATTTGACCTTCCAAAATGAATCACTTCACACTTTTCTGGGTTGAATTCCATCTGCCACATCTTTGCCCAGCTCTGCATCCTGTCAAAGTCCATAACAACTCTGCAATGTTTGCGGGTTTCGGTAAATTCCTCACCGATTTGTTCCTTTACTTCCTTCTCACTGGTTACCTGCAGACCGTGCTGAGGATACCGTAGACCTTGGCGTTCCTCTCTCATATTCCCTCCTGGTTCCCACAGCACAGCCACGTTAGTGTAAAACATCTCCAATAGCACGAGCAAATCAGCCCACAAAGAACTCAGTCCCAGCTCTGCTCAGGAGTATGCAGACTGTCCATTTCCCACCCCCACCACAGCCAGTCCCAATGTGCAAAGAATCTAAAGGCCTGTCTCCCAGAACCTCTTTCCAGCCGCACATTCACCTCACTGCTGCTAATTCCCTGCCAATCTCCCTAAATTCTGACTGCAGGACCACATCCCTTTTCTCCCACTGTCACTGGGACCGATGTGGATCACAGCAGCTGACCATTCCCGTTCTCTGCTCAGGGTGCTCTGCAGCTGCTCAGTGACATCCTTGACACTGGCACCAGGGAGACAACTTGCCGTTCAGGATTACCATCTGCAGCTGCTCTCGATTGCTCTTGCTCTCAAATCCCTTCTCACTAGCGCTCTTCCAGTCTTCCTTATGCCTCCTCATGCCCACCCCCAGACAGCTGGGCCACCCATGGTGCCCTGGTCTTGGCTCTGGCTCCAATTGCCAGATGAACTATCATTCCCATCAGGATTCTGAACTGAATCCTGGTTGGAGAGTGGGATATACTCAGGGGACTCCTGCACTAGCTACCTGGTCCTTTTGGGCTGCCTGCTGCTCCCCTACCACCTCTCTCCCTGCGTACTCTGAAGCTGTGGAGTGACCGCATCTTGAAACGTGCTTTCCACGGAGCTCTCAGCCTCATGGACTCTGCACACTGACACCAACTACTGCTCAAGCTCCGAAACCCAAGAGCTCCAACTGCTGTCACTGACCACGCTTCCTGCACTCATGGTATTCCAGGATCCGGGAAGCATCCTGAAATTACCACAAAGAATAGGATGCACATACTCTCCACCCCCTGGTTATCGATTGACAATGTTCGGATGACAAACAGTTACAGCAGGGCTCACAATCCAGTGGTTTCAGTATTTTGGACAAACTCTCCAGAAGACTTCAAGGAACAGGAGCAGAAATCAGCCATTCCGCCCCATTGAGTCTGCTCTGCATTTTGATCTTGGTAGATATGCTTTGCAACTCCATTCTCCTGCCTTTTCCATGGAACGTTTGATACTTTTGTCAATTAAGAATCTACCTATCTCTGTCTTAAACACAGTCACTGACTTGGCCTCCACACCCTTCTGTGTCAATGCATTCCACAGATTAACCTCTTTCTGGCTGAAGAAATGCCTTCTCCTCTCAGCTGTAAAGGGTTGTCCCTTCACCTTGAGGCTATGCCCTTGGGTCCCAGCCTCTCCTACTTGTGTAAATATCTTCTCCTCATCCACTCTGTCCAGGCCTTGCAGGATTCTGTAAGTTTCAATCAGAACCCCTCATCCTTCTAAACTACATAGAGTACAGACCCAGGGTACTCAACTTCTCCTCATATAACAAACTCTTCATTCCGAGCATCATTCTTGTAAACCTCATCTGAATCGCTCCAATGCCAATGTATTGTTCCTTAAGACATGCATCCCAAAACTGCTTGCGATATTCTAAATATGGTCTGACCAGAGCCTTATACTGCCTCAGCAGAACATCTCTGCTCTTACATTCTAACTCTACTGAAATGAATGCTAACAATGCATTTGTCTTCCTAACAACCAACTGAACCTACATGTCAACTATCAAGAAAGCTGAACAAGGACTCCTGAGTCCCTCTGTGCTTCAGATTTTCGAGCCTTTCCCCATCTAGAAAATAGTCTTTGCATTTTTTCTTCCTACCAAAGTGCAAAACCTCACATTTTATATTGTATTCCATCTGCCATTTCTTTGCCAACTCTCTGAGCCTGTCTAGGATCTGTTGCAGCCTACCCTGTTCCACAACACTACTTGTCCCTCCCACCAATCTTTGTGTCATCTGCAAACTTTGCAACAAGGCCTTCTGTTCCTTCATCCAGGTTGTTCATGTATAGCGTGAACAGTTGTGGCCCGAACACAGAACCCTGCAAAATTTCACTCGTCACCAGCTGCTACTTATCCCCAATCTCTGCCTTCTGCCAGTCTGCCAATCCTTTGTCCATGCCTGGACCTTGCCCCTAACATATCGGATTCTTTTCTTATGTCAAAGGCCTTCTGGAGATACAAGCAGGTCACATCCACTGACTCTCCTTTGTCTAACTGGTTCATTGCCTCCTCAAAGAAATCTAACAGATTTATCAAGCATGATCTCCCATTGATGAACCGATGCTGACTCAGTCTTCTTTTTACCATTGCATTTCCAAGTCCTCTGCAATCTCATCTTTAAATCGAAGTGTAAAATCTTACCAACAACCAAGTCCAGGCTAACTGGCCTGTAATTTCCCATCTTCTGTCCCCCTCCCTTCTCAAACAGGGGTATCACGTGAGCCATTTTCCTGTCCTCTGACCCCACTCCCCTGCCCCAACTCCATCAATTGCAGATGCCTCCACATCTACAATGCCTCCACAATCTCCTCAGTGATCTCCTTCAGAATTATCTGGTGTAATCCATCCAGCCTGAGTGATTTATCCACCTTCAGCCTTTTCAGCTTCACACATACAACTTTTTCCCTGTGGCTGGAATCTCCTGATTCTGACCCTCACACCTTTCAGGGTCATGGGGTCATTGGGAACAGTGGCCCTGTCTGACACCGGGACACTGAGAACCCATTGCAGACTCACCCTTGACCTCAGCCCAGTGTTGGGCAGCAACATTCCAAGTGAATCTAGAATCTTCTACACAGACACCCAACATGATTCCTTCCTGAAATATGTTGATCCCAGTCTGCTCCAATGTTCTCGAATAAGTTCTGCCAATCTGTGAGTGATCAGAGGTTTGGTAAAGAGATATCAAGTGCCATCCTACTTTTCAACACTTGCTCCATAGCTTTGGAGGTTTTAGTCTTTCAAGTGAATATCTAAGTGTTTTTTTACAAAGTAATGAGGATTTCTGCCTCTCCCAAACTTTCAGACAGTGAGTCCTGGGTCCCATCAACCTCTGGGTAAAAACATTACTTCTAAATTTCCGTTGAACCCTATCTCCAATTCATTTCAGTCTCTCCCCATGGTTATTGCCTTTTCTGTTGATGGAAAACAGTCTATCCTATTGACTCTATCCAGGCCCATCACCATTTTACACACCCACATCAGATCTCCCCTTAGTCTCCTCTGTCCCAAAGAAAACAGCCCCAGCCTATCTAATCATTCCTGAAAGTTAAAACTCCCCATTCCTGACAAATTCTTCATTTCATCAAGGAATAAAGTTAAAAAACTTACCCCACTTGTCTTCTTAACCACCTTCCTTACCTGTATTCATGAAGCACATGGCCACGTCTTCCACCTCTACTTGGGGGTTACTTCCAGTTTCAAATTGACGAGTGACTTTCCTTCATTATCAGAGAAACAGATAGAAACAATGTACATAGGAGCAGGGAGTAGCCATTCAGCCCTTCAAACCTGCTTCACCATTCAGTATCATCACAGTTAATCATCCAACTCTGTACCCTGTTCCTGCTTTCTCCCCACATCCCTTAAATCCTTCAACCTAAATTTAATTCCTTCTGGAAAACATTCCCCGTTTATTTCTCTCATGCTGTAAAAATGGATCAGAATAGTTCGATTGTTGTTTTTGATCAGCACAGACACGATGGGCCGAAGGGCCTTTTTGAGTGCTGCGGGTCACTATGACTCTATTATTCTATATTGTGAATAACTGAAGTCCTGATGTCTGTGGTGTACAACAACTAGTAACTACCTGAAATTCAGACAAAGATCCATTTATTGCGAATCTTTGTGTCCTCCCTGCCAACCAGTTCTCTCTCCTTGTCAGTACCCGACTCTCAATTCTCTTGTTATTTCTGTGCTTACAAAACATCTTTGGGCCTTCCCTTGCTCATTTGGACATATTACATCCTATCAGCTCTTTGCTTTTAATTTCACTCGGTAACTTTCTAATCCCCTCTCGGTTTTGTGCATGATTGAACTCCGGGTCCACCTTCCCTGTTTGGCCTTCCTTACCCTGGCTGCTTTCTCACATTCTGGATTGAGAGTGTGGATTTGGGAATCCCACCCTTACTCTTTGTGGGAAGAGATTCTGAATGATCTCTGCTTCATCCTTGTAGGCCTCCCACTGCCCTGACATCGATTTCCCATTAAGTCGCTGATCCCAGTCTCCTTTTACCAAATCACCGCAAAGTTTTGTAAAATGGTTCTTTCTCAAATGAAAACTTTTACACATGCTCCACGGTTCCCCATTTCCATCTCTACTGTCGATCACACTGAGTTCTGATCGCCGTCATGAAAATGTCATGACGTTAACCGACGACCTGCCCTAGACTTCCCATACAGATGCAACAGAGAAGAAGGCACAACAACACGTCTTCTTCCTCAGGTGGCTCAGGAGATTTGGCATGTCTGTAAGGCTCCTCACTAGCTTCTACATATGCACGATTGAAAGCAAACTGTCTTGGCACATATTGACAGCTTCTCTGCACAGGCCAATAAGAAACTACTGAAGGTTGTGTGCACAACCCAGTCCATCACAGAAGCCATCCATAGACTCAATTTACACAACTTGCTGCCACAGAAAAGCTGCCAACATCGTCAAAGATCCATCCCACTGGAACCCTGAATACATTTCACTAAATGAATATTTTTCAACAGTATTCACTCTAGAAAATGACAATGTTATTGAGGAGAATACTGAGATACAGGCTACTAGACTAGGTGGGATTGAGGTTCACAAGGAACAGGCATTAGAAATCCTACAGAGGGTGAAGATAGAAAAGTCCCCTGGGCCAGATGGGATTTATCGTAGGATCCTCTGGAAAGCCAGGGAGGAGATAGCCGAGCCTTTGGCATTGATCGTTAACTCGTCATTGTCCACAGGAATAGTGCCAGATGACTGGAGGATAGCAAATGTGTTTCCCCTGTTCAAGAAGGGGAGTAGAGACAACCCTGGTAATTATAGACCAGTGAGCCTTACCTCAGTTGTTGATAAAGTGTTGGAAAAGGCTTTCAGGGATAGGATTTATAATCATCTCGCAAAGAATAAATTGCTTCAGGATAGTCAGCACAGTTTTGTGAAGGAGAAGTCGTGCCTCACAAACCTTATTGAGTTCTTTGAGAAGGTGACCAAACAGGGAGATGAGAGTAAACCGGGTGATGTGTGTATGTGATTTTCAGCAAGGCGTTCGATAAGGTTCCCCACAGTAGGCTATTGTACAAAATGCAGAGGAATGGAATTGTGGAGATATAGCAGTTTGGATTGGAAATTGGCTTGCTGAAAGAAGACAAAGGGTGGTAATTGATGGGAAATGTTCATCCTGGAGACCAGTTACTCGTGGTGTACTGAGATAATGGGAACTGCAGATGCTGGAGATTCCAAGATAATAAAATGTGAGGCTGGATGAACACAGCAGGCCAAGCAGCATCTCAGGAGCACAAAAGCTGACGTTTCGGGCCTAGACCCTTCATCAGAGAGGGGGATGGGGGGAGGGAACTGGAATAAATAGGGAGAGAGGGGGAGGCGGACCGAAGATGGAGAGTAAAGAAGATAGGTGGAGAGGGTGTAGGTGGGGAGGTAGGGAGGGGATAGGTCAGTCCAGGGAAGACGGACAGGTCAAGGAGGTGGGATGAGGTTAGTAGGTAGCTGGGGGTGCGGCTTGGGGTGGGAGGAAGGGATGGGAGAGAGGAAGAACCGGTTAGGGAGGCAGAGACAGGTTGGACTGGTTTTGGGATGCAGTGGGTGGGGGGGAAGAGCTGGGCTGGTTGTGTGGTGCAGTGGGGGGAGGGGATGAACTGGGCTGGTTTAGGGATGCAGTAGGGGAAGGGGAGATTTTGAAACTGGTGAAGTCCACATTGATACCATATGACTGCAGGGTTCCCAGGCGGAATATGAGTTGCTGTTCCTGCAACCTTCGGGTGGCATCATTGTGGCAGTGCAGGAGGCCCATGATGGACATGTCATCAAGAGAATGGGAGGGGGAGTGGAAATGGTTCGCGACTGGGAGGTGCAGTTGTTTGTTGCGAACTGAGCGGAGGTGTTCTGCAAAGCGGTCCCCAAGCCTCCGCTTGGTTTCCCCAATGTAGAGAAAGCCGCACCGGGTACAGTGGATGCAGTATACCACATTGGCAGATGTGCAGGTGAACCTCTGCTTAATGTGGAATGTCATCTTGGGGCCTGGGATGGGGGTGAGGGAGGAGGTGTGGGGACAAGTGTAGCATTTCCTGCGGTTGCAGGGGAAGGTGCCGGGTGTGGTGGGGTTGGAGGGCAGTGTGGAGCGAACAAGGGAGTCACGGAGAGAGTGGTCTCTCCGGAAAGCAGACAGGGGTGGGGATGGAAAAATGTCTTGGGTGGTGGGGTCGGATTGTAAATGGCGGAAGTGTCGGAGGATAATGCGTTGTATCCGGAGGTTGGTAGGGTGGTGTGTGAGAACGAGGGGGATCCTCTTGGGGCGGTTGTGGCGGGGGCGGGGTGTGAGGGATGTGACGCGGGAAATGCGGGAGACGCGGTCAAGGGCGTTCTCAATCACCGTGGGGGGGAAGTTGCGGTCCTTAAAGAACTTGGACATCTGGGATGTGCGGGAGTGGAATGTCTTATCGTGGGAGCAGATGCGGCGGAGGCGGAGGAATTGGGAATAGGGGATGGAATTTTTGCAGGAGGGTGGGTGGGAGGAGGTGTATTCTAGGTAGCTGTGGGAGTCGGTGGGCTTGAAATGGACATCAGTTACAAGCTGGTTGCCCGAGATGGAGACTGAGAGGTCCAGGAAGGTGAGGGATGTGCTGGAGATGGCCCAGGTGAACTGAAGGTTGGGGTGGAAGGTGTTGGTGAAGTGGATGAACTGTTCGAGCTCCTCTGGGGAGCAAGAGGCGGCGCCGATACAGTCATCAATGTACCGGAGGAAGAGGTGGGGTTTGGGGCCTGTGTAGGTGCGGAAGATGGACTGTTCCACGTAACCTACAAAGAGGCAGGCATAGCTGGGGCCCATGCGGGTGCCCATGGCCACCCCCTTAGTCTGTAGGAAGTGGGAGGAGTCAAAAGAGAAGTTGTTGAGTGTGAGGACGAGTTCCGCTAGGCGGATGAGAGTGTCGGTGGAGGGGGCCTGGTCGGGCCTGCGGGACAGGAAGAAGCGGAGGGCCTTGAGGCCATCTCCATGCGGAATGCAGGTGTACAGGGACTGGACGTCCATGGTGAATATGAGGTGTTGGGAGCCAGGGAATTGGAAGTCCTGGAGGAGGTGGAGGGCGTGGGTGGTGTCACGGACATAGGTGGGGAGTTCCTGGACCAAAGGGGAGAAAATGGAGTACAGATAGGTGGAGAAATGCTACACTTGTCCCCACACCTCCTCCCTCACCCCCATCCCAGGCCCCAAGATGACATTCCACATTAAGCAGAGGTTCACCTGCACATCTGCCAATGTGGTATACTGCATCCACTGTACCCGGTGCGGCTTTCTCTACATTTGGGAAACCAAGCGGAGGCTTGGGGACCGCTTTGCAGAACACCTCCGCTCAGTTCGCAACAAACAACTGCACCTCCCAGTCGCGAACCATTTCCACTCCCCCTCCCATTCTCTTGATGACATGTCCATCATGGGCCTCCTGCACTGCCACAATGATGCCACCCGAAGGTTGCAGGAACAGCAACTCATATTCCGCCTGGGAACCCTGCAGCCATATGGTATCAATGTGGACTTCACCAGTTTCAAAATCTCCCCTTCCCCTACTGCATCCCTAAACCAGCCCAGTTCATCCCCTCCCCCCACTGCACCACACAACCAGCCCAGCTCTTCCCCCCCACCCACTGCATCCCAAAACCAGTCCAACCTGTCTCTGCCTCCCTAACCGGTTCTTCCTCTCTCCCATCCCTTCCTCCCACCCCAAGCCGCACCCCCAGCTACCTACTAACCTCATCCCACCTCCTTGACCTGTCCGTCTTCCCTGGACTGACCTATCCCCTCCCTACCTCCCCACCTACACCCTCTCCACCTATCTTCTTTACTCTCCATCTTCGGTCCGCCTCCCCCTCTCTCCCTATTTATTCCAGTTCCCTCCCCCCATCCCCCTCTCTGATGAAGGGTCTAGGCCCGAAACGTCAGCTTTTGTGCTCCTGAGATGCTGCTTGGCCTGCTGTGTTCATCCAGCCTCACATTTTATTATACTCGTGGTGTACTGCAAGGGTCAGTGTTGGGTCCACTGCTGTTTGTCATTTTTATAAAGGCGTAGAAGGATTGGTTCGTAAATTTGCAGACGACACTAAGGCTGGTGGAGTTGTGGATAGTGACAAAGGATGCTGTGGGTCACGGAGAGACATAGATAAGCTGCAGAGCTGGGCTGAGAGATCGCAAATGGAGTTTAATGCAGACAAGTGTGAGGTGATGCATTTTGGTAGGAGTAACCAGAAGGCAAAGCACTGGGCTAATGGTAAGATTCTTGGTAAGGTAGATGAGCAGAGAGATCTCGGTGTCCATGTACACAGATCCTTGAAAGTTGCCACCCAGGTGGACAGGGCTGTTAAGATGGCATACAGTGTTTTAGCTTTTATTAATAGAGGGATCGAGTTCAGGAACCCAGAGATTATGCTGCAGCTGTACAAAACTCTGGTGAGGCTGCACTTGGAGTATTGCGCATAGTTCTGGTCACCGCATTATAAGAAGGTTGTGGAAGCTTTGGAAAGGGTGCAGAGGAGATTTACTAGGATGTTGCCTGGTATGGAGGGAAGGTCCTACAAGAAAAGGCTGAGGGACTTGAGGCTGTTTTCATTAGAGAGAAGAAGGTTGAGAGGTGACTTAATTGAAACATATAAAATAATCAGAGGGTTAGATAGAGATAATGGGAACTGCAGATGCTGGAGATTCCAAGATAATAAAATGTGAGGCTGGATGAACACAGCAGGCCAAGCAGCATTCCAAGAGGGTTAGATAGGGTGGATAGGGAGAGTCTTTTGCCGAGGATGGTGACGGTGAGCACGAGGGGGTGTAGCTTTAAATTGAGGGGTGAAAGATATGGGACAGATGTCCGAGGTAGTTTCTTTGCTCAGAGAGTAGTAAGGGAATGGAACGCTTTGCCTGCAATGGCAGTAGATTTGCCAACTTTAGGTACATTTAAGTCGTCATTGGATAAGCATATGGACGTACATGGAATAGTGTAGGTTAGAGGGGCTTGAGATCGGTATGACAGGTCGTTACAGCATCGAGGGCCGAAGGGCCTGTACTGTGCTGTAATGTTCTATGTTCTATGTACATGCAGGGGCAGGTTAGGAATCGCTTCTTCCCAGCCATTATCAGATGGATGAATGGACTCTCTAGATTCAAAAACAGCTGATCTTGCTAACATGCCCTCTGCAATGTAACCTTTATGCTTGTGTCTAAGTTTTCCTGATATGTACATTCTTTGCTTCCTGTACCACTTGTAAACAAAGCTTTTCACTGTATTTCAGTACATTGGATAATCAATCAATCACCATTGATAGCCCTTCCAGCTGCCTACATTCATTCTCTAAATGATGGTCCAAAACTGTCCCTTCGCTTTCTGCTCCTTCCCAACCTCCTTGTCAGTGGTAATTAGGATAGACAATAATTGCTGTCCCTGCCAGTGACACTCACATTCCAAGAAGCAATTTAAACAATGCCTGTTCTTTTGTCAGGTTTGTTAGTTTTTGTCTACAAATATTCAAATAAATCGTTTTGCCAATCAATGTTTGATAAGTTCAAATCTCTTCAAATAGCATGGATTAAAATTGCTTCTCTTGTCTTTCAGGCCGTGACAAGTCTCAGCCCAAGCTAACCCTGCTGCCCCCTTCCCCAGAGCAGGTCCAGACCAAAGGCACTGCAACCCTGGTGTGCCTTGCCAATCACTTCTATCCCGATGAGCTGGTGGTGCAGTGGAAGAAGGATGATGCAATCATTTCTGATGGGATTCAGACCAGCAACTACCTGCGAGCTTCGGACAGCACCTACAGTGTCAGCAGCCTGCTGACCCTCTCTGGCTCTGACTGGGAGTCCAATGCTCGCTTTTCCTGTGCTCTCACCCACGTCACCCTCTCCTCTCCCCTCAGCAAGAGCATCAGGAGATCAGAATGTGTGTAGTGTGTTTAAGAGAGTCCACAGAGGAAACACAACTTTAAATAGAACAGGGCTGAGCTGGCAGGACAAAGATCATTGGCAGCAAGAAATTTCATCTCTCTTCCTTCTCGGGACTGGGTTGGAGACAATTCTGAGGTTCAGAGGTTAAGGCAGGTCATTGGGACAGTGTAGAGGGAGCTTTCCTCTGTATCTAACTCCATGCTGTTGCTGTCCTGGGAGTGTTTTTTGGGACAGTGTTGACATGTGATGCCAAGTCAAACCTCTCAAAGACGGTGAAGACTGTCAGCTGCACAAAAACATCCTGCTCCTCTGATGCTTCTTGGCCTGCTTTGTTCATCCAGCTCTACACCTTGTTACCTCTGAACCTCAGACGTTTCTGCTTCAGCAAACCAGACCTCCTTCCTGCTCAGCCGGTAGTTCAAATTTAAAGTTTTGTCACTGTTTGAAGGGACGGGACTCTCATGTTATTGAGAAAATCTCCACAAGTATTTTCCATTGTGGCTGTGAATTTTGCAGCTTCCTCTGTCTGAGCTGTTAATTGCAGTGTTTATTCTGTCAATGTCAATGTGGAAAAGGGAATAAAAATGTAGAAGTTTCAGTGTCTATCTCTGAGTGTTTTGGAAATGGGCCACCACCCTCAGCTGATTGGCTGCAATTCAATTAGTCACAGTCCCGATTGGCTACGTAGCATGTCAATCGATGCCACATATTGTTGATTGACTTGGGAGCCAATCAATCAGTTTCAAATAATCCCCTTGACTGGAATTTGTTGAGGTTACAACATTCCAAACAGGACTGAAACTGAGCCCTGCTGGGATTCAATCATTACAATCTGACGCATTCAGTCTTCACTCTGCTGATCCAGACCTGGCTGGTGGGGTCACACTGTGCACTGAGATAAGGAGGTGTAGAACTGGATGAACATAGCAGACGAAGCAGCAGTAGATGAGCAGGAAGGCTGAAGTTGTGGGCCTAGACCCTTCTTCTTCAGTCTAGGCCTAAAAAGTCAGCCTTCCTGCTCCTCTGATGCTGCTTGGCCTGCTGTGATCATCCAGCTCCATACCTTGTTATCTCAGATTCTCCAGCATCTGCAGTTTCTAGTATCTCTCACACTGTGCACTCTCTGCTGGTAACACCTGAAATGATTTTCGGCTAAATATAGATGCTGCTGGTGGGGTCTCTCTGAGCATTGGTGTGCAAGGTCAGAAGTCACACAATGCCCAACAGGCTGAAGTGAGACATCAGAATGGTATGTTGCCTCCCTGGAAGCAGGATCAAAAATATCTCAGACAGTGCAGGATATTCTCTAAGGGGAGAGGGACCAGCAGGAAATCATTGTACCTATTAGAACTAACAGTATAGGAAGTTTAAAGGATAAAATCCTGAGGAGAGAATATAGGATGTAAAGCAGGAATTTGAAAAGGAGGCCCCGAAGGTGAGTAATATGTGGATTACTTCCACGGACACAAGCTAGTGAGGGTAGGAATAGAAAGGCTTAGATGATGAATGTGTGGCTGAGGAGCTGGTGCAGTGTCATTGGAATCTGTTCTGGGGTAGAAGTGACCTGTTCAAGAAGGATGTGCTAGAAGATGTTCCTGAATTGGAAGGGGACAAATGCACTGGTGGGGAAATTTGCTCGAGCTGCTTGGGGGGAATTGAACAAGCAAGGGGCGTGGGGTGGGGATGATATGTGGCACCCAGGGCGATAGTGAGGAAAATAATCAGTCTAAGACTGGTACAATTAAGAAACAGAGTAAATCAAGCAGTCAGAGCAGGCAGGAACAAAGTAGAGAGCAAGGTAGGATTGGGAAATTAAACTGCATTTATTTCCCTGCAAGAGGCCTCACAGGTAAGGCAGATGAACTCAGGGCATTGTTACGGACATAGGACTAGGCTATCACAACGATGAGACATGGCTCAGGGATGGGCAGGGCTGGCAGCTTGACATTCCAGGGTATAGATGCTCTAGCAAAAATCAAAAGGGGGCAAAGTGACATGGGGAAGTGGCATTTTTGATGAGGGATAAAATTATGGATGTGTTTTGGGAAGATATTTCTGGGACCATATCCAGGGAAGTTATTTGGGTAGATCCGAGAAAAAGACAGGAATGGTCCTCTTTCTGTAGTACAATAGAACCCTGAATAGTCAACGGGAAATTGAGAAATAAATTTCTAAGGAGATCTCAGTTATCCTTCAGAATAATAGCGTGTTAATGGTAGCGGATTTTAACTTTCCAAACATTGACTGGGACTACCATTCAAGGGTTTGGGTGCAGAGGAAATTGTTAAGTATATACAAGAAATTTATCTGATTCATGATGTGGATGTACCTACTTGAGAAGGTCCAAAACTTGATCTATTCTTGGGGAATAAGCCAGGGCAGGTGACTGAGATTTTGGTGGGAGAGCATTTTCGGGCCAGTGGCCATAAATCTATTTTTTAAAAATAGGAATGGTGAAGGATAGATGAGATCAAAAAGTAGAAGTTCAAAATTGGAGGATGGCCAATTTTGACATTATTAGGCAAAAACTTTCAAAGGCTGATCCAGGGCAGATATTCACAGGTTAAGGGATGGCTGGAAAATGAGAAGACTTCAACAATTGGGTAAAGAGAGCCCACAGACAGCACGTTCCTATTAGGTTGAAGGGCAAGGATGATGGGTGTAGGGAATGCTATATGACTAGAGAAATTGATGTTTTGGTCAAGAACACGAAGCCAGTGAACTATAGGCCATTAAGCCTGACCTCGGTGGTGAGCAAGTTGTTGGAGGGGTTCCTGAGGAGCAGGATGCACATGTATTTGAAAAGGCAAGGTCCGATTAGGGATAGTCAACATGGCTTTGTGCATGGGAAATCATGAATCACTTACTTGCTTGAGTTTTTTGAAGAAGTGGCAAAGAGGATTGATGAAGGTAGAGTGGTGGACGTGATCTCTCTGGAGTTCAGTGAGGCATTCGAGAAGGTTCCCCATGGAGACTGTTTAGTGAAGTTGTATCACACGGAACACAGAGAGAACTAGCCATTTGGATCCAGAACTGGCTGAAAGGTAGAAGAGAGAGGGTGGTGGCAGAGGGGTGATTTATGGACTAGAGGCCTATGACCAGCAGTGTGCAACCAGAACTGGTGGTGGGTCCACTGCTATTCATCATTTATGTAACTGATTTGGATATGAATATAGGAGGTGTGGTTTGTAAGTTTGCAGCTGACACCAAAATTAGAGGTATAGTGGAGAGAGAAGAAGGTTACCTCAAAGTACAACGGGTTGTCGAATAGATGGGCCAATGCGCTGAAGAGTCGCAGATGGAGTTTAGCGGGGAATTATAGATCAGTTAACCTGATGTCAGTTGTGGGAAAGATGCTGGAGTCAATTATAAAAGATGAAATTACAACTTATTTGGATAGCAGTAGCAGGATGGGTCAGAGTCAGCATGGGTTTACCAAGCGGAGATAGTGCTTGACTAATCTTCTGGAATTTTTTGAGGTTGTAAGTATGAAGATGGACAAGGGAGAGCCCGTCGTTGTAGTGTACCTGGACTTTCAAAAAGCCTTTGATAAAGTCCAACATAGGAGATTAGTGAGCAAAATTAGGGCACATGGTATTGGGGGCAAAATACTGAGTTGGATTGAAAATTGGCTGGCTGACAGGAAGCAAAGAGTAGTGATAAACGGGTCCCTTTCGGAATGGCAGGCAGTGACCAGTGGGGTACCGCAAGGTTCGGTGCTGGGTCCGCAGCTGTTTACGATATACATTAATGATATAGATGATGGCGTTAAAAGTAATATTAGTGAATTTGCTTATGATACAAAGCTGGGTGGCAGTGTGAAATGTGAGGAGGATGTTATGAGAATACAGGGTGACTTGGACAGCATAGATGAGTGGACGGGATGCATTTAGATGCAGTTTATTGTGGATAAATGTGAGGTTATCCACTTTGGTGGAGAGAACAGGATGGCAGATTACTATCTCAATGGAGTCAAGTTATGTAAAGGGGAAGCACAACGAGATCTACATGTTTTTGTACATCAGTCAATGAAAGCAAGCATGCAGGCACAGCAGACAGTAAAGAAAGCTAAAGGCTCGCTGGCCGTCATAAAAAGAGGAATTGAGTATAGGAGCAAAGAGGTCCTTCTGCAGTTGTACAGGACCCGGGTGAGACCGCACCTGGAGTATTGTGTGCAGTTTTAGTCTCCAAATTTGAGGCAGGATATTGTTGCTATTGAGGGAGTGCAGCGTTGATTCACGAGGTTAATACCCAGAATAGTGGGGCTATCATATGTTGAAAGATTGGAGTGACTGGGCTTGTACACACTTGAGTTTAGAAGGATGAGAGGGGATCTGATTGAGACATATAAGATTATTAAGGGATTGGGCACTCTGGAGGCAGGAAGCATGTTTCCACTGATGGATGAGTCCAGAACCAGAGGACACAGTTTAAGAATAAGGGATAGGCCATTTAGAACAGAGTTGAGGAAAAACTTCTTCACCCAGAGAGTGGTGGATATATGGAATGCTCTGCCCCAGAAGGCAGTGGAGGCCAAGTCTCTGGATACTTTCAAGAAAGAGATGGCTAGAGCTCTTACAGATAGTGGAATCAAGGGTTATGGGAATAAGGCAGGAAGAGTATCCTGATTGTGGATGATCAGCCACGATCAGAATGAATGGTGGTGCTGGCTCAAAGGGCCGAATGTCTACTCCTGCACCTATTGTCTATTGTCTGTTGTCTAATTTAGATAAATGTGAGGTGCTGCATTTCGGAAAGGCAAATCAGGGCAGGACTTATACACTTCATGGTAAGGTCCTGAGGAGTGTTGCTGAACAAAGAGACTTTGGAGTGCAGGTTCATTGTTCCTTGAAAAAGGAGTCACAGGTAGACAAGATAGTGAAGAAAGCATTTGCTATACTTAGCTTTATCTGTCAGTACATTGAGTACAGGAGTTGGAGGGTCATGCTGTGGCCTTAAAGGACATTGGTTGGGCCACTTTAGGAATGCTGTGCGCAATTCTGGTCTCCCTGCTTTAGGAAGGAAGGTGTGAAACTTGAAAGGGTTCAGAAAAGATTTACAAGGGTATTGCCAGGTTGGAGGGTTTGAGTTGTAGGAAGAAGCTGAAAAACCTGTGTCTATTTTCTTTGGAGTGTCGGAGGCTTAGGGGTGACCTCATAGAGTTTTATAAAATCATGAGTGACATGAGAGTAAACAGACAAAGTCTTTTTCTTTTCAGTGGTGAGGGAGTCCACAACTGGAGGGAATAGGTTTAAGGTGACAGGGGAAAGCATAAAAAGGGATCTAAGGGATAGCTTTTTCACACAGAGGGTGGCGCTTGTGTGGAATGAGCTGCCAGAGAAAGTGGTGGAGACAACATTTAAAAGCCATCTGGGTAAGTATTTGAATAGGAAGTGTTCTGAAGGATATGGGCTGGGTTCTGGCAAATGGGACTAGATTTATTTAGGATATCTGGTTGGCATGGATGATTTGGACTGAAGAGTCTGTTTCTGTGCTGTATGTCTCTATGATTCTCGGTATATTTGAAATCATAAGCTTTCAGAGCACTGTCCCGTCATCAGGTGAAGTAAAGAAAAACATGCAGGTACAGAATTTTTTTAGGCAGAGAGATCACTGGGCAGTGAGATCAAATGATCAGACAAATAGTGTGAGTGGAGTGTCGATAGGCTGAATAATAAGACTGCAGGCAAACAAAGTTGTCAGTCAGTGTGAGTAAGGTGTCAACAGTTGAATAGCAAGTGAAGGCATGATCCATAATCTGATTAATTAAGGCAGAGAGATAATTACAAAACATTTAAAATAGGATGGTGCAGCAGACAAACCAAACAACTGGCATAACATGATAGATACAAGGGGCATATGCTGAGGGTCTAACCAAAGTAACAAGTAGTCCAAAAACTATATAAACTAATTAAGGTAGAGAGATCATTACCAGTTATCAAGGTGATAGTGTCAAAACAAGACTGTAAGGATGATTTTACAAATGCAAAAGAGTGTGGTGAGTTTACATGTAGCAGGACATGCACCTAACATCATGGTTGAGGATGTCTTCTTGGGCAAAGAACTTTGTTACCAGTTTCTGCTCAGTGATTCTACATTGTTGTGCACCTCAAACATCGCTTTGGAGGACATGTACTAAAGAATGGAGACTGAATATCTTTGAGCACTGAAGTGTTTCCCAATTGGAAGGGAATATTCTTGTTGGGCAATTGTTGTGCAGTGTCCATTGTCGTAGTGTCTGCATGGTCCAGCCAATATACCACACCTCAGGACATTGTTACCAACATTGGCTGAGACACATGAGTATCTGCTGTGTATGTGGTGGGTATGTGATCTTAGCAACCATATTGAAAGTTTGTGAGTTCAAATAAACCTGTTGGACTATAACCTGGTGTCATGTGACTTCTGACCTTGTCTGCCCCAGTCCAACACCAGCACCTCCACATCATGAGTGCGGGCGTCAAACTCTGTGCAGCCTGTCGGTGTATGTGTGGTACCTTCTGCTGCCTGTAGGTGTGTCTGCGTGCATGCGTGTAAGTTATTCTGGGCTGCCTACAGTTGTCTCTCTGATTCTGTGTTTGTTACTCTGTGCATCTGCAGGTGTCTCTCTGAGAATGTGTGTGTTACTCTGTGCTGCCTGTTGGTGTCTTTGAGAGTGTGTGCACTCTATGCTGCCTGTAGGTGTGTGTCTCTGAGCAATGGATTGAAAACTGGGGTTTGTGATGGGGATTGAAGATTAGGCTTTAATCTTCTCAAAACAAGGCCAGAACACAGAACACCAGGCTATAGTCCGACAGATTTATTTGAAATTACAAGCTTTTAGAGCAGATGAGCTCTTAAATCTAGAGGGTCTGGGGCAGCATGGTGGCCCAGTGATTAACACTGCTGTCTCATAGTGTGAGGGGCCCAGGTATGATTCCACCATCGGGCAACTGTGCGTGCGGAGCTTGCACATTCTCCCTGTATTTGCACGAGTTTCCTCTGGGTGCTCCGGTTTCATCCCAATGTGCAAAGATGTATAGGCTAGGTTATGGGCCTTGTGTTGGAAAATGAGTTTACAATAGTTAGATGGTTGTTTTTGACCAGAATGTATGTGATGGGCTCAACAGCCTTTTTCTGAGCTCTGTCGCTGTACAAATACGGACATGGATGCTGGAATAGACTGGGGAAGAGGTTTAACAATAAACATGGTTGAGGAACAATTACAAGCATTTAAAAATGCAGTTTGTAGCTCACATCAAGTACATATTCCTGTGAGGAATAAGGGTTCTTGGAAGGGCATCAGCTAACCATAGTTAACCCAAGAAGTTAAGTATAGCATCCGTTTGAAAGAAAAAAATACATACAATGATGGCAATTTTCTGGTAAGCCAGAGCATTTGGCAAAGCTTTAAAAGCGAAATAAAATGACTGAAAAAAGAAAGGGAGGAAACTAATAAACTTGTTGGCAATATCGAGATGAAGAGAAAGGGCTTCTTTAAACATATAAAAATGAAGACAGAATACAATGTGATCACAGGCCCCTTAAAGAATGAAACTGGTGAAATAATAACGGGGACTGAAGAAATGGCCAAGGAGTTGAATAATTAAATAAATGTCTTTACATTCCAAACTTACTAAATATTCAAAGGTCAAGAGAATGAGGGGAAATTAACACAATAGCTATCACCAGTGAAAAAGTGGTCAGGAAACTAATGGAGGTAAAGACCACAAAGTTCACTGGACTTGACAGGATCCATCCTAGGATATGAAATGTCATAGCTATAGAGATAATATATACATTGGTTGTGGCATTCCGAAAATCCTTATTTCCTTGACAGTCCCAGATGGTTGAAAAATTGCCTGTTCAACAGCTTTATTTAAAAAAGGGGAGATAAAAGAAAAAGAAAATTAAATGCCAGTTAATTTATTTGTTGTTTGGAAGATAGAGTCAGTGAGTTATTTAGCATGGAAACAGACCCTTCAGTCTAACTGATCCATGCCAACAACTTTTTCTTATTTAACCTAGTCACATTTGCCAGCATTTGGCCCATAACCCTTTCATTTACTCATCCAGATGTTTTTTAAATGTTGTAATCGTACCAGCCTCCTCTACGTTCTCTGGCAGCCCAATTCCAAACACGCACCAACCTCTGCGTGAAAAAGTTGCCCCTTAGGTCCCTTTGAAATCTGTCCCCTCTCACCTTAAATCTATGCTCTCTCGTTTTGTTCTCCCCTATCCTGGGGAAAGTACTTTGACTATTCACCTTATCTATGCCCTTCATGATTTTATATACCTCTATAAAGTCGAACTTCAGCATCGAATTCTATCTTCAAGTATGTAATAACAGAGCATTTACAAACACATATAATATGATCAAGCAGAGACAGCATCGTTTCAGGAAGAAGAAGTCATACCCGACACATTCATTAGATTTCTTTGATGAGGTAACAAACAGTGAGTGTAATATATTTGGATTTTCAGAATGCGCTTGATAAAATACCACATATTAGGTTACTCTGTAAGACATTAGTGCAGGGTGTTAGAGGTAGTATATTGGCTTGGGTAGAGGACTGGGTAACTTACAGAACTCAGAGAATTGGAAGAAGTGGAGCTTTTTCTGCATAGCAATACAAACACTAAATGTGCACCACAGAGATCAGTGATGAGGCCATCATTATTTACATTAAACATGAATGACTTGGAGAAGGGAAATGAATATTATAGCCAAGTCCACAGATCCCTGAAGGTAACAGGACAAGTTAAGAGTAGTTAGTTAAGTGTAGTTAAGAAGGCAAACAGAATGCTTGCTTTTATCTGTTCGGGCATGGATTTTCCAAGCAGAGAGGCTATGTTGGAGCTGTGTTGCCTGGGGTGGAACATTCCAACGATGAAGAGAGGCTGGATAAATATGGGTTGTTTTCTTTGGAGCAAGGAAGGGTTCTGATAGGGTCTTGACTGAGGTGAATAAGATTATGACGGGTCATGGTCAGGGTGAATAGAAAGCAGATGTTCCCCTTAGTTAGCATTGGGTGGGTGAATCAATAACAAACGGACACAATTTTAAAGTGAAAGACGGGAGGTTTCAAGACAATGTGCGGAAAATGTTTTTCACCCAGAGGATGGTGTGTGTCAGGAATGCACTGCCTGGGAGTCGGGGGGTGAGCAGTTGAGGTCGATAACCCCAAAACCTTTAAAAAGCACTTGGATAAACACTTGAAATGTCACAACATTTAAGGTTGTACATTAAATCAGAGATAGTAGGATTCGTATAGGTTGTAGTGTAATTTTGATAGGACAGACTTGTTTGGCTGAAGGGTCCGCTGTCTTGTATGATTCTATGACTCTATATATAATACAAACGTCATAGGATCTCAGTTCTGAGCATATCCCTGTCACCTGAGCTGGCCACTGTAAGGTTTCCTGAACATAAATGTGTTGCCCCACTTGCAATTCTGGTGAAAGTTGCTCATCTTCTCCTGGAGTCTTACAAGCTGCTGTCGGGATTCAAAGAGATATGTTTGGATTCGAATTGTGAAATGGGTCCGCCCTAATCTGCCGTACGGGAGCTCCCCTGATGATGGAGCGATTGCACTGGGGAACGAGAGTGGGGAATGTGATGGTTGCTGCTCTCATATGTAACGCTACAATGTGCAGATCTTGTTCAGTCTGTCTCATTTGAGGTTAGATTTTTGATCGTGTGAATCATGCATTCAGCTCATCTGCTGTTAGCCTGGATAAGATGGAGAATAAGTCGTGTGATCGATAATCCAATTTTTTTCTTATATGTTGCAGAGTGGATGACGAATAGCTGATGGAGTAATTTCTGTAATGAATTGGTTTGATTTATTATTGTTACACGTCCTGAGATACAGTGAAACATGTTGTTCTAGGTGCTATCCAGAGAAATCATACCTCACATCTATACATTTGGGTAAGGGAACAGAATGTGGGATACAGTGTTACAACTAAAGAAAAGGTGCAGAGAAAGATCAACTCTAATATATGAGACATCTGCTTATAAGTCAGATAACAGCAAGGAAGGAGTTGTTCTCAATCAGTTGGTACATATTTTCAAATTTTTGTGTCTTCTGTCAAAAGAAAGAGGGTGGAAGAGAGTATAACTGGGGTGGGGGATGGGTTTTGATAATGTTGGCCGCTTTTCTGAGGCAGTGGGAAAGGCAGACAGAGTCAATGGAAGGAAGACTGGTTTTCAAGATGGAGAGGGGTGTGTTCACACTTCTCCATAATTTCTTCCTGATATCTATGGTGAGATGGGCATCGGGGTGCGATGTAGATGTTGCATATACACCAAAGATGTAGCCTGGAGTGAGCATGAGAGTTATGATGTACTGTGCAACTGATGAACCATGTTCTTGCTAAAGAAGTCAAAACACTGACACTTACCATGGACATTAGTGTGGTTTTGGATCTATGTCAGGCAGAGACTTCATGAGGTATTGGTGGCCTTTTGCTCTGACTTAGCAGGCACTCACAGCTCATAGTATGATCTCAATGCCAGTGTCAATACCTGGGCAATACACTCAAATCTCCTTCAATACCTCTCATGTCATCTACGCCCATGCATGAGTGATGTGGATGTTGGAGAATATCAGGTTGTGAGGATTCTGATACAATGACCTGCTGTTCTTTGGAAATGTCTCTGTAGCAGATGCTGAGCTCACTCTGAAGAGGTCTATGTTGTCTCTCATGTCCATGTTCTTTGCTGAATTGAATCAGACCATTGCGATACACCCCCGTACTATGTTCCTACTGTGTGGAATCTTCTGTTACATTTCCCTGGAGCTGCCTGTATCCGTGTTATACAAAGTGTGCCAGGTCAATTCGGACACCATTTCAAGTTTAATATCAGTGAGCTCTACTTCCATCTCCAGCAGTGTATCTTCTGTTTTCACTGGGTCAGGTAGGCTGTGAAAATATCTGACGTGACCACCAGGCCACTCGGCTTGGATCTAAGCTCACACTCACAGCCTTGGGTCTATGTAAACTTGAGGGAGTACTGCTAAATGGTTTGTGCCAAACACCTCCAGTGGCTGCGGTTAACATGTGCCACAAATCTTCATTGAATAGATCAGTATGAATACACAAGGATCCAAACCAAAATCTAAAGATGGTTACTTCCTCAGAGCTGGACTGCATGACAGAAAGATTTTTGGAAGCAAATTCGGTGTGTTTGCCTTTGTAGATTGCATGCTGCCAGAGCCTTCTGGGAGGCATCAAACTCTAGCGTAGCCCTCTCTCTCTGGGGTCATAAAATTACATGTTTAATGTTTCCAGTTGTGACTGTTTCACTGCGACAAAAAGCTGACAGTAAACCTCAATTCAAAGGAGGGAGAACACATTTCTCAGGAATTCTCTCAATGATGAGACTCTTGAGCAAAATTGAAGTATGTGCCAATATGAAATTGATGAGACTGAGGCATTTTTGAAGATTGTCCTTGTGTTGAGGAGTTTGCATGGCTTTTATGTTCAATATTTTCTACAGATCATTGATACAACATTTCTGACTGTTGAATATCAATCCTTTATTTTGTATCACTCCTTTAGCATTTGGCTGTTCATCCCTACATGTCAAGAGTGCGTAGTCCTTTGTTCCCAATTGCGAGGCAAATCTTAATAGTTCACTTTCCTACACCAAATTGGAGAACTGTTAGATCAACAGAACGAACAGCCTCTGGTTATTTTAATAGTCATGATGTGCAAGAAGCAGAATAACTCTGGAGCAGAAGGAAACCTTCAGCCTATCATGTCTCAGCTGTATCTCTGCAAGACACAGCTCAATTCGGACAGCTCCAGATGAAATTTTCTGCAGAAGATGCTGAGAGTCAAAATGTTGAGCATGTGGAGAGGGCATTTCCCCCCTCTGGAAGATTCTAAAACTGGAAACCAGGAGAACCCCATTGTCAACATAAATTTCTTTCAAAGGATTGTGAGTGTGTGGAACTCTGCTTCCCGCATATTTTCAGCAAGAGAGTCGTTGGCCATTTTTACAACAGGTTGTTGTCAAACAAAGGGGTGGAAATTGGAGGGGTCTATGGGTTTGAGATTACAATCAGATCCGCCAGAAGCTTACTGAATAGCAGAACAGGATGGTGGACTGAATGGCCTTCTCCTGTTCCTAATTCTCATATGTACATGTACACCTGAGCAGGGAAAAAAAAACACAGGCATTGTGAGCGGTGGGGGTGGAAAGAGAGAGGGAGAGGGAGAGAGTGAGAGAGAGAGAGAGAGAGAGAGAGCAGTAAATATAGGCTGAGAGAGACAGTGAGAAAGAGAGGGAAAGAAAGAAAGGAATTAGAAGAAGAGTTAGACAGTGATAAATAGAGAACTTAAACTCAGAGAAGGATAGCGAGAGAGGCAGGGAGAGTCAGACAAAGAGAGAATGGGGCTCTGTCACTGATGCATATGGAAAGGTGGAAAGATTGACAGAGATGGTCAATGATAGGAGGAAGGCAGATGGCAGAGAAGTGTGGCTGGCTGACAGAGTTATGGAGATTAACATCACAGAACATTACCCTTCAGCCCATTGCATCTGCACCAGCCAACAACAACCATCTCACTTTTTGAATCCCATTGCCCAGCACTTGGCATATAGCCTTTTATATCTTGGCATTACAGGCGCACATCAAAACACCTCTTCAATGTTCTGTGGGTTTCTGTCTCTCCCACCCTTATAGGCCGTGAGTTCCAGATTCCCACCACTGCCTGAGTGAAAACGACTTTTTCTCACATCTCCTCTAAGCCTCCTTCCCCTTACTTTAAATCTATGCCCCCAGTCACAGATCTGGAATTAACTCCACAGAGGCTGGTATCCTGTCACATAGCCTCCCTTTATTTACATCTGAACCGTCCTTGACAGTAATGCCTCAAACAGGGTGAGTCACCAAAAAGTCAGAATCCCCGATACGCAACCTGTTTGTGTCAGTGAATGCTCTCTCAATTATATCCTTGTACAGTTGAACTTCTGTTTTGAAAGTCAGTTGGGATCTTTTTTAATTGCACTGTATAATCCATACAGTCTCACCTCTCTTGATCTTCATGCATGTCTCGTTACCTCTTCCCATTTCCTTCCCTTCTTTCAGTTCATTTCATTTCAGTAAAGTCTGTGATACTTCCGTGGAAGATGTGTACTTTGATTTGATTTATTGTGGTCTCTTGTACCGAGGAACAGTGAAAAGCGGTGTTTTGTGAGCAGTACAGGCAGATCAGAGCGAACAAAGTCAGATAAATCAGAGGGTGTTTAGACAGAGAGAGGAATATAAGATTACAGTTGCACAGGAGGTGCTCAAAGCAAGATCACCTTTAGCAAGATCAATATTATGTATAGTTAAAGAGGCCCATTCAGCAGTCTAATAAAACAGAGAAGAAGCTGTTCTTGAATCTGTTGGTGCATGTGTTCGAGCTTTGTATGTTCTGCCTGACAAAAGAGATTGAAAGAGAACATTACGGGTTGGGAGGAAAGCTTTTCCATGGCAACAATAAGTGCAAATGGAGTCTGTAAATGGAACTGTCTTCCATACAGCAATGATATCATCAGTGCAGCTTCCTTCTTTCATCTGGATTTGGAAAACTTCATCAATTTCACCTCCAATTTGTACACTGCCCTCACTTTAACTGGTCTATCTCTGATTTCTGTTTTCCCTTCCTCGACATTTCTGTTTCCATTTCTGGGGATAGACTGGCCACTAATATCCATTACAAACCCACTAACTCCCACAGCTACCTGGACTATACACCCTTACACCCCACTTCCTGTAAACACTCCATCCCATTCTCTCAGTTCCACTGTCTCTGTTTCATCTGTTCAGATGAGGCCAAATTTGACAAGGGAGCCTCTGAAGTATCCACCTTCTTCCCCAACTGTGGATTCCCCAGCTCGACTGTTGACAGGGCGCTCAACTAGGTCTGACCCATCTCCTGCACTTTTGCCCTCACCCCTTCTTTTCCCGCCCACAACAGTGATAGGGTTCCCCTTATCCTCAGCTACCATCCCACCAGCATCTTGATCCAGAAAATCCTCAGACTCCGTTTCCACCACCTCAAACAAGATACCACCACCACGCACATATTTCCCTCCCCTCCCTTGTCTGCCTTCTGCAGGGTCTGTTCCCACTGGGACAACATGGCCCACACTTCCTTCACCCCCAAAACCTCCCCACAGCCCTACGGCACCTTACCCTGTAACTGGTGAAGGTGCAACACCCGCCCATTTACCTTCTCCCTCCCCAGTATCCAAGGGGCCAAAAATACCTTCCAGGTGAAGCAACACTTCCCAGTATCTAGTATACTGCATTTGCTGCTCACAATTTGGCCACCTCTACATTGGTGAAACAAAGCATAGACTTGGCGACCACTTCGCAGAACACCTACATTCTGCTTGCAAAAAAGACCCTGGACTACCTCCCTGCCACTTCAATGCAACACCCTGCTCCCTGGACAACATCTCTGTCTCTGGCTTGCTGCAGTGTTCCAGTGAAACCCAACGCCTCATATTCCGCTTGGGAACCATACAGCGCTCCAGACTCAATATTGAGTTGAATAATTTTATGGCTCAAACTCTCCCATGTCCCAGACCCCACCCCACACACCAAGCCTTGTTACCACATACCCTGCCATTACACAGCCCCTGTTGTTAGTCACTAACAGTGCCAATCAGCAATTATCCATCCTCCCAGTCTGATCGTCAGCAATTCCTTTTCCTGCCCAACTGTTTTTCTCTCTCTTTTGGCTCTATCCTATTATTTACTCCCTATCCCACCCACCTCCCTGTTTTTTGCTTATAAACTGAAGTTTTCCCAGCCACTATCAGTTCTGAGGAAGGAACTGGTCCAGAAATGTTAACTCTGTTTTCTCCTTCATAGATGCTGCCAGATGTGCTGAGCTTTTCTAGCAACTTTGTTTTTCTTTGTGTAAATGGGTCATTGGCTTCTGTTATGGTCTGGGCTGTGTGCAAACCTTTCTGTTGCTCCTTACAGTGCTGTGCAGAGCCGTTGCCATTCCAAGCCATTGTGCACCAGATAGTATGCTTTCAATGGTATATCTGTAGATGTTGATGATGGTCCTTCTTGGCCTACTGAATTTCCTAAGCTACCTGATGAAATTGTTTTGCCTTCTTTGCCATTGCATATGCATGGGACATCCAGGACAGATTGTCATTTATCATCAGTCCCAGGAATTTGACATTCCAGACCCTGTCCACCATAGCTGCATTGATGTAGATGGGGGCGTGTTCTCCTTTCTTCCTGAAGTCAACGATCAGTTGTTTTGTTTTGTTGACCTTGAGAAAGAGCTGTTATTATTGCACCATGATAACAAGCTGTCCATCTCCTTCCTGAATTCTGGTTCATCCTGCTTGATATCTGACATACCATGGTGGTGTCGTCAGCAAACGTCTGGATGGCATTCATTACCCATACTCCTCAGTGGCTAGGCAAGCACTATATAGCTATTAGAGGGCAGCTCTTTCATTGTCCGTGAACCGATCAAACTGCAGGTCTGCAAGGATCTAACGGGCTCAATCAAAGAGAGAGAGAAGAGAGAGAGAGAGAGAGAACCGCTTTAGAAGCAGGATATTTATCGGACCACAATGAAAATGTCCCCCAGCTTTCCAACAAGCACCAGGATATTGCTCGGCTGGTGGTGAGAAGGGGTCTGCCTGTAAGATCCTTCATGCATGCCCAGTCTCTCTACACCATCACACACTGCCCTCGAGCTGCTGCAGGGCAGGCGATGAGACTGTCAGATACCTCCATAGGGTGTGTGGATGTGCAAAGGAAGTTTGGAAAGAAATGCACTGGTTTTTGATCAGGTTTGTTTCTGTGCTGTGAACTCTGTGCTCAAAGCTGTCTTCCCATGGACGCACACTGAGACAGACATCAACTGCACTCTCACTCATGATAACACAGTTTTCACTGTTTCTCAATGTTGATTTATTGCATCCATTCCACCTGATAAGGTCTCTTCTATGTTGGGGAGACCAAACGCAGACTTGGGGATTTGGCAGAGCATTTGTGGTCTGCATTCATCAACCAACCCGACCTTCCAGTTGCCATGCGTTTTAATTGCCCCTCCCACTGCCCAGTGACATGCCCATCCTTAGCTTCCCCCACTGTCGGAGTGAGGCCAAATGTTAACTGGAGGAACAACACCTCATATTTCACCTTGACAGCCCAAGGATGTCAACATTGACTTTGCCAACTTCAAACTCCCTACACCCACATCCTTATCCCATGTCCCACCCCTGTGACCTGAGTTAACCAGTGTCCACCTTCCTACTCACTCAGAGATGGTTGCAACTGCTGATGCTGGAGTCTGAGATAACAAGATGTGAACCTGGAGGAAGACAATAGACCATGCAAAATCAGAGGAGCAGGAAAGCTGACGTTTTGGTTCGGGACCCTTCTTCAGAAATGTGGGAGGGGAGGAAGCTACTAAGTAAGAAGTGGGGGTGGAGATTGGTCAGTGAGGCAGGAGGTACAGATCGGTGGGATAGAAGATGGACAGGTCAAGGAGGCAGGGTTGATAGGAGGTGCTGCTCTTGAAATGAGGTCAGGAGTGGAGAAATTTTGAAGCTAGTAAAGGGAGTGGGAGGGGAAGTTGAAGTGGCCACGACTGGTGTTGTCGTTTGTCACAAACAGAGCATAGGTGCTCCGCAAAGCAATCTCCAAGCCTCCACTTGGTCTCCCCGATGAAGTGGAGGCCACATTGGGAATCGGGAGACCACATTAATGGCTGTGCAGGTGAACATTTGTTTAATGTGGAAGGTTGTTTTGGGGCCTGGGATTGAGGTCGGGTGAGGTGTAGTATCTCCTAGGGTTGCAGGGAAAGATGCCAGGGTTGGTGGAGCTAGTGAGGACTGTGGAGTGGACGAGGGAGTTGCGTTGAGAGTGGTCCCTCCAGAAGCCAGATAAGAGTGGGGAGGGAAATATATCCTTGGGAGTGGGGTCAGGTTTCAGGTGGCAGAAGTGGCGGAGAATGATGCATTGAATCCGGAGTTTAATGGGATGATAAGTGAGGGCAAGGGAAATTCTGTCTTTGATTTTATTGCAGGAGGGGTATGAGGGCTGAGGTTTGGGAAACTCAAGGGATGCAGTTGAAGGTGTTTGTGACCACTGAGGGTGGCGGGGGAGGGGAGGGCGTAGTTGTGCTCCTTGAAAAACGAGGACATCTGGGACATGGTCTACTGTGTCCGCTGTTCCTGGTGTGGCCTCCTCTACATCAAGGAGGCCAGTGGAGGCTTGGATACCACTTTGTGGAGCACCTACACATAGTTTGCAACAAAATACAACACCTCCCAGTCACGAGCCACTTCAACTCCCCTCCCACCCCCTGGACAACATGCCCATCCTGGGGCTCTACCAGTGTCACAACAACACCACACGGATACTGGAGGCATAGCACCTCATATTCTGCCTTGGAAGACTGCAACCCAATGCTCTCAATGTGGCCTTTACAACCTTCAAAATCTCGTCACCCTTGACCTCATCCCAAGACCAGCCCAACCTCTCATCCCCACCTCCTTGACCTGTCTATCTTCTCTCCCACCTGCCTGCTCCTCCCACCTCACTGACAAATCCCCACCCCACCTCTTACCTACACTCACCCTCATTAGCTTCATCTCCACCTCCTTGACCTGTCCAGCTTCTCTCCTACCTATCTGCTCCATTATCTACCTGCTGTCACCACAACCCCCCGACACTCTACTTACTTCAGTGCCCTCTTCCCATCTCCTATTTCTGAAGAAGGTTCCTGACCCGAAACGTCAGCTTTCCTGCTCCTCTGATCCTGCCTGGCCTGCTGTGTTCCTCCAGGTCTAAACCTTGTTATCTCATCTTCCTACTCACCTATCTGCTCCACCTTTCCCACAGACCAGTCACAATAACCCCTTACCTTCATCAACCTATCACCATCCCACCTACCTTGCCCCAGCCCCCATTGCCATCTAATTATTTATTCCTGGGCTCCTCTCTCCATCCACAGTCCTGATGAAGCGTTTCACCCTGAAACATTGACTTTCCTGCTCCTCTGATGCTGTCTGACCTACTGCGTTATCCAGCTCCACATTTATTGACTTCGGTGTTTCTTTTGCCATGCATGTTATGAAGAGATTTGCAAATGTGTCTCATTGAAGGCAGTGTGTCTTCAATGCTGTGTGATGGAGTGGATGGGTGTTTGAATTCTCATCCCACTATCATGTCGCTTTCAAAGAAAATGCAGTAGCCTTTGCAGCTACATTTGAAATTAGGTGTAACCCAGGTTTTATAAAAATTATTATGATTTCCCGTCACAGATGCTGCCAGGCCAGGTGAGCTTTTCCAGCAATTTTTGTTATTTTTTTCAGATTTACAGCATCCACAGTATAGAATCAAAAAGATATACAGTACAATCAGATCTTTTGGTTCAACTCATCCATGTTGACTGGACATCACAAACCTAATCCCATTTGCCAGCATTTGGCCCATTTCGCTCTCAACCCTTCCTATTCATATGCACATCCAGATGCCCTTTAAATGTTGTAATTCTATGAGCCTCCACCATTTCCTCTGGCAGCTTTTTCTACACTTGCACCACACTCTGGGAGAAAAAGTTGCCTCTCAGGACCTTTTTAAACCTTTTGCTTCTCACCTTAAATCTATGCAATCTAGTTTTGGACTTCCGTACTCCTGTGAAAAGACCATGTCTATTTACTCTATCCATGCCCGTCATGATTTTATAAACCTGTATAAGGTCACTGCTCAGCATCTGAGGAGGGTCAATGTTCCTGTCTCTTCTCACTGAGTGGTTTTGATATCTTGTTCCCTCCATCTCTGTGTGTACCATTTTTACCATCCTTTTCTGTTTGAGGATGTTACTGTTCACCCACCCAGTTTGTCAATTCCATTTTCACTCTTGTGAAATGGGTAATCCCTGCCTCACTATACAGACCCATATGTTAAAGCCTGGCACAGCTCACCCTTCATCTCAATCAGATTTCAGTATCCAAGGTTGGCCAGTACTGTCTGTGCCCAGAACAATAACACTGACTGACTGGAGACAACCCAGATCAAGTCACAATGAGACTGTTATTGACCTTCACACTCAAAGCCCACCAAGGAGCTCGTCATTATTTGTATCACAGAGTCAATTCTCCAAGAGATTCAAGATTCATTCTGGATTTTCAACAAGGGAGTGGTGTTGTGAAGAGAAAAAGAGGGAAGGCGTGGAGAGGAAACAAAAAGGAGAGAGAATTGTATTTTTGTTACACCGTTCATGATCTCAGGATGTTTGAAGATGTTTTACAGCCAATGGAATATTCCAAAGTCTAGCAGTTGTTGTAATGTGGGAACTGGGACAGTCCATTTACTCTCAGCAGGCTCCCACAGGAACTGCGAACTATTCACCAGGACATTGAGGGTAGGACATCGGAGCGAAGAATGGGACAGGCTGGCAAATTAAACCCAAATAGCCAGTGAGGTCGGAGTATAGAGCTGGGTGGGAGGGAGATGCGAAAGGAATTCATTCACAGGATGTGGGGCACTAGCTGTACCAGCATTTATTACCCATCCCTCGTGGACCTGGTGAAGTTGGTGGTGAGCTGCCTTCTTGAACTGCTGCAGGTCATGTCCTATAGGCAAACCCACAATACCAAGAGGAAGGGAATTCCAGCATCTTGACCCACCGACAATGAAGGAAAGGTGATATATTTCCAAGTCAGGATGGTGAGTGGCCTAGAGAGGAACTTGCAGGGAGTGGTATTCCCATGTATCTGCTGCCCTTGTCCTTCTAGATGGAAGTGGTGGTGGGTTTGGAAGGTGCTATCTTAAGGAAGCTTGGTGAGTGGGTAGTGATGGTGCAGCAGGCTGAAAATGATCATCTCTCCACAGCCAGTGGTCACTCCCTTTCCTTTTATATCAGTGAGACCAGTCAATAAATAACTCCCGGTCAGTCATATCAACAACAACAACTTGTATTGATGGAGCATCTTTAATGCTGTAACCATCCAAAAGGAGGGCACATATGGTGTTTGGGTTGAGGACCAAAAGGGGTCAAAGAGCTATTTCTAAGCAGTGAGAGGGGTTTGTGGAGGAAATTCCCGTGTTGAGGGCCTGGGTGACTGAAGGCACAGCTGCCAGCCATGAGGTGGGAGGCCAGATTGGAGAGTTTGAGAGATGAGGTAGGTATTGAAGATAAAGCTGTGCTCCTGCTGCATCACGTCCACCTGCTGCAGCAGGAGACTGGGGAGAGGAATTGGGAAGCTGGCCAAGACAGATCATTTGGCAACATGACCCAGAGACTGGAGGCTGTTACTGCAGGCAGGCCCCAAATCAGTTCAGATGTGAGGAAATGACCCTGGAGCACACAAGGACAAGAGAAATAGAAGCTGGAGGAGGCTCCCCATGCCAGTCCATCCTTTCTTAAAAACAGAAACTCAAATTGTATACAGTACTCTCAGTGCAGGCTCGCTAACTCCCTGCACAGTTATAACAAGATTTCTCTATTTTTAAATCGCAACCAGCAATAAACGTTAAATTTCCGTTTGCTCCATGACTGAGAGGTGAAGGTGACGTCCAGGGAAGAAATTCAGGAAAAGTGGCCGAGTGTCCTATCGTATTGTCTGGAAGATTGGAAGGAGACCTGCTGTCTGACCCTCACACTGTGTCCACCTTCCCCACTTCGATAGGCTGAAGACAAGGCGGATGTCCTCAACAAGGAACTCCTCCAAACCAAACAGAGGCTGTTGGAGACTGGAGATGGGAAAAGGAGACGGGAGGAGGAGTCAGCACAGGGACTGAGAGGACGGGAGAGGTAGGGGGTGTAGGCAGTAGGGGGTGAGGGAGACACCTGACGCAAAAGGCGGGGTAGAAGTCTCATCCATGTGATTAATGTTTGATGCTGATTGAGACTCTCATTCAGGTCTTTGCTTTCCCGATGTTGCAGATTAAGGAGGTTTCTCGCAGCGAGTTAGAGAATGCTGAATGTGAGGTCTACAAGACAAATGGCATCATTTCAGAATGAACAGGTCCGGACACCGTGACCTGCCGCATATTTCCTGGGATATGAACACTGAACAGATTATCTTGAAACGAACGGTGCATCGGATGGCTTGGTGTTTCTGGGTCTGAGTGTAGGGTTTGTCTCTCATTCCTTTCCTAAAGTCAGTGTGGGGTGTCCATCCTTGAGCAACTTCCTACTGCTGGGGCATGACTTTCCGGTTTCTTTTGACTGATGACACACTCTGAGGTTTCATCATCAGTTTAATCTTGATGTGAAACTCTGTTGCAGCTTTAAGACATTCAGTTGAAAATTCCAGGTCTACCTTAGCTGTTGTGACCACACTACCTGCAGACTGCTCTTTTCTAAAAGTCGTTTCTGAGCAGAGGCATTTTACGGTCACTTCCTCTTGAGGTTGTACCTGTTCCTGAATTTGCAGAGCGCAAATCCTTCAGTTATCGCAACCACCTATTGACATGTGGCTCACTGGAAAGTGCCGGCTGCATTCTCTGAACCTTCTCTCCCAGCAAGTACTCCCTTTAGTAAGTGTTCTTTTATCAAGTCCAACCCCCTCACTAGCACGAAGATCCAGAGGAAGCATTCTATACTTCTCCCCTTTCTGCAGACAGGCACAGAGGGATCTGGGTGTCCTGGTACATGAATCACAAAGTTAGTAGACAGTGCGAGCAAATGATGAGGAAGGTAGATGGATTGTTGGTGTTTATTGCAAAGGGCTGTTGATGAGGTCTCATCTGGAGAGCTGTGTATAGTTCTGGTCTCATTGAAGAAAGGAGATCAAATGTTGTGGGGAAAAGGCAGGAAAATGGAGTTAAAGATTATCAGATCAAACGCAATGTCATTGAATCATGGAGCAGAATTGATGGGCTGTCCGGCTTACTTCAGCTTTGAGAAATTATGCTAATATTGTGTTGCAAACAATTCAGAGACAATTCACTCAATTCATTCCTGGGATGACGGTGTTATCCTCTGAGGAAAAGTTGGACATACTGTACACACTGGACTTTAGAGAACAAGCAGTGATCCATTTGAAACAGATAGGATCCAGAAAGATAAAAACTAGAGACTGTGGATGCTGGAAATCTGTACCAAAAAACAGAGAATGCTGGACAAACTCAAGACGTCTAGCAGAATCTGTGGAGAGGAGAATTGAGTTAAGATTTCTGAAGAAGTCGTACTGGTCCAGAAATGTGAACTGTGTGTCAATTTCCACAGATAAACAACAAGTGATAGACAGAGCTGGGAGTTCCCCTAACCAATAGATCAGATCTAAGCTCTGCAGTCCTGTCACTTCATGTCGTGAATGGTGGGCGACCATTAAACAACTCACTGAAGCAGGAGGCTCCACAAATAACCCAATCCTTAATGATGAAAAAAAAGCACATTTGCGCAAAAGTTAGATAAAGCTGAAGCTTTCTTGGCAATCTTCTGCCAGACATGCTTAGTGGATGACGCATCTAGGCCTCCCCCAGTGTGGGACATTACAGATACCTGTCTTCAGCCAATTAGATTCACTCGATATGATATCAGTAAATGGTTGGAGACACTGGTCACTGCCGAAGCTATGGGCCTTGACAACATTCTGGCAATTTTACTTCAGACTCATGCTGCAGAGCCAACCTACTGAAGTACGGTTACGCACACGCATGAATCCCACAATATGGAAAATTGTAAGTATGCACTGTACATGAAAAGCAGGGCAAATCCAACTCATCCAATTACCGCCCCACCAGTCTCCTCTCAATCTTCAAGAAAGTGATGGAAGGTGTTGTCAACAGTGCTATCAAACAGCATCTGCTCAGCAATAACCTGCTCGGTGATGCCTAGTTTGGGTTCCACCAGGGCCATTCAGCCCCGACCTTATTCCAGCCTTGGTCCAAACGTGGACGAAAGAGCTAAATTCCAGAGGCTGACCAGTGGCAAATAACATTCATGTCACACAGATGCCAGGTGATGACCATCACCAATAAGAGACAATCTAACCACCACCCCTTGACATTCAATGCTGTTACTGTCACTGAATCACCCACTATCAACATCCTGAGGGTTATCATTGACCAGAAACTCAATTGGACTCATTACATAAATGCGGTGGCTACAAGAGCAGGTCCGTGGCTTGGAATACTGTGATGAGTAACTCACAGTATGAGATTCTCAAAGCCTGCTCACCATCTCCAAGGCACAAGTCAGGAGTGTGAAGGATTCCTACACAATTTCCTGGATGAGTGCAGTTCTAATAACACTCAAGAAGCTTGACACTATCCAGGACAAAGGAGACCACTTGATTGGCTCTATATCCACAAGCATCCACTCTGTCCACCAACAATGCTCACCAGCAGCAGTGTACTATCTGCAAGATGCAGAAATTCACCAAAGATCCTCAGTCAACACCTTCCAAATTGATGGCCCCTTCCATCGAGAAAGACAAGGGCAGCAGATAGATGGGCACATCACCCTCAAGTTCCCCTCCCAGTCACTCACCATCCTGACTTGGAAATACATTGTTGTTCCTTTGCTGTCACTGGGCCAGATTCCTGGAATTCCCTCTCTAAGGGCATCATGTGTCAACCTACAGCAGGTGGACTGCTGCGGTGCAAGAAAGCAGCTCAACCCCACCTTCTCAATGTAACCAGGGACAGACAGTAAAGGCTGGCCCAGCGAATGGCACCCACTTCCCACAAATGAATAAACTTATTTCAAAAATTTGCTGGGCCAACCAAGGCCCTGAGAGATGGATACCAAGGGGATGAATCCTTATGGAGGGGTATCCAGACAGTTTAAGAGAGACAGTTCAGTTTGGAACAACAAAGTCCCATGAATCCCTAATAATTAAGGCCTTCCCACTAAACTTATGGACAGTGCAGTCTGATGACTTGAGCCTTAATAATTGTGCACATGCATCAGGGAGGTGACAGGAGCAGCAATGTATCTCCTCTTGTTCTGTTCAGGTTTGTTCACAGTGGAGTAAATGGTAGGAGAGACAGCAGGCGGTGAGTAAGGAGGAACTGGGGCTAGTGAATGTAGGATTCAGCTGATGATCAGCCTTTGAATACCCCACTCCTGCACTTGTTGTTGTGCAGCCTTCATATTGGGTCACCTGTTGTGCGTTGTGTGGTCACAGAGTCTTTACAGTATGGAAAGAGGTGCTAAGGCCCATTGTGTCCAAACTGACTGTCAAACATGCTCCAATCCCATTTCCAATGACTTGGCCCACAGCCTTGTATGCTGAGGGGTTTTACTAACTCAGCTAAATGCTTCTGAAATGTCTTTAGATTTCCTTCTCCTCCAGCCTCCTGATTGTGGAAAGTCTGTTCACAATGAGCTAAATACCCAACAATCAGCATCTTCTATCCATGCATGGGATGTGGGTATTGCTGCCTGGGCCAGCATTGTTTCGCCATCCCCAGTTGCAGCTCACCCTCTTTCTCCGGAACAACTGGGTGTGGGCAATAAATGCTGGGCCCGGACACTGATGTCCATATCCCATGAATGAATCCCAGAAACACAGCCTCATATCCCTCTCTCAGTGACATGAGTATACAGAGGGCAGGATCACTGCAGTCTAACTCATTAACCAGCACAGCACACACCCATATGGAGCTGAATGGGAACAGTCATAATCTGCAGAGAGAATGAGCGAAGAGGTCTCTCTCATGTTCTGCCCTAAAGTGTATTGTTTTAGAGTCATTGACAAACACTGGGTGACCCTCCTGTCCCCTCACTCTGATCTCAAACAGCATTTGTTGTTAATTGTGGCATTGAGGTCTCACAGGGTGATCACCAGCTCTGCATAAAGTACTTCCTCATAATGCAATCTCACCTTACCGATTGTTGGTCTGTACCTTGTCTAACAAGAAAGATTAGATTTTATAATCAGCACCTTCTTGTCATTTTCATTGGCAGCTGTTGTTGTTTGGGAATCTGATTGGTTTAAAATGGTGATTGGGTTTATCCTCCAGACACTGGGAAGGATGAGGGGCAGTCAGACAGACCAGTGTAAATATACAGGAAGACCCCAATTCATTCCCTTTCACTTCAAACTATTCGATTGGTGTTAAAGTGGCCACATTCTGGTCAGAAGTTGGATCAACAGTAAGTGACTGAACTCTGCCCTGTCAATCTCAGTGATAGGCATATCGATCATAACATCCCGTTATTCCAGGTTTTTTATGTAATATGGGAATGGGGGCCAGGAAATGATCACAACTTGTTCTGACACACCACACTCCCTCCATTCCCCTCCTCAAAACAAATCTGAAATCACCAACAGGGTTTTACACTGATATCAGACTCAAGGAGCGATGACGTGCTGTAAAGCTGAGATACACACCCACAGACAGCAGCACGTAACAGACACACTCACATGGTGTCGTGTTTACTGTGGGATCCTGACTGATCCTGTCTCTGAACTTAGACCTCACTCAGTTCAGTTTTGAGCTGTCACTGTGAGGAAAAGGCATATGTGGAAGAAAGTAATGTTACGATTTCAGCCTCCGGAGTCTGTGATTGGCCAAAGCTTATTTCAGGTGTTTGATAGCAGACACTGCACAGTGCAATCCCAGCTGGTGGGTCTTCACCAACACAGTGAAGAGTTAATATCTCAGATTGCAATGATTGAGTCCCAGCAGCTTTCAGATTGTGATCAGTTTGGAATCTTGTAAACTCAACAGATTCCAGATCAAAGGCTCTCAATCCAGACTACAGTGAAGTGTCATTGTTTGAAAGTTCACCCAGCCAATCAGCTAAGAGAGGGATAGCTCATTTCCAAACCCTACACCAGACAGAGACTGAATCTTCTTCATCTTTATTCCATTTTCCAGATTGACATTGACAAAAAAAGACTGCAATTAACAGCCCAGACAGAGGAAGTGCACAAATTCACAGCCATAATGGAGCTTGAGGAAAACACTTGAGGAGATTTTCTCAATAACATTAGAGTTGTGTCATTTTAAGCTGTGACAAAACTTTAAATTGGAACTGGCAGCTGAGCAGGAAGGAGTTCTGGCTTACTGAAGCACAGACTTCTGAGGTTCAAGATAACAAAGTGTGAAGCTAGATGAACACAGCAGTCCAAGCAGCATCTCAGGAGCACAAAAGCTGACGTTTCGGACCTAGACCCTTCATCAGAGATTTTTGTACAGCTGGCAGTCTTCAGCAACTTTGAGAGATTTTACTTGGCATCACACCTCAACACTGTCTCCATCAAACACTTCCAGGACAGGGACAGCATGGGGTGAGAAACAGAGTAAAGCACCCTCTACACTGCCCCAATGACCTGTCTTAACCCCTGAACCTCAGAAGGGTCTCCAAACCAGTCGCGAGAAGGAAGAGAGTTGAAATTCTGTACTGACAATGACCTTTGTCCTGCCAGCTCAGCCCTGTTCTATTTAAAGTTGTGTCCCCTCTGTGGACTGTCTCAAACACACTACACACATTCTGATCTCCTGATGGTCTTGCTGAGGGGAGAGGGGAGGGTGACGTGGGTCAGGGCACAGGAGAAGCGAGCGTTGGACTCCCAGTCAGAGCCAGAGAGGGTCAGCAGGCTGCTGACACTGTAGGTGCTGTCCGAAGCTAGCAAGTAGTTGCTGGTCTGAACCCCGTCTGAAATGATTGCACCATCCTTCTTCCACTGCACCACCAGCTCATCAGGATAGAAGTGATTGGCGAGGCACACCAGGGTGGCAGTGCCCTTGGTCTGAACCTGCTCCGGGGAGGGGGGCAGCAGGGTCAGCTTGGGCTGAGACCTGTCACGGCCTGAAAGACAACAGAAGCAATTTTAATCCCTACCATTCAAAAGATTTTAACTTTCCAAACATTCAGTTGCACAACAATCTGTTTGAACATTTGCAGCCAATACTGAACAAACCTAACAAAAGAATTAATGTTTATTAAAATTCCTTGTTGATGGAGGACATTGAAATTCCCCACCCAGAGTGCATTCTGTGCCCTCACCACTCTCAGTGCTTCCTCCAAGTGCTGTTCAACCTGGAGGAGATTCTGATTTTTCATCCAAGGGCGGGCAGTACGTGCTAATCAGTGGGAGTTTTCACAGAATCATACTGTACTGAAGAGGCCATTCGCCCTATCAAGTCTGCACCATGAATGCTGCACTAAGTCTGCTCTCTGCCCCCTTTCTTGAACTGGGCCCATAACATTGAATGTTGGGATATTTCAGGGGCTCATCCAAGTACATTCGAATGCCTGTGAAATTACCCACCTGCTCCCCTCCCAGGCAGTGTATTCCACTTCCCCAGCACTGGGTGAAACAGCCTCAACCTTCTCTGCTCCAAAGAAAACAACGTGAGCTTATCTAGTCCCCCTTCGTCACTGAAACGCTCCATCGTGGGCAACATCCTGGTGAATCTCCGCTGCACCCCCTCCAGTACATTCACATCCTTCCTATAGTGTGGTGACCAGAACTGCACACAGTGCCCAGCTGTGGCCTAACCAATGTCCTGTACAACTCCACCATATCCTTCCCATACCTTCAGATAATCTATATCTGAAATGATAAAGACAGGTGTCCAGTATGCCTTCATAACTGCCTGATTGACTTCCTCTGGCACTTTCAGGGATCTGTGGACAAACATCCCAAGATCCTGCTGTTCCTCTGAGATTCCCAGTTTCCTGCCATTCATTGAGTAGTAATAAAATGGGAGGCTGGATGAACACAGCAGGCCAAGCAGCATCTCAGGAGCACAAAAGCTGACGTTTCGGGCCTAGACCCTTCATGAAGGGTCTAGGCCCGAAACGTCAGCTTTTGTGCTCCTGAGATGCTGCTTGGCCTGCTGTGTTCATCCAGCCTCCCATTTTATTATCTTGGAATCTCCAGCATCTGCAGTTCCCATTATCTCTGATTCATTGAGTAGTCCCTTGTCTTGTTACTTCCTCCAAAGTGCATCACCTCACATTTATCAGGCTTACATTCCAGCTGCCTCTGACCTGCCCATCTGACAAATCTGGTTATATCCTGGAACATAAAACCTTCTTCCTCACAATCGACCTTCCAGCCAATCTTCATGTCATCCACAAACTCATTGATCCTCACCTCACCTGTTCTCATCAACATTGTTCCTGTATATCACAGTGAGGGAGTCAGCACTGATCACTGAGCTATCCCACTGCCCAGTCACACACGCAGCCTTCTCCCATCATTCTCTGTTACCTGACTCAAAGTCAGTTTTAGAACATAGAACATAGGACAATACAACGCAGAACACGCCCTTCGGCCCTCGATGTTGCACCGACCTGTGAACTAATCTAAGCCCCACCCCCGAAACTATCCAAATTGCCAAGTTACCCTGGATCCCATGGGCCATTCTCTCCTTCATCCACCTCCCATGTGGGAACTTGTCAAAGGTCTTCCTGAAATCCATTTAACTACACCAACTGCGCCACCCTCACCTGCACACCTATTCACCTCCTCAACAAAATCTCACCAGATTTGTTGGCCATGGCCTCCCTCTGACAAAGCCGTGCTGACTACCCCTGAAATGGAGATTCATTCTAACTTCAAAATTTTCTCCCATCAACTTCTGAACACTGATGTGAGACTCGCTGGTTTCCTTGCACATGTTTGACCTGATGCCATGAGGCTTCCTGAGGTCCAGAGCCAATGTCGATGACTCCAAGGTCACTTCTTCCTGACTGTATACCACTGTGCGCTGCCCTTTCTGGGTCTGTCCAACTGGTGTAAGAGGACATACCCAGGGGTGGTGATGGTGGTGTCTAGGACATTGCCTGCAAAGCCCACTACTGTGAGTATGACTGTGTCAGGCTGTAACTTGACTCATCTGTGAGACATCTCTCCCAAACTTGGGACCAGATCCCATATGTCTGTAAGAAGGATGGAGCAGGGTAAACAGGGCTCTGTTTGATGGTGTTCCTGATGCTAAGGATGACTTCTGTACCTCAATGCTGATTGTGCACAGCATGATCCCAGTGAACAGACTGATAATGAGCAGAGAATCAGATTTTTAGTGATGTTTATTTGGTGATAAATATTAACCAGGATACCAGGGGGAACTTATCTGCTCTTCTTCTAATAGTTCCACGGTATTTTTTACCGCTCCCTGTGAGAGCAGACATTAAGTTATCTGAAAGACCATTCCTCAGTACTGCACTGCACTCTCAGCCTGGATGATGTGGTCAAGTCATATAATTGCAGTATCGCAGGATCTGTAAAACGCCCAACCTGTGAATGCTGACACTCTGAAGACCATTCCATCCAGACACACCTGCCCCCACCCTATCTCTGTAACCCAACATTTCCCATGGCTAATCCACCGAGCCTGCATTTGCTGGAGTGCGACATGAGGACATAATATTGTGATTCTGATGTGACAGTGCTCCCTGCTGATGTCTTGCTGACACCTCCTGGTCCAATAGCCTGCCATGCACCCCCAACTCCTGGCTCACACTTGGAGGAATGAGGCCACTTGTGGAGGCTGGAGCTGTTTCCCAGCCGGAGACAGTGCCTTCAGGAGAGAGATGATAAGCAGATGATGGGGAGTCGACGGGGTGGGGACCCGGGGTTGGAGGGGAAGTTATCCAAAAGTAGGAAAGACTTGGATTACAACTAAGCATTTCACACCTCAGACTGTCCCAAAGACTTTTACAGACAGTCAGGGACTTGGTTGAAAACCAGTCTCCCTTGTAATGGCAGGAATTTGGCAGCTACTTTGTACAAAGTAAGATCCCACAAGCTGCAATGGGACCAAGACGCCTTCTTTGGGGATGTTGGATCAGGGATAAATATTGGCCCGAACTCGACCCAAAGAGAAAACAAATGGGAGTTTCCCAAAAAACCCTGGAACACTGAAAGCACTGGATTGTGAGCCCTGCTGTAGCTGTCTGTCAGCAAAACTTTGCCAAGAGATAACCAGGAGGTGGAGAGAGTCTGCATCCTGTTACATGTGGGAATTTCAGGATGTTTCCCAGCTCCTGGAATACGATGAATAAAGGAAGTGTGGTCAGTGACAGCAGTTGGAATCCTGTTGGGAATGATGGTTCATCTGGGGAGTGGAGCCAGAGCCAAGCCCCGGACACCACAGGTGGTTCAGCTGTATGGGAGTGGCGGGGACACAAGGAAGACTGGAAGAGCAATAGTGAGAGGAGATTCGAGAGCAAGAGCAATCGATAGGTATTTCTGTCGCTGCAGATGTGAATCCAGGATGGTGTGTTGTCTCCCTGGTGCCAGGGTCAAGGATGTCACTGAGCAGCTGCAGAGCACCCTGAGGGAGAGGTGGCACAGTCAGCAGTTGTGATCTACATCGGTGCCAGTGACAGAGGGAGAAAAGGGATGTGGTCCTTCAGTCAGAATTTGCAGAGCTTGGCAGGGAATTAGCAGCAGGAGCTCAAAAGGAAGAATCACTGGGTTGCACAGCTGAAGTCTTCAATTAATCCCAGTGCCGCGCACAAGTGAGGATAGGAAGAAGAGAGTAAGAGAGTTGAATGTGGGGCTGGAAAGAGGGCCCAGGATGGAGGGCTTTGGATTATTTGGGTATTGGGGCAGGCTCTGGGGGAGATAGGAGCTGGACAGACCAGACAAATTGCTCCTGAACAGAGCTGGGGTTGATTTCCTTCTGCGGTGGTTTACTAGTGCTATTTGAGAGGATTTAAACTTGGTAGAGCTGTGGGAACCAGGAGGGAATATTAGAGAGGAACGCCAAGGTCCACTGATTCCTGGGAGAGACAGATAGCACCAGAGTTAAAATTGTAACCAATTAGGAAATGTCAGAGCAATGGCAAGAGTAATAAAGTTTAAATCATGGTCACTGTGCATGTATATGACAGCATGGAGTCTGGAGAATTAGATTGGAGAGATACAGACTCAGATGTCCAAGTGCGGATCTGATGTTGTGGCTCTAAGAGATGGGTCTCAAAGAAGGGCAGGACAGGGTGTTAAATATTCTTGCATACAAAGGGTTCAGGAAAGATGGGAAAAAAGGAAAAGGGAGAGGGCAGTTTTGGGATTGGTTAAGGAAATCCATGTAAAGTGGAGAAAGAGGATGCCCCAGAGGGTTCAAGGATTAGAATTGATTTGGCTTGAGATAAGGAAGAAAAAATGTGCAATCAGATTGCTCAGTGCAGTCTATAAGTCACCGAACAATGAGAAGGAACAAATCTGCAAGGAATTTACAGAGAGGTGCAAACATTGTAGGAGCTTTTTAATATGCGGCTTTAATTCACTGAATATACTCAGGGATAGCAGCAGTTTGAGGGGCAGAGAGGGGCCAGAGTTGTGAGTGTGTGTTCAGGTGAATTTTCTCCGGTCGTGTATTTACTGTCCAATGTAAAAGGAGGCTCTGCGAGACCTGGATCTTAGGAATGAGGAGGCCCAATTAAATCAGGAGTCAGTGAGAGGACATTTAGGGAAGAGTGATCATTGTATCACGAGGCTTGGGAGACAATGGAAAAGGGCAAAGGAAAATCTAGAGTGAAGTCATGAACATGGATCAAATCCCTTGGATCATCTCCAAATATCTTACAGTTGGAAATTTTCACATTTTTTTAAACAGGAGATGGATTGGTGACTAAACACATATTTTACATCAGTATTCACTGTTGGGAGAGACATGAAAGCTTAGGAAATTCAGGACATAAATGATGATATCTTCAAACAGTCTACATTATCGAAAAGGTGCTATAATGTGGTCTTAGAAGGAACAAACAAAGATAAATCCCCAGGACCTGAACTGGTCTATTCCAGGACTTTTTGGGAAGCTGGGAAAGAGATTACAGGGCCCTTTGCAATGATCATCAACAGCCATCGGTGAGGTGTCAAAAGACTGGAAGGTGGCAAATGTTGTGCCATTATTGAAGAAAGGATGCAAAGAAAACCCAGTGAAATTTAGGCAGGTGAGAATGACATCAGTCGTGGGTGGAGGGGTTTTGTGAGATAGGAAAGGCAAGGATTGAGTAAGGATACTCCAGATGGCTTTGTGCATGGGAAATCGTGTCTCACGAATTTGATTGAGTATTTGAAAAGATGACCAAGAAGATAGATGAAAGCAGAGTGATAGATGTGGTCTATATGGACCTTATCAAGGCTTTCAACAACGTCCTGCCTGTTAAATCACACGGATCAAGGTGAGCTGGCCAATTGGATATAAAGTTGGCTTGACAGTAGGAGCCAGAGGGTGGTGGTAGAAGTGTGCTGTTCAGATTGGAAGCCTGTGCCCAGCAGAGGGCTGCAATGATCATTTCTGGGTCCACTGTTTTTCATCATTTGTATGAATGATTTGGATGAGAATATAGGAGGTATGGTTAGTAAGTTTGTGGATGGCAACAAACTTGGTGGCAGAGTAAACAGTGAAGAAGTTTTCTGAGAGTGCAATGGGATCTTGATCAGCAGGGCCAGTGGGCCGAGGGATGGCAGATCAAGTTTGGTTCAGATAAATGCAAGGTTTGCTTTGACAAACCAGGGTAGGACTTACACAATTAATGGTGTAGTCCCGGGGAGTGTTGTTGAACTGGGACACCTAGGGATGCAGGTACATAGTTGCCTTAAAGTGGCATCACAGGTGGATGTAGTGGTGAAGAAGGCTTTGGGCACATTGCCAACATCGGTCAGAGCATTGAGTACAGGAGTTGGTACTGTAACTGTACAAGACATAGGTGAGACCACATTTGGCGTACTGTCTACAATTCCGGGTGCCCTACAACAGTAATGTTATTTATCTGGGAATGGCACAACAAGGATTTACAAGGTTGTTTCCAAGACTGTGTAATTAGGAGAAACTGGACATTTAACACTGGAGCATAGGAGGCTGAGGAGAGACCTGAAAGAGGCCTATAAAATCATGAGGGGTATAGATAGGTGAATAGCCAAGGTCTTTTCTCATGAGACAGGGAGTTCAAACTGGAGATCATAGATTTAAAGTGAGAGGGGTCAGACTGAAAAATGACCTGTGGGGGAATATTTACACACAGTGGGTGGTTGGTAAATGGAACAAGAATTTGAAGGAAGTTTTGAGGTGCCTACAACGACAAAAGTCATTTGGATGGGGGAATATGAAAGGATTAGAGGATTATGGACCAAGTGGAAACAAATGGAACTCGGGGGCGTAGATAAGATGAATATTTCAGGAAGGATGTGATTATTTTCCAGAGATGGAAAAGGATAATCCCAATAAAGTTTTGAGGATGAATAATGTGAATTGTGAAGATAGACTGAAGATATTAGGAATGCCATCTTTGAAAAAGGCAAGGCTGAGGGGAGTTTGAGTGAAAAATTAACAATCAGGAGAGTTTTGGAAACACGAAGTTGGGAGAAAATGTTCCTAATCACGACAGGATTGACAACCAAATGCCACAGGTTGAAAGGATTTGGTAAAGTAAGCAGAAGCGAGATGAGGAAAAACATTTTCACCCAGCGAGTGGTTAAGGTGTGGGATGCACTGCCTGAGAGTGTGGTGGAGGCAGCTTCAATTCAAATGTTCCAAAGGGAATGAGACTGTTATTTGAAAAGGAACAATGTGCAGAGTGTCAGGGAGAAGGCAGGAGAATGACACTCAGTGAATTGTTCATTCAGAGAGCCGGTCCAGACAGGATGGGCAGAATGGCCTCCCTGTGCACTGTAACAATTCAGTGAGTGTGTGATTAAGCAGAGGTGAAGCTTGGGGAGGTGGGAGGTTGGTGCCTCACAGTGCTGCTGCAGCTGCTGGGGTCAGTGAGATCAGAAACTGGGACAGGGAGCCAGAGCTCACATCAAAATCTGTCCGTGTCCGTCACACTGAGCCTGGCAGGAGGCTACTCACTGATTTCACTCCACGCTGCAGGAATGTGACCACAGACTGAAAATGGACACAGCTCCTCCACAGGGTGAGTAAAACCTACTGACTTATATCTTGCTGATTAAAGGGGGCAATGGAACTAAAGAAATACAGCCTGGTCCCTTGTTAGACACAGTGCTCTGCAATCAACCATTTCCTTCACTGCAGCTCCCCACAAGCACGTTCAACAATTCAGCATTTTTGTTTTAGAAAGTTTCAGTATTCAAAAGGATTAATATTGGAGTATTGTGGTTTACTTACTCAGTCTGAGCTTGGTTCCTTTACCGAACGTAAGCCACAGTGAGAGCTCCCAGTACATATGCTGTACATAAACCTCTGCTCTCTTTTCCCTCTGTCACTCTCACCCTCTCCCTGTCTCTCACTCAATCTTCCTGTCTTTCTCTCTCTCATGCACACTCCTCCTCTCCCGCTCCCTGTCTCCTTCTCTCTCCCTTCCTCTCTCACTCTCTCTCTCTCTCTCTCATTCTGCCCATCTCCCTCATCCTGTCTCTCTCTCTCTCTCTTTCTCTGTCTCTGTCTCTCATTCACTTGTGTCTTTTTCACTCTTTGTTTTTCTCATTCTGTTTCTCTCTCTGTCTCTATCTTCACCCCCTCCCTCTCTGGCTTGTGCCCAGCTGGGATCGGGTGAGTTTTGAACATTATTTCCGATGTTAAATCTCACAGCTGCTCTTCACATGTGGCCAAGGAGTGTAAGAGGGAAATGTGAGGCCTTGAGTGAGCGGTGGACACTACAGTGGGCAGTGTCAATTCTGGAATGGGGTCATTTGTTCAGTTTCATTTTTATGCAAATGTGGGATATGTCAGTGCAGGGAGTGGTGCTGTGTAGATTGAGGTTTCTGTGCAGCTCTGTATCACTGTGTAGGCATAGCTCTGATACTGCTGACAGTAATAGTCAGTGACATCCTCATTCTGAACATTGCTGATTGTCAGGGTGAAACTAGTCCCTGATCCACTGCCACTGAATCGCTCGGAGATTCCTGTGAATCGATCTGTTGCTTCATAGATCAGGAGAGAGGGTTTCTGTCCTTCTCGCTGCTGGTACCAAGCAATGTTATTGCCAATGCTTTGGCTGGCCGTACAGGTGATGGTTGCGGTCTGACCCAGTCCCACTGACAGCACTGGGGGAGACTGGCTCATGGTGATGTCCCCACTGATACCTGAGGGGTCAGAGAGAAACACAGTGAAGTCAGTACTGTCACAGAAAGAGCCTGTCAAATGAGAGGTTGTTGGAGACACTGTGCATTCCTCTGGTTTCAGCATTTTCCCTTCAATCACAAGTCAGCGGAATTGGAGTGAAATGGAGAGCAACTAAAGATTCAAGGTGGGAGGAGAGAGATTTGTACCTGCGACGCAGAATGCCAGAGGCCAGATCAGTTGTATGTGTGAAATCATGGTGTATGCTCCTGTCCCAGTGCCTGGTTCCTGATAAACTCTTTCTTCACTTTGCCCTGCTTTATAAAGATGCAGCCTGTGAGAATCTCACTGGCTGTTCCTCAGTATGTAAATGGCATCAAGCAGAGAGAGAGCCACGTCAGCCCTTCACGCTTCCTCTTCTCTCTCTCTCTCTCTCTCGCTGTCTCTCTCTCTCTCACACACACAAACACACACACACACACACACACACACACACTCTCTCTCTCTCTCTCTCTCTCACTCACTGCCTCTCTTATTGATTTTTAAAACTTTTTCTTATCTTCAGCTTTTGGCATTACTAGCTGAACTAGGATTCATTGCCCAATCTTGGTTGCTCAAAGGCAGTAAAGAGCCAACCACATTACTGTGTGTGTGCAGACACATGTAGCCCAGACCAGATAAGAAAGGCATTTTCCCTCCCAAAACGGCATTTGTGAATTGATGATTTTTGTGATGATTTATGTTCAGCATGAGACTCTTAATTCCAGATTTGTTTTATGTGAATTTCAAATTCCACCATCTACTGTGACAGAATATGTTCCTGACAACGTTCCTGGTATACTCGATTAATGGTCTCACAATTAAGTGCCATCACCTCTCCAAATCCCTCATAATCACCGTTCTGACACAAATTCTGCTTTCATGCTCACTTCTACTCTCTGACTTTCTTCTCTCTCTGTCTCTTTCTCTCTCTCTCTTTCTCTGTCTCCATGGAAATTTGACAAATTGGATGCAGAATTTGCTGAGTTCAGGGAAGCAGTGGATGATTGTTGAGGTGTATTTTTCTCACTGGAAATCTGCATCCAGTGGGGGTACCACAGGAGTCAATATTTGGGCTCTTGTTGGCCAGTAGCTAACGTCAAAGATTTAGTTTTGAATGTATAAAGGGTGATCAGTAGGATCATAGATGGCACAAAATTGGTGAGTGGTAAATCATGAAGAGAGGGACTCGGATTACTGTAGTATAGAGATGGACTGGATTGATGGGCTGATCAGGGGCAAAAGGAATTCAATCTGGATAAATGTGAGGTCTTGCATTTGGGCAGGACCAATAAGGCAAGGGCATACATGGTGGACGGTAGGAATCTGGGAAGCACCGAGGGTCAGGTGTGCAGGTACACCAGCCCCTCAGAGTGTCAGGGTAGGCAAGTAAAATGGTTAAGAAGGTGTTTTGGATGCTTACCTTGATTAGCCGAGGTATGGAATTTGAGAACAGACAGGTTATGCTGGATCTGTTTAATCAGTCAATTAGGCCATAGCGAGAGTATTGTGTGCAGTTCAAGAATCCACATTACAGGAGAGGTGTGGTATCACTGCAGACGATGCAGAGGAGATTTACCAGGATGTTGCCTGGGCTGGAGAGTTTCAGTTCTAGAGTCATAGAGTCACACAGCACAGAAGCAGACCCTTCGGTCCAACCAATCCACACTGACCACATTCCCAAACTAAACTAATCCAACCTGACTGTGATTGGCCCATATCCATCCAAACATTTCTTTTTCATGAACTTACCCAAATGCCTATTAATCCTTATATCCACAACCACCACTTCCTCTGAAAAGTTCATCACACACACAAACCACTCTATGTGGAAATAAAACTTGCCCCTGGTGTCTTTTATAAGCCATTCTCCTCTCACCTTAAAAATATGCCCCCAGTTGAGAAATGTCCCACCCGAGGGAAAAGACATGTGCCATTCACCTTATCTATACCACCCTTTTGTAATCCTCTATAAGGTCACCTCTCAACCTCCTACACTTCAGTGAAAAATGTCCCAGCCTATCCAACATCTCCTTATAACTCAAACTCAGTTATGGAGAGTGGATGTTGTCAGAATTGGTTAAAGTGATGATGGCTGCTGCAGTTGAATGTCCTGCTGACAGTTGCATACACAGAACAGGGAAGTGAGAAATATAGGAACATCCTGTCAGAGTCCATGGAACTATCCCTCAGGAGGAGAGAGAGAATGTTCAGGGTCCTGAGCTCCATTTCCCAGCCCAGGTAGTTTGTCTCCCAATAAATGAATGAATGAGATGCCAGTTTGGAGCCCAGGTTAGGGGCAGTCTTGCTCTGTGGACTCAGGTCTACAAGAGGGAATTGGAGATTGAGCTGAAAAGGAAAGATTTGTTGTGTTGTGGTAAGGGAGAGGGCAGTGGGACTAATTGGGTCACGCACAAACACAATGGGCTGTATAGCCTCCTCCTGTGCTATACGATTGTGCAGACGGTTCACAGTTTTCTCGCATCTCAGTAACAAACATCAGCTGCTCTGAGCTCCTGCTTTCACTTCCTCTGTTGGTGAAGTTTCAACCGTGCGATCTGACAAGCTATGCAGTTATTTTTTACACTGGGACTTTCTGCTGTGGTCAGAATCTCTAAGAATAAGTGTCCAATCAGTGACAATCACAGCAGCTAAGAGCAGTCAGAACTGGGGGGCCAGGCTCACTGGGAAACTCATTGGTAAGACCAAAGCCTTCCTCTTCAGCTCTATCCCTCTCCTTGAGCATTGTCTGCTGCTTCCCTAGATTCTTGTGTTTAACCTGCCTTCTTCTGTTAGAATTTTACCAGTGTCAATGTGATTCTCCTCAATCTTCTAAACTCCAGCCAATATAGTCCTAACCGATACAGTTTACCATCAGATGTAAGTGCTGTCATCCCAGGAATCGGTCTGGTAAACCTTCGTTGCCCTCCCTCCACAGTCAGAACATCCTTCCTCAGGTAAGAAGACCGAAACTGTACACTATAGAATCATAAAATCACACAGCACAGAAGAGGCCCTTCGGCCCATTGCATCTGTGCTAGGCAAACTGCACTAAACCTACGCTCATCCCACTTTCTGTCACAAGGCTCATAGCTTTGAATATTATGACATTTTAAGTATTCATCCAAGTACTTTTTGATGGCTGAGATAACAAAGTGAAGAGCTGGAGGAACACAGCTGGCCAAGCAGCATCATAGGAGCAGGAAAAGCTGACGTTTCGGGTCTAGACCCTTCTTCAAAAATGGGGGAGGGGAATGAGGTTCTGAAATAAATAGCGAGAGGGGGGAGGCAGATAGAAGGTGGATAGAGGAGAAGATAAGTGGAAAGGATTTAGACAGGTCCAAGATGCAGGGATGGAGCCAGTAAAGGTGGGTGTAGGTAACTCCCCATCTTCTCCTCTATCCATCTTCTATCCCCCTCCCCCTCTCTCCCTATTTGTTTCAGAAATCCCCTTCCCCTCCCCCATTTCTGAAGAAGGGTCTGGGCCCGATACGTCAGCTTTCCAGCTCCTCTGATGCTGCTTGGCCTGCTGTGTTCATTCAGCTCTACACCTTGTTGTCTCAGATTCTCCAGCATCTGCAGTTCCTACTGTTGCTGAAACTTTTTTAGAGATGTGAGGTTTCTAACCTCAACTACTCTCCCAGGCAATGCATTCCAAACCCAACCTCCCTCTGGGTGAAACCCTGCTCCTCAACTCCCCTCTAAAGCTCCTGCCTTCCACATTGAATGTGTGCCAACTTGTTACTGACTCTCTGACGAAGGGGAACAGCTGCTTTCTATCCACCCTGTCCATTCCCCTCATAACCATATACCCCTTGATCAGCACCCCCCTCCATCTTCCCTGCTCCAAACGAATCAACTTGACCTTACCCAGCCTCACTTTACATCTGAAATGCTCCATGTCAGGCAACATTCTGGTGAATTTCCTCTGCACCTCCTCCACTACAGCCACATCCTTCATATAGTGTGGTGCACGCAGTGCTCCAGCTATGGCCTCACCAAAGTTCTGTACAGCTCCACCATAACCTCCCTGCTCTTGTAGTCCAAACCTGAAATGGTGAAGGTAAGTGTCCCATTTCCCCTTCATAATGATCCTAAAAACCTGTTATACCTTCAAAAGTGCATCACCTCACATTTATCAAGATTAAATTCCATCCGCATCTGATCTGCCCATCTGACCGATCCGGTTATACCCTCCTGGAACTGAAAACCTTCTTCCTCACTGTCAACCATCCACAAATCGTTGTGTAATCTATAAGCCTGGTTATCAGAACCTCACCCCTCACCTCTCACATTCTCATCTACATTGTTTGTATATATCACAAACAATTAGGGACCCAGCACTGATCCCTGGGGTATGCTGCGGCACACTGGATCCAGTCACTCAAACAGTTTTGTGCACCCACCCTGTGTCTCCTGTCCCTGAGCCAGTTTGGGATTGAATGCTCCAGGTGTGATCTCACGAAAGCCCTGTACATTTGCAGCAAGACATCCCTGCTCCTAAAATCCAGTCCTCTCAGAATGAAGACCAACATACCATTTACCTTCTTCACCACCTTCTGCACCTGCATGCTTACAGTGACTGCTGTATGTTGACACCCATGTCCGCATTGCACCTCCCCATTCCCAATCTATCACCATTCTGATAATAATCTGCCTTCCTGTTTTTGTAACTAAACTGGATAATCTCGCATGTATCCATATTGCACTTCTTCTGCCCCTCACTCACCTTGTCCAAGTCACACTGAAGCATCTCTGCATTGTCCTCACAGCTCACCCACCACCCAGCTTTGTGTTATCTGCAATCATGGGGCTATTATTCTTAAGTTCCCTCATCTGAATCATGAACATATATTGTGAATAGCTGCGGCACCCTTTCAGAAAAAGGCCCATTTATTTCTGCTCTTTGTTTCCTGTCTGCCAATCTGTTTTCAAGCCCTGTCAGTACATTGTCCCCAGTCCCTTGAATCCTAATTTCATGCACTAATCTGTTCTGTGGAGTTTGTCAAAAGCCTTCTGAAAGTACAAATAAACCACATCTACTGCCTTCCCCGGTCAAATTCACTTATTACATTGATATTGAGGGAAAGGAGAGTGAGAGGTAGACCAAGTGAGAGTCAAAGAAAGGGAGAGGCAGACAGAGAGTGATAGAGAAAGGGAGACAGTAGGGAGTGATGGATAAGAAGAGCTGTGAAGAGGGACACAGAGAGGCAGACAGAAGGATATGGAGAGGGAGAGGCAGTGAGAGGGAAAAGGTGTGAGAAAGTGAGAGAGAAACAAAGAGAAAAGGAGTGAAAAAAAAGGAGCGATGGAGAAAGAGGGAGAGGGAACGAGTGACTGACAGCTATCTGCTGGTCATGTCCAAGGGAAGGAGACTTATTCTAATTATATAGAACCTTAGTGAGGCTACACCAGGAGCACTTGTCCTGTTTCAGTTTATCTCCAGGATAGATTGACCTTTGAAGGAGTGCAAAGATTCACGAGGCTCATTCCTGGGATGAGGGGATTTGCGATGAGGAGAGTTTAAGTGGCCTCAGACATTATTCCCTGAAGTTTATTGGAGCAGGTTGAAAGGGCTGAATGGCCTCCTGCTGTCCCTGTTCCTTCTGTTCTGATGATGGTGTGAGTGTGTGTTGACGAGAAATGGAGTCCCTTTGTTGAAACTGCTCCTGATTTAATGATGGAGCTGGAAACATTGAGAAGCTGCAGAAGCTTCAGTTTCTAACCAGAAACTGCCCATTCGGCTTCTTGGGCAACATGAGCTGGTTTACTGTTCCCCCAGCACTGACACCCGTTGCCTCACTCCCTCCTGGACTAGTCTCCATCTGATTGGATTCTCATTGTTCCATTTTTCCGATTCTGGAAGAGATTCCCCTCTCAGACCCAACATTCTGGCTCATTCCGAAAACCAGACCTGAGATCCCCAAAGATCTGGAGTGAGCCTGTTCCTATCTGATATCGGGTCCAATGATGATGTTTACTGTAGGGAAAGGATCAGCCAGGGCACAGTGTTTGCTGTCGAGGGTTCACTCGTCCAGAGCAGTCTCCAGCCAGAGCACCATTCATCTCAGATACAAACCTCCTTGAACACCATCACTGTATCTCTAAGCTTCTTTCTCTCCCTCTCTCTCTGTCTCTCATGTCCATCCCTCCCTGCATTTGTTTTGCTGGGAGTCTGATCTGAGCCAGTTCCAGTGAATCCCATGAAGAATAATGTCAGGATATTTAGAGTGTAAGTTTGTCGAAGTAAGTAATAGACGAGAGACAATAGGTGCTGGAGTAGTCCATTCGGCCCTTCGAGCCAGCACCACTGTCATGTTCGTTTTCCGAGACCCTCATGGACTTGCTGCAATAACAAGACACTGACCTGTTTCGAAAAACACAAATTCTTTTATTACCAAGCAAGTACAAGCTGTGGAGAATCATTGTACTTAACCCGGCACAGAGTGCAGAGCCTCGCAAGTAATTCTTCCCGAGCAGCGGCCAATCTCCGCTTTTTATACTTTACAAAAGACATGATATATAAAACAATTTCACAATTTACAATGACATGATACATAAAACAATTACTACAACAGACAAAGACAGGATACCAAACAATTATTACATCAAGAACATAAAAGACCAGGATATAGTATACCACCCCCTTGATCATGATCCCATCCCCGAGCACCAAACCATCATCTCCAACACCATTCATGACCTCATCACCTCAGAGGACATCCTACCCACAGCCTCCATCCTCATTGTTCCCCAACCCCGCACGACCCGTTTCTATCTCCTTCCCAAAATCCACAAACCTGCCTGCCCTGGTCGACACATTGTCTCAGCCTGTTCCTGCCCCACTGAACTCATCTCCACCTATCTGGACTCCATTTTCTCTCCTTTGGTCCAGGAACTCCCTACCTATGTCCGTGACACCACCCACGCCCTCCACCTCCTCCAGAACTTCCAATTCCCTGGCCCCCAACACCTCATTTTCACCATGAACATCCAGTCCCTACACACCTGTATTCCGCATGCAGATGGCCTCAAGGCCCTCTGCTTCTTCCTGTCCCACAGGCCTGACCAGTCCCCCTCCACCGACACCTCATCCGCCTAGCTGAACTTGTCCTCACCCTCAACAACTTCTCTTTCGATTCCTCCCACTTCCTACAGAACAAACGGAGTGGCCATGGGCACCCGCATGGGCCCCAGCCATGCCTGCCTCTTTGTAGGTTACGTGGAACAGTCCCTCTTCTGCACCTACACAGGCCCCAAACCCCACCTCTTCCTCCGTTACATTGATGACTGTATCAGCGCCACCTCTTGCTCCCCAGAGGAGCTCGAATAGTTCGTCCACTTCACCAACAATTTCCACCCCAACCTTCAGTTCACCTGGGCCATCTCCAGCACATCCCCTATTCCCAATTCCTCCGCCTCTGCCACATCTGCTCCCAGGATGAGGCATTCCACTCCCACACATCCCAGATGTCCAAGTTCTTCAAGGACTGCAACTTTTCCCCCAGTGGTCGAGAATGCCCTTGACCGCGTCTCCCGCATTTCCCGCAACACATCCCTCACACCCCACCCCTGCCACAACCATATTAATTGCTAGTGGAGTGGCTGCTCATGGCAGGAGGCGATTTCAAGTTGTTATTGGGCCAGATTGTGATTTCAAGTTGCTAGTGTGTCTGGCTAGAACAAAGTCAGTGCCCTGGCCCCTTTGTCAACGACAGAAGTTACACGCTTTAGGGGTCTCACACCTTTACAAATGTTCCCCACCTAACCCTATTTGAAACAGTTTAATTCTAATTTTATTCAGTCAGGAAGCTTAAGACAGTGTCTGCTTACCAATGTGTGGGAGGATAAGGAGTTACAAAAGTTTCACACTGAATTCCTAGCTGGGTAGGAAGCTTCAGGGCAGTGCCTGCATACGTATGTGTAGGTAGATAAAAGACTTTAATTTATGGAAGTGTCGGAATCAAATGCAGATAAAAGACTTTAATTTATAGAAGTACAGGAATCAATGGGATGTTATCACATTAACATCTCACCACCATTCATTATGATCATGGCTGATCATCCACAGTCAGTACCTTGTTCCTGCCTTATTACCATAACCCTTGATTTCACTGTCTTTAAGAGCTCTATCTATCTCTTTCTTGAAAGTACCCAGAGACTTGGCCTCCACTGCCTTCTGGGGCAGAGCATTCCATATATCCACCACTCTCTGGGTGAAGAAGTTTTTCCTCAACTCTGTTCTAAATGGCCTACCCCTTATTTTTAAACTGTGTCCTCTGGTTCTGGACTCACCCATCAGCGGGAACATACTTCCTGCCTCCAGAGTGTCCAATCCCTTAATAATCTTATATATCTCAATCAGATCCCCTCTCACCCTTCTAAACTCAAGTGTATACAAGCTCAGTCGCTCCAATCTTTCAACATATGATAGTCCTGCCATTCCAGGAATTAACCTCGTGAACCTATGCTGCTGCACTCCCTCAATAGCAACAATGCCCTTCCTCAAATTTGGAGACCAAAACTGTACACAATACTCCAGGTGCAGTCTCACCAGGGCTCTGTACAGCTGCAGAAGGACCTCTTTGCTCCTATACACAATTCCTCTTTTTATGAAGGCCAGCATGCCATTAGCTTTCTTCACTGCCTGCTGTACCTGCTTGTTTGCTTTCATGGACTGATGAGCAAGAACACCTAGATCTCGTTGTACTTCCCCTTCACCTAACTTGACTCCACTGAGATAGAAATCTGCCTTCCTGTTCTTGCCACCAAAGTGGATAACCACACATTTATCCACATTAAACTGCATCTGCCATGCATCCATCCACTCACCTATGCTGTCCAAGTCACCCTGTATTCTCATAACATCCTCCTCACGTTACTCACTGCCACCCAGCTTTGTGTCTGCAGCAAATTTGTTAATATTACTTTTAATGCCTTCGTCTATTTCACTAATGTATATCGTAAACAGCTGCGCTCCCAGTACTGAACCTAGTGGTACCCCAGTGGTCACCGCCTGCCATTCCGAAAGAGACCCATTTATCACTACTCTTTGCTTCCTGTCAGCCAGGCAATTTTCAATCCAAGTCAGTATTTTTGCCCCCAATACCACGTGCCCTAATTTTGTTCACCAATCTCCTATGTGGGACTTTATCAAAGGATTCCGAAAGTCCAGGTACATTACATTCACTGGTTCTCCCTTGTCCATCTTCACAGATACATCCTCAGAAAATTCCAGAAGATTAGTCAAGCACGATTTCCCCTTTGTAAATCCATGCTGACTCTGACCTATCCTATTACTGCTATCCAAATGAGTCATAATTTCATCTTTTATAATTGACTGCAGCATCTTTCCCACCACTGACGTCAGGCTAACAGGTCTATCATTTCCTGTTTTCTCTCTCCCTCCTTTCTTGAAAAGTGGGACAACATTAGCCCCCCTCCAGTCCCCACGAACTGATCCTGAATCTATAGAACCTTGGAAAATGATTACCAATGCGTCCACAATTTCCAGAGCCTAATCCTTAAGTACCCTGGGATGCAGACGATCAGGTCCCGGGGACTTATCTGCCTTTAGACCTAACAGTCTATCCAACACCATTTCCTGCTTAATATAAATTCCCTTCAGTTCATCCATTACCCTAGGTCCTTCAACCACTATTGCATCTGGGAGATTGCTTGGGTCTTCCCTAGTGAAGACCGATACAAAGTACCTATTCAATTCTTCTGCCATTTCCTTGTTCCCCATAATAAATTCACCCGTTTCTGACTTCAAGGGCCCAATTTTAGTCATGACCTTTTTTTTTCTTTTTACATACCTAAAAAAGCTTTTACTATCCTCCTTTATATTTTTGGCCAGTTTCCCTTCATACCTCATTTTTTCTCTGTGTATTGCCTTTTTAGTTATCCACTGTTGCTCTTTAAAATCTTCCCAGTCCTCCAGCATCCCGCTCATCTTTGATATGTTATACTTCTCTTTTATCTTTATACAGTCCTTAATTTCCCTCGTCAGTCACGGCCGCCACTGCCTCCCCTGAGGGTCTTTCTTCCTCTTTGGAATGAACTGATCCTGCACCTTCTGGATTATATCCAGAAATACCTGTCATTGTTATTTGACTGTCATCCCTGCTAGGGTATTGTACTATTGAACTTTGGCCAGCTCCTCCCTCATAGCTCCATAGTTCCCTTTATTCAACTGCAATACTGATACTTCCAATTCTCCCTTCTCCCTCTCAAACTGCAGATTAAAACTTATCGTATTATGGTCACTATCTCCTAATGGCTCCTTTACTTTGAGGTCCCTGATCAAATCCGGTTCGTTGCACAACACCAGATCCAGAATTGCCTCCTCCCTGGTAGGCTCCAGTACAAGCTGTTCTAAGAATCCATCTCGGAGGCACTCCACAAACTTCCTTTCTTGGGGTCCAGTACCATCTTGATTCTCCCAGTCTACTCGCATGTTGAAATCTCCCATAACAACTGTAGTGACACCTTTGTGATAGGCCAATTTCAACTCTTGATTCAACTTGCATCCTATATCCTGACTACTATTTGGGGGCCTGTAGATAACTCCCATTAGGGTCTTTCTACCCTTAGAATTTCTCAGCTCTATCCATACTGACTCTACATCTCCTGATTCTTTGTCCCCCCTCGCAAGGGACTGAATATCATACATCAACAACAGGGCCAACCCACCCCCTCTGCCCATCAGTCTGTCCAATGTGAACCATTGCTGCAACGACATTGCAGGTGGTTTGTACAGACAGCAAAGCCCAAACCAGGGCATTGTGTCACTAAACACAGAGCTAATGAAAGATTCAATAAAAACCGTTATTGATGTGATCCTCAGAGTTGTGCCATTATTCCAGTTACAAGCGACTCTTTCCCAGTGAAGTTCCATTCTGCTGAATATGAGATACAGCGGGGCTTTGGAGAAATATCGTGCAGATGGAATGTAATGTGAGGGAGGGTGACCTTGTTCATTCTGGCAGTAACTCACTGACATGTGTCTGGAGCAATCTCAAGTCTAAATGGCATCACGTGATATTGATAGACTCCATTAGATGTGAAAAGTGCAGAAATTTCCACAGTTCTTCTTGTCATCAAGTACTTTTCAATATTGTCTAAACAAATCAATTTTATAAAAGTGGTACTGTACCAATCCTATCAATGTAATCATTTTGTCTGGGAATAGGGCGTAAATCCATCTTTGTGACTACATTCACTTCCTTACAGTCGACACAGTATCTAATTGAACTATCTGGTTTAGGAATCAATACAACAGGAGAACTCTGATTACTCTGATAGTTCAATCAATTGATTCTGCAACACATATGAATTTCCTTTTTTACTTTGCCCTGTTTCTCTGGGTTTAACTAAAATGGTTTTTTTTGGGGTTTGAATTACCTGCACGCATGTTATCATTGACTAAAGTGGTACATTCAAGTGTATCTTTAAAACACTGTGTATAGGAGCAGTATTAGGCCATTGAGCCTGTTCTGCCATTCAGTCCCGGCTGATTTGCTTCTAAAATTCTCCTGCCTTCACCGCGTTACCCTTATTCCCCTTACTGATCACAAACCGATGTATCACTGTCTTAAATACACAATGACTTGGCCTCGACAGCTGTTTGTGGTAATGAGTTCCACAGATTCATCACTCTGTCTGATGAAAATCCCCCATATCTCAGTTCCAATGTATTGTCCCTTCTCTCCAAAGCTGTGCCCTCGGGCCCTCATTTCTCATCCTTGTGGAAACATCTTCTCCACATCCACTCTATCCAGGCCTCTCAGGATTCGGCAAGTTCCAATGAGATTCCCCTTCGTCCTTCAAAATTCCATTGAGTACAGGCCCAAGGACCTTAACCACTCCTGATACAAACTTCTTTGTGTTTTCTGAGCAATCTCATTCTAACTCCCTGTTGATCCTTCAGCAGATACACAAATACAGTTTTTGAATTCTTTAATATCTCTGCATTTGTTCATCTAATAGTTGCAAGTTCACTTTGGGAATTGTTCAATTTTCTTTGGCTTTTATTCCTTTTCTCATCCCCTCCTCAACTACACTGATTACTTGACACACCTGTACATGACTGAAAGGTTCCTCAAAAACTGGGAGAGGAATTGAGGATGCTGATTTCATCACTTTTACCTGCAACTTGCCAAGTATGACATGTTTTACAAAATTGAACCACATCTTTCGACAATGTTGGCTGGGTAAAATATGTATTTCTGGACACCTGTGTTTTCCAAATCCCCACGTGCCCTGCCATGTGCCCCTCACAATATCTCCCTACGATAGCTGGTGGTACCACTAGCCGATGTCTAACTGACTATTCTTCATCTGGGGGTCTATGAGGGGGGTCTCCACTTCCTCAGCAGCACTCCATTCTGAAGATAATAGCACTCTGCAACTCCTTCAGCCTTGAACTCACTGTGAGCTCACTGTGTTCTTTTATTTCATTCATGATCTGCTTTTGAGATCTGCTGTAATTAGGGACGTCATATCAAACACTCCACCTGGGCTATCTTCACACTTTCGGAAAGTTTCAGCTCTGCTTTCACTTGCTTGTGGTGTCACGTCAACCCTTATTGATGGATTTGTTTAACCATTGCCCTGGTTACCACACACAAAGGAGAGAGACCAGGAACCTGTTCCTGTCATTGTTCTGTTTCTTGGGCCTCCTTTGGACATTCTGTATTTTATCGGTGAAGCTACTACCTTTAGTCCCGACAAAACATTGCCCAGAAGGAAAATGACTGCCTCAACAGGGAACGTTTTCCCACTTCAACAATTACTTCTCCTGATAACAAACCGCATTCCAGTTGTACTTTACAGAATCGATCCAGAATACATTTTACACCAATCCTTTTTTTGTTACCTCAGCTCCCAGTGAAATCTCTGGAGTGAAAATTGATTCTTTCTCCAGTAAAAGTGATTGTGTTCCCCCTGGATCTCTCAGTTTGGTTCTGGGTTTAGCTCATGCACCTGAAGAAAAAGGAGTCACCATTCCTTTTGATAAAAATCCTGACACGTCTCATCTACCTTACAGCTTCCTTTACTAATGACAGAATTCACCTCATGCCTTTTTGTTACAGTTACAGCCTGCTCTGTAGGATTATCTTTTTGTGTTCTCATGCCTGACTCATTTTTACCAACTCCTATAATTCCCATGGGTCTACCTCACAACTTCCAACATTCCGAAAGCACATGGCCCATCTTATTCCACGAGAAACATTTAAGCTTCCAAATGCCATCTCCAACCTCAGTAATTTCCTTCTTAATCTGAGAAGGAGTTCTCAGGTACTCCCTGCTGTCCGTTCTCTCCCCTGCATTCCTTACACTCACCCGCTTTTTATTTTCCACCCAGTTCTGTCCCATTTGGTCTTCTGCATGAATTGTGTTTCGCAAAGGGAAGGAAGTTTTAAATTCTTCTCAACGAATAATTTATCAGACAGCATCGTGAATATTGGTGATAATGGGAACTGCAGATGCTGGAGAATCCAAGATAACAAAGTGTGGAGCTGGATGAACACAGCAGGCCAAGCAGCATCTCAGGAGCACAAAAGCTGATGTTTCGGGCCGAGACCTTCATTAGAGAGGGGGATGGGGAGAGGGAACTGGAATAAATAGGGAGAGGGGGGAGGCAGACCGAAGATGGAAAGAAAACAAGATAGGTGGAGAGGAGAATATAGGTGGGGAGGTAGGGAGGGGATAGGTCAGTCCAGGGAAGATGGACAGGTCAAGGAGGCGGGATGAGATGGTAGGTAGGAGATGGAGGTGCGGCTTGAGGTGGGAGGAAGGGATGGGTGAGAGGAAGAACAGGTTAGGGAAGCAGAGACAGGCTGGGCTGGTTTTGGGATGCAGTGGGGGGAGGGGAAGAACTGGGCTGGTTTTGGGATGCAGTAGGGGAAGGGGAGATTTTGAAGCTTGTGAAGTCCACGTTGATACCATTGGGCTGCAGGGTTCCCAAGAAGAATATGAGTTGCTGTTCCTGCAACATTCGGGTGGCATCATTGTGGCACTGCACGAGGCCCATGATGGACAAGTCGTCTGAGGAATGGGAGGGGGAATGGAAATGGTTCGCGACTGGGAGGTGCAGTTGTTTGTTGTGAACTGAGCTCGAGGTGTTCTGCAAAGCGTTCCTTAAGCCTCCGTTTGGTTTCCCCAATGTAGAGGAAGCCACACCGGGTGCAATGGATACAATATACAACATTGGCAGATGTGCAGGTGAACAGCTGTTTGATTTGGAAGGTCATCCTGGGGGCTGGGATGGGGTTGAGGTTGGAGGTGTGGGGGCAAGTGTAGCACTTCCTGCGGTTGCAGGGGAGGTGCCAGGTGTGGTGGGGTTGGAAGGGAGTGTGGAGCGTACAAGGGAGTCATGGAGAGAGTGGTCTCTCCGGAAGGCAGACAAGGGTGGGGATGGAAAAATGGCTTGGGTGGTGGGGTCGGATTGTAGATGGCGGAAGTTTTGGAGGATGATACGTTATTTCCGGAGGTTGGTGGGGTGGTATGTGAGGACGAGGGCGATCCTCTGGGAGCGGTTGTGGCGGGGCGGGTTGTGAGGGATGTGTTGCGGGAATGCGGCGTTCTCGACCACTGCGGGGTGAAAGTTGCGGTCCTGGAAGAACATGGACATCTGGGATGTGCGGGAGTGGAATGCCTCATCCTGGGAGCAGATGCGGCGGAGGCGGAGGAATTGGGAATATGGGATGGAATTTTTGCAGGAGAGCGGGTAGGAGGAGGTGTATGCTAGGTAGCTGTGGGAGTCAGTGGGCTTGAATTGGACATCAGTATATAGCTGGTTATGAGATGGAGAATGAGAGGTTCAGGAAGGTGAGGGATGTGTTGGAGATGGCCCAGGTGAACTTGAGGTTGGGGTGGAAGGTGTTGGTAAAGTGGATGAACTGTTTGAGCTCCTCTGGGGAGCAAGAGCCGGAACCGATACAGTCATCAATGTAACGGAGGAAGAGGTGGGATTTGGGGCCTGCGTAGGAGCGGAAGAGGGACTGTTCCACATAACCTACAACCTATAACCTACACCTCATTTTCACCATAGACGTCCAGTCCCTATACACCTGTATTCCTCATGCAGATGGCCTCAAGGCCCACCGCTTCTTCCTGTCCCACAGGCCTGACCAATTCCCCTCCACCGACACCCTCATCCGCCGAGTCGAACTCGTCCTCACCCTCAACAACTCTTTCGATTCCTCCCACTTCCTACAGACAAACGGGGCGGCCATGGGTACCCGCATGGGCCCAAGCTATGCCTGCCTCTTTGTAGGTTACGTGGAACAGTCCCTCTTCCGCACCTACACAGGCCCCAAACCCCACCTCTTCCTCCGTTACATTGATGACTGTATCAGCGCAGCCTCTTGCTCCCCAGAGGAGCTCAAACAGTTCATCCACTTTACCAACACCTTCCACCCCAACCTCAAGTTCAACTGGGCCAGCTCCTACACATCCCTAACCTTCCTGGGCCTCTCCGTCTCCATCTCAGGTAACCAGCTAGAAACTGACGTCCATTTCAAGCCCACTGACTCCCACAGCTACCTAGAATACTCCTCCTCCCAACCACCCTCCTGCAAAAATTCCATCCCCTATTCCCAATTCCTCCGCCTCCGCCGCATCTGCTCCCAGGATGAGGCATTCCACTCCCGCACATCCCAGATGTCCATGTTCTTCCAGGACCGCAACTTTCACCCCGCAGTGGTCGAGAATGCCGCATTTCCCGCAATACATCCCTCACAACCCGCCCCGCCACAACCGCCCCCAGAGGATCCCCCTCGTCCTCACATACCACCCCACCAACCTCCGGAAATAACGTATCATCCTCCAAAACTTCCGCCATCTACAATCCGACCCCACCACCCAAGCCATTTTTCCATCCCCACCCTTGTCTGCCTTCCGGAGAGACCACTCTCTCCATGACTCCCTTGTATGCTCCTCACTCCCTTCCAATGCCACCACACCTGGCACCTTCCCCTGCAACCGCAGGAAGTGCTACACTTGCCCCCACACCTCCAACCTCAACCCCATCCCAGCCCCCAGGATGACCTTCCATATCAAACGGATGTTCACCTGCACATCTGCCAATGTTGTATATTGTATCCATTGCACCCGGTGTGGCTTCCTCTACATTGGGGAAACCAAACGGAGGCTTGGGGACCGCTTTGCAGAACACCTCCGTTCGATTCACAACAAACAACTGCACCTCCCAGTCGTGAACCATTTCAACTCCCCCTCCCATTCCTCAGACGACATGTCCATCATGGGCCTCCTGCAGTGCCACAATGATGCCATCCGAATGTTGCAGTAACAGCAACTCATATTCCGCTTGGGAACCCTGCAGCCCAATGGTATCAACGTGGACTTCACAAGCTTCAAAATCTCCCCTTCCCCTACTGCATCCCAAAACCAGCTCAGTTCTTATGCTCCCCCCACTGCATCACAAAGCCAGCCCAGCCTGTCTCTGCTTCCCTAACCTGTTCTTCCTCTCACCAATCCCTTCCTCCCACCTCAAGCCGCACCTCCATTTCCAAACCTACCACCTCATCCCGCCTCCTTGACCTGTCCATCTTCCCTGGACTGACCTATCCCTCCCTACATCCCCACCTATACTCTTCTCTCTACCTATCTTGTTTTCTCTCCATCTTCGGTCCACCTCCCCCTCTCCCTATTTATTCCAGTTCCATCTCCCCATCCCCCTCTCTGATGAAGGATCTAGGCCTGAAACATCAGCTTTTGTGCTCCTGAGATGCTGCTTGGCCTGCTGTGTTCATCCAGCTCCACACTTTGTTATCTAGCATCGTGAATATTCCCAGCCTTTAACTTGTGCCCCCTAGTCTAAGACACATCTGTCATGGGGTAAAGATTCTCATGACTTACTTTGTCTATGCCTCACATAATTCTGCATATTGTGATCTATTGGCCTGTACACTAAGATCCCTTTGTTATTCAGTAAGCCCAGGGACCTACCATTCATTGAGGATGTCCTTCCATTCTCAGATCTCCCAAAATGCATCACTTCACTCTAATCAGGATTAAGTTCCATCTGGGTTGCTCTGCCAAATTTACCAGCTGATCAATATCAAAAGATACCCTGAGACCATCCTTCTCACTATCACCAACACCACGAATGTTTGTGCCTGGCTTCATTCCCTGGGATTAGATCTGGCATTGCCTGCCTCCTGTGGAAATAGTAGCGTGTCGGCACAAAAGCTCTCCTAGATGGACCTTAAAAATTTCACCCCACCTCATCCCTTCACATAAAGGCAATCCTAGTTAATGATAGCAAAGTTGAAATTCCCTACTGATATAACCCTATTCCTCTCACATCTCTCTGTGATGTGCCTACGTATCTGCTCCTCTATCTCACACTGATTACTGGGGGACCTGTAGTATAATCCCAGTGAAGTAATTGCCCCTTTTGTATTTGCAAGTTCAAATGAGATGGCCGCATTTGAAGACCCATCGAAGACACTCTCCTTTACGACTGCAGAGATGGTCTCCTTTATCCGTAATGCATTGCCCCACCTCTATTATGTCTCCCCTATTCTGCCTGAAACTTTTACTGAATTTACTGAAACTGTGGAATGTTGAATTGCCAGTCCCATCCTTCCTTCATTCATGTCTCAGTGATTGCAGCAATAACATGTTCCCACATGCTGATTAATGCTCTAAGTTGATCTACTTTACCAGTCAGGCTCCTTGTATTGAAATAGATACAGTTTAATTTCCTGGTCTTCCCAAAGTCATTATCCTACTTATATCTTCCTGATATTTTTCTGCCTGTGTAGTCCTCACTGTCCCATGAGAAGAAACATCCTCTCAGCATTCACCCTATCAAGCCTCTTAATAATTCTATAATTTAATGAGATTGCCTCTCGTTCTTCTAAGCTTAGGAGAAGATTTCAAAGCTGTTTGAACTTTCTTCCTAAGATGGCCCCTCCACATTAAGGATCATCCTGTGTACCTTCTCTGATCTGCCTCCAGTGAAATGATACATTTTTCATCAGTAAGGGGACGAAGCCTGCTCTCAGTGCTCCAGATGTGGCCTCACCAGCATCTTGTCCAGCGGCAGTAAGATGTCTCTTCTCACTACTCCACCTGCCCTGAAATAAGGGCCACTATTCCATGTGCCTTCCTGACTCACTGCTGCTCCTGTGTGCGAGCTTTCTGTGTTTTGTGCACTTTCACAATGCAACTTCCTGCAGTTTTCTTCCATTTAAAAAATATTCTAATCTTTTGTTCTGCCTTCCAAAATGCACAATTTCACATTTTCTCACATGAAACTTCCTCCGTCAACTTCTTGCTCACTTATTTTCCTATCAATATCTCCCTGTTAACTGTATCACTTTTGCAACTTGCCTTTCCACCAATTTTTGTGTCACCTGTAAATTTGGCTACAGTACATTCACTTGCTTCCTCCATGTCATTAATGTGTATTGTAAACAGTTGCTGTCCCAGCACTGATCCCTGTGGAACACCCCTAGTCACAGGTCACCAACTTGAACAGGAACCTTCTATCCCCACTCGCTAATTCCTGCCCATTCGCAAGTACTGTATCCGTGTCAATATATTATCTCCAAAACTATTGCCTCTTATGACTTAACCTTCTGAGAGGTACCTTGTCAAACACCTTCTGGAAGCCCAATTACTTTTATTTTTATTATTTTAGGTGTTATTTCAGGAGTTATTTTAATATTTTTATTGTTATTTTTCCTTCACCATTGATTCTAATATTTTTCAAACAATATTTGTTAATGTAGTAGGCCACATTACTCACATTTTAATCAATGTAAGGAATATATTTCTATCCATATTATCTCTGCCCCTCAAAATCTTATAGCCCTCTATCAGGTCCCCTCTCAACTGTCACTGTTCCAAGGAAAACAATCCCAGCCTTTCCAATCTTTCCTCATAGCTCAGGCCCTCCTGGTCAGGCAGCATCCTGGGAAATCTCCTCTGCACCCTCCCAAGTACAATCACATCCTTCATACAATGTGGTGACCAGAACTGCACACAATACTCCAGTTGTTGTCTAACCAGGGTTTTATACGGTTTCAGCATAAGCCCCTGCTCTTGTATTCTAATAAAGGCCAGTATCTCATTAGTCTTCTGAGTCACCTTATCTCCCTGTCCGATTACCTTCCGGGATCTGTGGATATACACACCAAACTCCCTCAGATCTTCAATACAGTTTTGAGCCCTCTCTAACTGTGGTAAACTTCCCCTTTTTACCTTCTCCAATCCTGTCCAGCCTTTGTGTGTGAATCCTCTGGTCATGTTGGTCCCACCCTTCCCCTTTTCAGGAATATGTTGGCTCTGCACTCTTAGTGTTTCCTTTCCGAAAGATTTCCACTGCTCCGATGTGGATTTTCCTACAAGGAACTATTCCCAGTCCACTTTGGCCAGATCCTGCCTCATCAATGGCTCTGGAACCACACATATGTCAGACCAGGTAAGGGCAGCAAATTTCCTTCCTTGGTGGACATTCGTGAACCTGATGAGTTTTTCAGACAATCATCAATGGTTTCATAGTCATCCCTGGATTCATCACATTTTACAGCTTGAAAAGGGACCCTTCAGCCCAACATCAGCCAGCTGCTTCCACTCATCCCGCTGTACGTGTGTGAGTTAATATGCGTGTGTATGTGTGTGTGTGTGTGTGTGTGTGTGTGTGTGTGTGTGTGTGTGTGTGTGAATGTGCCTACGTGTGTGTGTGTGTGTGTGTGTGTGTGTGTGTTTGTCTAAGCGTTTGTGTGAGTGTGTTAATGTGAGTGTGCATAAATAACTGTTTTTGTTGAAGCTTTCATTAGCTCTGTGCTTAGTGACAATGCTCTGGTTTGGGCTTTGCTGTCTGTACAAACCATCTGTAATATCTTTACTGTGATGGTTCACATTTGCATGTGGAACAAACTTACACTCTAAATATCCTGTCATTATCTTTTTTCCTTTATACACTCATGGGATGAGGGCATCATTTATTGCTCAGAGGGCAGTTAAAAGTCAACCACACTGCTGTGGATCTGGAGTCAAATGTAGGCCAGACCAGGTAAGGATGGCAGTTTCCTTCCTTAAAGGGCATTACTGAACCAGATGGATTCTTCCTGACAATCTGCAAAGGATTCATGGTCATTATTGGATCCTTAATTCCAGATATTTATTGAATTCAAATTCTACCATATGCCATGGTGGGATTCAAACCAGGGTCCCCAGACTGCTATCTGGGTCTCTGGAATATCAGTCCAGCAATAATACCACGAGGCCATTGTCACCCTATGGGATTCTCCATGGGATTCATTAGAATTGGCTCAGATCAGACTCTCAGCAGTTCAAATTGAAGGAAGGATAGAGTTCAATGAGAGAGAGAGAGAGAGAGAGAGAGTGTGTGTATGCGTGTATGTGTGTGTGTATGTGTGTGTCTGTGTGTGTCTGTGTTTGTGTATGTGTGCGTGAGAGAGAGAAAGGGAGAGAGAGAGAGAGAGAAGAATAGAGAAAATTAATGGTCCAGCTAGAAATTGCTATGGATGAATGAACCCTCGACAGCAAACCCTGGCTGATCCTTTCCCTGCAGCAAGGGATCCAGTGGAATGTCATCATTGTACTCGATATTAGACAGGAACACTCCACTCTGGGTAACAGGGGATCTCAGGTTGGGTTTTGGCAGTGAGCAGGAGTGCTGTTTCTGAAAGTGGAATCTCCTCCAGTAGCGGGAAATGTAATAATGAGAATTCAATCAGACAGAGACTAGCCCAGGAGGGAGGAAGGGAGGGAGGGAGAGAAGAGGTGTTGGTGCTGGGATCAGGAAACCAGATCATGTTGTCCAATAGTCCGAGTTGGCAGTTTCTAGTTAGAAACTGAAGCATCTGCAGCTTCTCCTGGTTTCCAGCTCCATCATTAAATCAGGAGCAGTTTCAACAAAGGGACCCCATTTCTCATCAACACACATTCACACCATCATCAGAACTGAAGGAACATGGACAACAGGAGGCCATTCAGCTCCTCCAACCTCTTGTCTCTCTCCCTCTCTCTCTCCCTCTTTCTCTCTTTCTCTTTCTCTCTCTCTCTCTGTCTATTAATCTTCATACTGATTTGTACCTGTGAAGGGGTTTTCTGGGGGTCAGTGTTTAATGGAAGGGGTGGGTGTCAGTATATTTTCAATGCTGGAGAGTTTACGAGCTTCGGGGGAAAGGTGTACAGGCTCTGTTCTTTGCCATCAGGGTAGTGATGCCTGTCCCAGTGTCTCAGACTGTGATGCTGTTGTTTTCTGGCACTGACACGATGATATCAATTGCAATGGCACTCGTTTGACAGGAGGTTACGTGGCTTGATCAGTGGTGAGGGAGGAACAGAATGAAAGAGGAGCTGCAATCATCAGTCACTGTCGTAAACTTTCACACAGCCCACACTGTCCAGAAACTTCTTCACCAAAGATTCTTTTAGCTCCTCCATGACAGGCCTGGAGCTGAAAAGGACAAAAGAGAAAGACATCTTTTCGAGAGGCTCCTGAACACATTGGACACTGTGCATTCCCCACTAACAACTCTCCATACATCCACATTGAACTCATTGTTGGAGCTGCAGCCCAGCTCCTGTTCTCGTCTCTTACAGTCTCCATTAACAACTAATCACCCTCCCTGCCAGATTATTATCTACTGCTTTGTCTATCCAATTGATCTTCTCTCTCTTTTGGCTCTATCCTATCACTTAGTCCCTATGTCATCCCCCTCCCAATTTTCTGCATATAAGCCAAAGTTTTCCCAGCTACTATCAGTTTTGAGGAAGGGTCACTAGACCCGAAATGTTAACTTTAATTTTCTACTTCACAGTTGCTGCAATTCCTGCTGAGCTTTTCCAGCAACTTCTGTTTTTGTTCCTGTTCCTATCCATATGTTTCAGTGAAGGAGACAGAAAGCTCTAGCACAGGAGGAGGCTGTTCAGCCCATCATGTCAGATCACCTCACTCACAATGAACATCCCTGGTGAACGTCTGTTGTTGGGAAGTGATTGAATCTGTTTTTACAAACAGGATAACTGACAAATATGAACTGCTCAGAGAGAGCCAGCATGGATTTAGAAAGCATCAGGCATCTTTAACTAACCTGGATAGTGAGGAAGGTTGGTGGAAGTTGGTGGAGTGGGAAGCGAAAACCAGGGAGCCCTATCTATATTGTGTAAGTTAAGAGAAGAGGTGAGGGTGGAAGCGCAGGTTGGACACTTTTGAGGACCCTGTCAACTGTGGTGGTGGTGAATTCTTGGTTGAGAAAATGGTGTATATTCCTGAGGACCCCCACAGAGTGTAGAATCATCAGAACAGATGTGACAGAACTGGGAGAATGGGATGGAGTCTTGACAGGATGTGAGGATGTGTAGTCCAGGCAACTGTGAGGTTGGTGGGTTTGTCATGCATATCAGTGGCCAACCCTTTCCCCAAAATAGAAACAGATGTCGAGGGATCAAGGGAAGGGTGGAATCAGAGATGGGCCCAGTGCAGGTGATAGCAGGATGGAAATTGGAAGTGAAATTGATAAACTTTTCCAATTCTAGACAAGGCAGGGAAGCAGCACTGATGATGCCAGTGTTTCTCCAGCAATTTCTGCTCTTACTTTAAACTGAGCTCAAGATGTATTCTTCAGACAAAGGGATTGAGGCTTATGGAACAAGTTGGGGAGATGGAGGTCTTCAGGTGCAGAGCGGTCAGGATCAAGCTGAAAGGTGGAACAGACTCGAGGGGCAGAATGGCCTCCTGCTGTTCCTATATTTCTAATCCCACCAGCTTTGGTCTCTCCCCACAGTCCTGTATTCTCTACAGATTCACATCTTTATTGACTGCAATTTGAATAAAATCCTGAATCTTCCATTGCCCTGAGGCTGCTGAATGTTAGGCGAATTCTCCGTATTCATCTCTCTCTAGTTTTTAGTTCCCTAATGCTGTTGATCCTTTCCATTCAAGGCTTTATCAACCTGCACTTCCACTGTCAAGGAATGATGGCATTGGAGATGAGCTCTCTCTGCTTCTCTGCATCCGAACATATCTTTTCACCCCTTTTCCTGTAAAAGCCCATCAGCTCCACCTGCTCCCCATTGAATTATATCAGTCTGCTCACTGCCACTTCCCTCATCCCCAATTCCTCTTCCCAATTCTTTGTCTCTTTTCCTCACTGTCTGTGAAGCCTCTCCTCCTGAGTAGTCAGCACTTTCAAATTCTCAGGGGCAGTGGCTGATCTTTGTGATGTGGAGGATGTGGGGCTCAGATCAACCTCAGAGATGAGGCCAAGTTTGTAAAGAGTCTCTTTCAGCAGCAGACAGTGCTCAGGGAGAGGGATGGAGTTTGTAACGGGAACTGAGAGGAAGGCTTTGATCTTTCCAATGTGTTTCCCAGTGAGCTTGGCTCCTCAGCCCTGACTGCTCTTAGCTGTTGTGATTGGACAGTTATTATGAGAGATTCTGACCACAGCAGAAATTCCCAGTGCAAAAAATAACTGCAAAGCCTGTCAGATCGCAAGGTTGAAACTTCACCAAAAGAGGAAGTGAAAGAAGGAGCTCAGAGCACCTGGATGTTTGTAACTGAGACACGAGAAAACTGTGAACCGTCTGCACAATCTGACAGCACAGATGGAAGCCATTCAGCCCATTGTGCCAGTGAATGACCCAATTAGTCCCACTGTCCCTCTCTCTCATAACCCAGCAAATCTTTCCTTTTCAGCTCGATCTCTAATTCCCTTTTGTTGACGAGTTTCCACAGCATGAGGCTGCCCCTAACCTGGACATCTCCATCATTCATTGGGAGTCAAACTGCCTGGGCTGGGAAATGGAGCACAGGTACCTCAACATTCCCTCTCCCCTTCTGAGGGACACTTCATTTGTTTTTTTTTTGGTTTACTCATGGGATGTGGGTATCGCTGGCTGGCCCAAGATGTTTAAACTGTCCCCAGCTCCTGGTGGGACAGGACATACACAGGGATGGTGATGGTGGTGTCTTGGACATTGTCTGGAAGTTCTGATACTGTGAGTATGACTGTTTCAGGCTGTTCCTTGCCTATTCTGTGAGACAGCTCTCCCGAATTTGGCACTATCCCCTAGATGTCAGTAAGGAGGATGGAGCAGGGTAGACAGAGCTGTTTGTGCCACTGTCTTTCTGGTGCCTGGATCATTGCTGGGTACTCCATCCGCGTTCATTTCTTTGGTGAGATGTCACCACAATTGAAACAACTGAGTTCCTTGCTCAGCCATTTCAGAGAGCAGTTAATAGTTAACCACATTTTTGGGGGCAGTTCCATGGACGCTGACAGCACATTCCTACTTCCCCCATTTCCCATTGTGTGTGGAAGGCTGCAACCTGTGTACAGGAAGGGCTAAAATTGATGATGATGTTTGACAGCTGCATGATCTTGAATAGGTCCTGTGAGCTTCCTCTCTGTGCCGAAATCTGCACAATCAATGTGTCTTACTGTACTTGTTTTTCTGTACTTGCTGTTTGTTACACTGCAAAAGATAGAGAGAGTTTCATTCCGAGTGGTTGGACTTCACCTCTGACCAGGATCACGAATGGTGCCAGGAACAAATCTAAGCCTCAAGGCCAGCCGTTGATCAAGGGGACCCTGACGGGCAGAAGAACCTGGGGCATATTGTTCTCTTTCCTTACTTTTTCAGTCTTTTTATTGACTGAACTGAACAAATATTCATTTTCAGTAAATTTGTGTAGACGACTCTTTTCTTAATTACACTTAACTGAATCTGAAGAACTGCTATACTGGCACTATCCCCCACCTCTTCCTCTGCCACATTGATGACTGTATCATCGCTGCCTTATGCTCCCCTGCGGGGCCTGAACAGTTCATCAACTTTACTAACATATTTCACCCCAACCTCAAAATCACCTGGGCCATCTCTGATGTCTCTCTCTTCTTCCTGGACCTCTCTGTCTTCATCTGTGGTGACCGCCTCGAAACCAACATTTATTTCTGCTCCCAAGATGGGGTGTTCCACTCCAGCACATCTCAGATGTCCTTTCATTTCAAGGAATGAAACTTTCCCCATTCAGTGGTGGAAAGTGCTCTCGACCGCATCTCTTGCATTTCTTATGCCCCTGCCCTTACATCCCCTCCCCCCAACAAAAATAAAGACGGGATCCCCCTTGTCCTCATACACCATCGCACCAACCTCTGTATCTGATGTATCAATCTCCACCACCTGCAATGGGAACACACCCCCGTTTGCCTTTCATAGGGACCGCTCTCTCTGAGATTCCCTCACATGCTCCATTCTCCCCACTCGCCCCACCAACCCCGGCACCTTTCCCTGCAACTGCAGGAAGTGCTACACCTGCCCCTACACAATCCCCAACACCTCCATCCAAGGCTCAAAACAAACCTTCCGCATTTGACAGGGGTTCACCTGCACATCCGTCAATGTGGTCTACTGCATCGACTGTTCCCAATGTGGCCTCCTCTCCATCGGTGAGACCAAGCAGGGACTCTGTGACCACCTTGTAGAGCACCTGTACTCTATTTGCGACAAACCACAACAACCTCCGGTCGCAAACCATTTGAACTACTCCCCTACAACTCCACTCCTTCCTGGGCCTCCTTCACTGTCACAATGACCCCACCCTCAAACTGGAGAAAGAGCACCTCATATTCCACATCGGGAGCCTACCACCCGATGGCCTCAACATGGAATTAACCAGTTTTAAAATCTCCCCACCCTCAGCCTCATCACGTGACCACCCCTCACTGTAATTGCCCTTGACCTGACGCAACCCGTCCATCTTCTCTACAAGCTATCCACTGACCACACTGGCCAATCCCCACCACTGCCTACCTGCACTCACCTATCACTATCCTATGTACCTTCTCTAGCCCCACCCTCATCTGTCTACTTATTTTAGAGTTCCCTACCCCTCATTCTTTCTGACGAAGGGTCCTGACCTGAAATGTCAACTTTCTTGCTCCTCTGATGCTTCCTGGCCAGCTGTGTTTATCCCGCTCCACACTTTTATATCTTATTACTGCTTGGATGCGTATTGTGATCCAAGACAGCTTGTGAGCAGGACATTCAACTGCATGAACTATCACCCTTGTGCACAATTCTGTTCCCACATGAAATCCACACAAAACTTGAATTCACATAGCGCCTTCAATGTCCAAATCATTCCCAGATGTTTCACAAAGTTGCAGTAAGAGCGATGGGGGAATGGTTGGAGGAATATAAGGACTTGGTGCAGGAGCAGGATATTTAGCCCCTCAAGCCTGCTCCACCATTGAATACGATCATGGCTGATCCCATCTCATCCTCAACTCCACTTTCCTGCCCCCTCGCCATCAGCCTTTAACCCAGTACTCATTCAAAATCTGTCCATCTCCCCCTTGGTGTGAGACAGGGGAGGAACCATTCCATTTCAGACAAGTTGGTGTTTGTGGAGTACGGATGGAGGAAGCTGGGAGAGGACATTGGTGTCATAGAGTTAGGAGATGGGATGAGCAGGAATAAAGGTTTCTGTGGTGAAATATAATGCAGAGACAGATAATGTTGTGGAGATGGAAATAAGAGACTGAATTCCACGTTTGTCCGTCACTATTTGACGGTCCAGTGAGGGACATGGATTCCATGGTGGGTGAAGTGCTCAATTCCTTTCTGTTGTAACTGTGTGATGTCCCAGCCCTCATCTGAACAAATCACCCTGATCCAGAGCTTGACCATGGAAAGGGCAGGAGATGGGAAGGGATTGGAACATGTTGTCAATGGACAGGATTGTTCAGTGGGTCAGAGCCTGTTCTGCCCCTCCAGCTCACACTGATGGCCTGAGGATCTCCTCTTTCTGCTGGATCTTCATGGGGGAGGCAATGGCATAGTGGTATTATCACTGGACTGTTCATCCAGAGAAGTCAGTAATGTTCTGCGGATCGAGTTTCAAATGTGGCCGCAGCGGATGGCCAAATTTGGATTCAATAAATATCATGATGATCATGAACCTATTGTCAATTATTGGAAAAGCTGATCTGGTTCACAAATGTCCTTCAGGAAGGAAACTTCCATACTTTGCTAGGCTGGCTAACATGGGACTCCAGACCCACAGCAATGTGGTTACCTCTTAAATGCCCTCTGGGCAATGAGGGATGGGCAATAAATGCTGCTGAACCAGTGATGCCCACATGCCATGAACAACGACTGGTGTCTAAACCAGTCCCCAGTGAGAATAGACCAACAGCAGAGAACTGCCCTTCCTTTGACAACAATCTGCCCATCTTCCTGAGAGAGACCAGTGCCTGGTCAATGTGGGAAATGGGGCCATACTTCAGGAGAAGACATGCTTCAGGGGCCAAGAGGTAATATCCATTAGTGGGGCAGAGCAGAGCGAGATGTACCTTGCACTTCACTGTCACCACCTGGGATTTTGTGGGAAGAAGACAGAAGCAAGACAGGGAGAGAGATGGAGGCAGAGAGAATGTGTGTGTGTGTGTGTGTGTGTGTGTGTGTGTGTGTGTCTGTGTGTCTGTGTGTTAGAGAAATGGACGTAGGGAGGAACATCTGAGACAGTGTGAGATATGCGACGGAACCGAGAGGGAGTTAGAGGGAAGTTGATCTTGTGAGGTCGAGGGGTAGAGAGGGAGAGAGGGAGAGATAGAGAAATAGACAGGGAGAGAGAAAGAGACAGGGCGAGAGAGAAAGAAACCAGGGTGGGTGTGAGACGAAGGGTGAAAGGAATCAAGAGCCTGACAAAGAGACAGAGAGAGACATGATTAGTGCTGACACAGAATGACAGAGAGGGAGAGAGACTGTAGTTTGGGAGGCAGAGAGGGAGGAAAAGAGACGGACAGATGTATAAAGATGGACAGATCACAATTTAAGGCATTTAACTGAAGTGAGAGAGGGAGCAAGTGAGGGAAACAATGAGAGATAGAGGAATTGATATTGTGAGATGGAGTGAGGAAGTGTGAATAAGTTGGAGACAGCGGCTAAGAGCCAGAGAGAGATAGAGAATATAAGAGAGATTAAGTGGGAGAGAGAATGAGAGAGTTAGACATAGAAGATGTGAGACAGAGAGGGACACAAACACAGGGAGAGAGAGAGAGTGGGGATTGGTGGGGCCGGGGGGAGGTTTCCTGGTCACCACATTATGGGAGGGATGTGATTGTATTTGAGACAGTACAGAGGAGATTTCCCAGGAAAGGCTGGGGTAGTTTTCCTTGGAGCAGTGAAGATTGAGAGGGGACCTGATAGGGTGCTATAAGATTGTGGAGGAGGGATGGGGAGGATAGGAAGGCATTTTTTCCATGCAGTGAGGGGTTAATATCCAGAGACCGAGAGTGAAAGTAACACAGACTTAGAAACATAGAAACTAGGAGCAGAGCCAGGCCAGTCAGTCCTTTGAATCTGCTTTGTCATTCAATATGAACATGGCTGATGCTCTCACGCAATCCAGTTCCCTTCTGTGGGAGGAGAATTCCACAGGTTGACAACCTTCTGAGTGAAGAAATGTTTCCTCATCTCAGCCATAAATGGTCTACCCCGTATCTCCCTGGGACTGTGTACCCTGGTTCTAAACTCCCCCACCAGGGGATCTCTCCCCCCTGCATTGGGTCTATCCAGCTCTTTTAGAGTTTTATACATTTCAATCAGATCCCCTCTCATCCTTCTCAACCCGAGTGAACCCAGGCCCAGTCGAGAGAGAGGCTGACAGAAGAGTTGAGGAGAAATGTTTTCACCCAGAGGTTGGTGGGAGTCTGGGACTCCCTGCCCGAAAGGCTGGATATGTCAAACACTCTTGGAACATTGGAGCAGGGTTTAGATCGTCACTTGTGTTGCTGTAGCCTCCGGGACTATGGGCCAAGAGCGGGAAAATGCGATTAGAATCATCAGATCTTTGTTGACCAACACAGACCCTACAGGCCAAGAGGCCTCATTCAAGTTGTTCATGTCAATGACTGTCAGAGACAGTGAGAGAGAGAGAGAAAGAGAGAGTGAGTGGGAGAAGAGGAAGTGTGAGGGGTTAACGTGGCTCTCTCTCTGCTTGATGCCATTTACATATTGAGGAACAGCCAGTAAGACTCTCGCAGGCTGCAGCTTTATAGAGCAGGGCCAAGTGAAGGGAGAATTTATCAGGAACCAGGCACTGGGACAGGAGCACACACCATGATTTCACACATACAGCTGATCTGGCCTCTGGCATTCTGCATTGCAGGTACAAATCTTTCTCCTCCCACCTTGAATCTTTAGTTGCTCTCTCCATTTCACTCCAATTCCACTGACTTGTGATTGAAGGGAAAATGCTGAAACCTGAGAAATGCTCAGTGTCTCCAACAATCTGTCATTTGACAGGCTCTTTCTGTGACAGTTCTGACTTCACTCTGTTTCTCTCTGGCCCCTCAGGTATCAGTGGGGACATCACCATGAGCCAGTCTCCCCCGGTGCTGTCAGTGGGACTGGGTCAGACTGCAACCATCACCTGTACAGCCAGCCAATCTATTAGCAACTACCTTGCTTGGTACCAGCAGCGAGAAAGACAGAAACCCTCTCTCCTGATCTATGAAGCAACAGATCAATTCACAGGAGTCTCTGAGCGATTCAACGGCAGTGGATCAGGGACAAGTTTCACCCTGACAATCTGCAACGTTCATAATGAGGATGTTGCTGACTATTACTGTCAGCAGTATCAGAGCTACCCCTACACAGTGATACAGAACTGCACAGAAGCCTCAATACACACAGCACCACTCCCCTGCACTGACACATCCCACAGTTATATATGAATGAAACTGAACGAATGACCCCATTCCAGAATTGACACTGCCCACTACACACTCCAGTCCCTGTGGTGTCCACCGCTCACTGAAGGCCTCAAGTTTCCCTCTTACACTCGTTGGCAACATGTGAAGAGCAGCTGTAAGATTTAACATCGGAAATAATGTTGAAAACTCACTCGATCCCAGCTGGACACAAATCAGAGAGAGAGGTGGGGAGATAGAGACAGAGAGAGAAACAGAAAGAGAAAAACAAAGAGTGAAAAAGACACAAGTGAGTGAGAAACAGAGACAGAGAGAGAGAGAGAGAGAGACAGGATGAGGGAGAGGGGTAGAATGAGAGAGAGAGAGTGAGAGAGGAAGAGAGACAGAGGGAGACAGGCAGATGGAGAGGAGTGTGCGTGAAAGAGAAAGACAGGAGAGTGAGGAAGAGACAGGGAGAGGGTGAGAGTGACAGAGGGAAGCAGAGAGCAGAGGTTTATGTACAGCCTCTGCACTGGGAGCTCTCACTGAGGTTTACATTCGGCAAAGGAACCAAACTCAGACTGAGTAAGTAAACCACAATACTCCAATATTAACCCTTTCGATACTGAAACTTTTGAAAACACAAATGCTAAATTGTTGAAGGTCTTAGTGGGGAGCTGCAGTGAATGAAATGTTTGATTGAGGAGCACTGTGTCTAACAAGGGACCTGCTGTATTTCTTTGTTCCATTGCCCCCTTTAAGCAGTAAGATACAAGTCAGTACGTTTTACTCACCGTGTGGAGGAACTGTGTCTGTTTGCAGCCTGCGGTCATATTCCGGCAGCGTGGAGTGAAATCAATGAGTGACCTCCCGCCAGTCTCAGTTGGACAGACGCAGACAGAGTTTGATGAAAGCTCTGGCTCCCAGTCCCAGCCTCTGATCTCACTGACCCCAGCAGCAGCACAGTGAGACACTGAGCTCCCACTTCCCCAAGCTTCACCTCTGCTCAATCACACACTCACTGAATTGTTACAGTGCACACAGAGGCCATTCCACCATCGTGTTTGGACCGGCTCTCCGAATGAGCTACTCACTGAGTGTCATTCTCCTGCCTTTTCCCTGTCACCCTGCATGTTGTTCCTTTTCAAATAACAGCCTCATTCCCTTTGGGATGTTTCAATTGAAGCTGCCTCCACCACCCTCTCAGGCAGTGCATCCCATGCCTTAACCAATCACTGGCTGAAAATGTTTTTCTCCATGTCACTTCTGCTTCTCTTACCAATTACTTTTAATCTGTGGCCTCGCACTTTCAAGTTTTTCACAAGTGGCAACATTTTCTCCCCATTTACTCTGTCCCGCTCCCTCCTGACGTTGAATACCTCATACAAACCTCCTCTCGGCCCTCTCTTCTCTATCAAGGTCCAAACTTCTCTAATCTATCTTCATAATGGACAGCCCTCATCCCTGGATGCATCTTTGGGAATATATTTTGCTACCTCGACAAAACATTTGCGCCCTTCCTGAATTATTCACATTTCAATGGCCAGCATGATTTTATGAAACTCATCAGGCCACTCCCCAGCCTCCTAAGCTTCAGGCTAAAAAGTCATAGCCTTACCAGCCTCTCACAGTCATGCAGTCATACAGCATGAATACAGGCCGTTCAGCCCAACACGTTCACACCGAGCTGATATCCTAAACTGTTTCTCTCATCCCATTTGCCAGCATTTAGCCCATATCCCTCTAAAACCTTCCTATTCATGTATCCATTCAGATGTCTTTCAGGAATGCTGCACTTGTAACATCCTTCACCACTTCCTCTGGCAGCTCGATCCATATGCGCACCACCCTCTGTGGGTAAAAAGCTACCCCACAGGTCCCTTTTGAATCTCTCTCCTTTCACCTTAAGCCTAGGCCCTCTAGTTTTTGACTCCCCTTCCCAAGGAAAAGACCTTGGACATTTACCATATCCATGGCCCTCATGATATTATAAACCTCTAAAAGGTCATGCCTTTGTCTCTGATGCTCCAGGGAAAACAGCTCCAACCAATCAGCCGCTTCCTATAGTTCAAAACCTCCAACCCTGACAACATCTTTGTAAACCTTTTCAGTACCCATTTATGAACATAGAACATAGAACAAAGAATAGAGAAAAGTACAGCACAGTACAGGCCGTTTGGCTCAGGATGTTGTGCCGTGGATTAATCCTAATCCAAAAATAAAATAACCTAACCTACATTCCCCTCAATTCACTGCTGTCCATGTGCATGTCCAGCAGTCGCTTAAATGTCACTAATGACTCTGCTTCCACGACTACCACTGGCAAAGTATTCCATGCGCTCACAACTCTCTGGGTGAAGGACCTCCCTCTGACGTCTCCTCGATACCTTCCTCCTAACACCTGAAAACTATGACCCCTCGTGGCAGCCAGTCCTGCCCTGGGGAAAAGTCTCTGGCGATCAACTCTAGCCATGCCTCTCATTACCTTGTACACCTCGATCAAGTCACCTCTCTTCCTCCTTCTTTCCAGAGAGAAAAGTCCGAGCTCAGTCAACATCTCCTCCTAAGGCAAGCCCTCCAGTCCAGGCAGCATCCTGGTAAACCTCCTTTGCCCTCTCCAAAGCCTCCACATCTTTCCCATAATAAGGTAACCAGAACTGGACACAATATTCCAAGTGTGGTCTCACCAGGGTTTTGTAGAGCTGCAGCAAAACCTCGCGGCTCTTAAACTCGATCCCCCTGTTAATGAAAGCCAAAACACCATATGCTTTCTTAACAACCTTATCCACTTGGGTCGCAACTTTGAGGGAGCTATGCACTTGAACACCGAGATCCTGCTGTTCCTCCACACTGCCGAGAATCCTGCCTTAAATCCTATATTCAACATTTAGGCTCGACCTTCCAAAATGCATCACTTTGCATTTATCCAGGTTGAACTCCATCTGCCATTTCTCAGCCCAGCTCTGCATACTGTCAATGTCTCGCTGAAACCTGCAATAGCCCTCGATACTATCAACGGCACCTCCAACCTTTGTGTCATCAGCAAACATACTAACCCACCCCTCAACCTCCTCATCCAAGTCATTTATAACAACGACAAAGAGCAGAGGCCCAAGAACAGAGCCCTGCGGGACACCACTCAGCACTGACCTCCAGGCAGAATACTTACCATCTACAACAACTCTCTGCCTCCTGTCAGCCAACCAATTCTGAATCCAGACAGCCAAATCACCCTGTATCGCATACCTCCTGACTCTATGAATGAGCCTGCGTGGGGAACCTTAGCAAATGCCTTGCTGAAGTCCATGTACACCACATCCACTGCTTGACCCTCGTCAACCTGTCGCGTGACCTCCTCAAAGAACTCAATAAGATTTGTGAGGCATGACCTGGCCCTCACAAACCTATGCTGACTCCCTTTAATCACGCTATGCTTTTCCCAAATAGTCATAAATCCTATCCCTCGGAATTCTTTCCAAAACCTTACTGGCCACAGACATTAGACTGACTGGTCTGTAATTTCCAGGAATTTCCCTATTCCCTTTCTTGAAAAGAGGAACAACATTTGCCTCCCTCCAATGTTTCGGTACGAATCCCGTGGAGATTGAGGAAGCAAAGATCTTTGCCAGGGGCTTAGCAGCCTCCTTTCTCAGTTCCCGGAGCAGCCTAGGATAAACCTGGTCTGGCCCTGAGGACGTATCAATCTTAATGCATGCCAAAATTTCCAGCACATCAACTTCCTCAATTTTGATCTGTTCAAGCCTGTTTCTCTACTCCTCAAAGTTCTCATTCACAACAAGGTCCCTTTACATCGTGAAAACCGAAGCAAAAAACTTATTTAGGGCTTCCCCTATCTGCTCAGACTCCACGCACAAGTCCCCTTGCTATCCCTCGTCAGCCCTACCTTCTACCTGATCATTCTCATATTCCTCACGTATGAGTAAAATGCCTTCGGGTTCTCCCTAATCTTTCCTGCCAATCCTTTTTTGTGCCCCCTCCTGGCCCTCCTCGGTCCACTTTTGAGCTCCTTCCGAGCAAGCCTATAATTGTCTATAGCTGTGCTCGACCCTTGCTTCCTCCACCTTACGTAAGCTGCCTTTTTCTTTTTGACGAGAAGCACCTCTGTTCCCATCATTCAAGGCTCCTTAATCTTACCCCTTCTTACCTATCTCAGAGGAACAATTTATGCATCACTTGCAACAACTGCTCCTTAAACAGTCTCCACATTTCTGTTGTGCCCTTTCGGTGGAACAATTGCTCCCAATCTGTACTTCCCAAATCCTGCCTGATAGCGTCATAGTTTCCTTTTCCCCTGTTAAATATCTTCCCCGGTAACTGCTCCTTTCTCTTTCCATGGCAATGGTAAATATGAGGCTGTTGTGGTCACTGTCACCGAAGTGTTCTCCCATCGCGAGATCTGACAGATGTCCTGGCTCATTGCCGAGCACCAAATCCAAAATGGCCTCTCCCCTCATTGGCCTGTCCGCATTCTGAGTAAGGAAACCCTCCTGAACACAGCTGACAAAAATGGCTCCATCCAAACCATCTGCACTGAGGAGGTTCCAATCAATATTGGGAAAGTTGAAGTCACCCATAACAACAACCCTGCGACGTTTGCACTTTTCAACCATCTGCCGGCCTATGAGTTCTTCGATCTCCCTACTGCTATTTGGGGGTCTGTAGAAAACCCCCAAGGAGGTGACTGCTCCCTCGCTGTTCCTAACACTCAGTCGACAAACCTTCCTCGGCAACCTTCATTTCTCTTGCTGTGATGCACTCTCTGATTGGCAACGCTACACCCCCTCCTCTTTTACCCCCTCCCTGTTCTTTTTAAATGTTCTAAACCCTGGAACATCGAGCAACCATTCCTGCCCCTGTGAAACCCACGTCTCCATTATGGCCACAACATCATAGTCCCAAGTACTGATCCATGCTCTAAGTTCGTCACTATTTTTGACACTCCCTGCTTTAAAGCAGACACATTTTAATTGATCCCTTCGTTCCATCACATGATAAACCTTCCCGGTATATTCACTGCATCCTGCCACTGCCTCATCTACTGCTATGCGCCCCCCTTCCCCCCCTCAGATGTGTTGCTCTGGTTCCCACCCCCCTGCCAAACTAGTTTAAACCCTCCCGAACCACTCGAGAGAATCGCCCACCCACGACATTTGTGCCTCCCCAGTTCAGGTGCAACCCGTCCTTCATGTACAGGTCCCACCTTCCCCAGAAGGCATCACAATGGTCCAAGTATCTGAAGCCCTCTCTCCTGCACCAGCTGCGCAGCCACGTGTTAAGCTGCACTCGCTGGCTGTTCCTCGCCTCGCTGTCTCGTGGCACAGGTAGTGAACCTGAAAACACTACTCTACTTGTCCTGCTCTAGAGCTTCCAACCCAGCTCTCTGTAGTCCCTTTTCACATCCTTAATCCCTTTCCTGGTTCATTGGTTTAACAACATCCTTGTTATAGCAGATCAGAATTGTTCACATTATTCTAAAAGGGCCTACATCAATCTCCTCTATAGCCGCAATATGATGTCCCAACTCATATATTCAATGTAGTGACCTATAAAGACAAGCATGCTAAATGTATTCTTCATCACCCTATCTCCCTGTCACTCCAGTTTCAAGGAAAACTGCACTTGCATCCATAGGTGTCTGCTCAGCAACACTCCACATTGCCCTCCCATTAACTGTCCTGCCCTAGTTTGCCTTTCCAAAACACAACATTTCACATTTAACTAAATTGAACTCCGGCTTCCACTCCTCCACATGTTGCCCTGTCTGATCAAGGTCCCATTACTCTGAAATAATCTTCTTCACGATCCACTGTTCCACCAATTTTATTGTCATTTACAAACTTATTAACAATACCTCCTAAATTCACATCCAAATCATTTATTTAAATGATGAAAATGGCTAGCACGAGGGGTCATAGTTTTAAGCTGTTTGGAGGAAAGTATAGAGGGGATGTCAGAGGCAGGTTCTTTACGCAGAGAGTTGTGGGAGCATGGAATGCGTTGCCAGCAGCTGTTGTGGAAGCAAGGTCATTGGGGTCATTTAAGAGACTGCTGGACATGTATATGGTCACAGAAATTTGAGGGTGCATACATGAGGATCAATGGTCGGCACAACATTGTGGGCTGAAGGGCCTGTTCTGTGCTGTACTGTTCTATGTTCTATGTTCTAAAAGCATTTGAACCCGCACCAAGCCTTGCAGCACACAATGAGTCACGGACCTCCAGTGTGAAAAGCAACCGTCTGCCGCAACTCTCTGTCTCCTATCTTCAAACCAATTTTGTATAAAAATGGCCAGCTCTGTCTGGATCCCATGTGATCTAACCTTACTAACCAGTCTACCATGCTGAACCATGTGAAACACTTTGCTGAATTCCATGTAGACAATGTTTACTTTTCGGCCTGCATCAATCCTCTTTCACACACTTTCAAAAAATCCTCAGTCAAGTTGCTGAGACGTCATTTCCTGTGCACAAAATAACATTGACTATCCCTAACCAGACCTTGCCTTTCCAAATGCATGTAAAACATATCTGTCAGAATCCTCTCCAACAATTTACTCACCATTGACATTGACTCTCCAGTCTAATGCTCACTGGGCTTACTTTTCAGCCTTTCTCAAGTAGTTGTACAACATTAGCCACCCTTGAGTCTGTCATTAGCTCACCTGTGGTTGCCAATGATACAAATATCTTAACAAGGGGCCCAGTAATCACCTTCCTAGCTTCCCACACAGTCTGGGATGTACTTGATCAAGTGCCAGAGATTTATCTACCTTTATGCATTTTAAAAACTCCTCTTCTGTCATGAGGACATTTGTCAGGACCTGTCTATTTATTTCCTCAAGTTACTGAGCTTTCGTTCTTTCTCTATGATAAATATTGAGACAAAATATCCATTTAAGATCTCACCCATCTCCTATGGCCCCACACATAGGTGGCGAAACTCACGTTTGAGGGACCCTATTCTCTCCCCACTTACTCTTTTGCCCTTTCCTTATTCAACATTATTCTATCACTTTTTCCCTCAAAAGAGATCAGGAATTTTTTACCCTCCCTCAAATGTACATTGACTGTCCCAGTTCTATATCCCCTAGTATTCACCTCAGGACTTTCCTGCCAACCTTTGACCCTAGTTGGTTCAGACCTGATGTGTCCTTACCACATGGAATAGGCACTTTCCCCAGTGAGCTATTTTGACCCTGAAATGGTCTTTGGTCTTTTCCACTGCCATCCTAGACCTTGTGATACAAGATCACGCTCCCTAAATGTCCTCTCACTGTCACTTGACCTACCTGGGCCTCCATCATTTCCAAGATTCTGGTCCAGCAGATCCTCCTTTCTCATTGTTCTGGAAACACACAGCTGAGGAAAATTTGCCTGAACACACTCTCATAACTCTGGCCACTCTCTGACTTTCACACTGCTCCTATCTGAGCCTATATTCAGATAAGTAATGTCCTCCATTATAACCGAGAACATCGAGCATTGAACAGTACAACAGAATACAGGTCAACAGGAATACATTGGCCTACAATGTTGAGCTGACCTATTCTCCTGCGAAGATTGATCTATCCTGCATACCCTACATTTTACTATCCTCCATGTGCCTTTCCAAGAGTCGCTTAAAAGTCTCTAAAGTATCTGACTCCACTACCACTGCCGGCAGCACATTCCACGTGCCCACCACTCTCTGTGTGAAGAACCTATGTGTGATATCTCCCCTACACCTTACTGCAGTCATCTTGAAATTATGCCCCCTCGTAATCATCATTTCCTCCCTGGGAAAAAAGTCTCTGACTATTCACCCTATCTATGCCTCTCATCATCTTGTACACCTCTATCAAGTCACCTCTCATCCTTCTTCACTCAAATGAAAGAAGCCCGAGCTCCCTCTACCTTTCCTCATTAGACCTGCCCTCAAGTCCAGGCAGCATCCTTGTAAATGTTGTCCTCTGCACCGTCTCCACAGCTTCCACATCCTTCCTATAATGAGGTTACCAGAACTGAACACAATATTCCAAGTGTGGTCTAACCAGAGTTTTGTAGAACTGCAGCATTACCTCACTGCTCTTAAACTCAATTCCCCTGCCAATGAAAACCAACACATAATACTCCTTCTTTACAATCCTGTCAACTTGGGCAGCAACTTTGAGGGATCTATGGACAAAGACCCCAAGATCCCTCTGTTCCTTCACACTGCCAAAAATCCTGCTATTAATCCTGTATTCTGCATTCAAATTTGACCTTCCAAAATGAATCACTTCACACTTTTCTGGGTTGAATTCCAACTGCCACATCTTTGCCCAGCTCTGCATCCTGTCAATGTCAATAACAACTCTGCAATGTTTGCAGCTTTCTGTAAATTCCTCACAATTTGTTCCTCTACTTCCTTCTCACTGGTGACCGATAGACTGAGGTTACCTGAGGATACTGTAGACCTTGGCGTCCCTCTCTGATATTTCCTCCTGGTTCCCACAGCCCAGCCAAGTTAGTTTAAACCCTTTCCAATAGCACGAGCAAATCACCCCACAAGGAACTCAGTCCCAGCTCTGCTCAGGAGTAAGCTGTCTGTCTATTTCGCACCCCCACCACAGCCAGTCCCAATGTCCAAAGAATCTAAAGGCCTCTCTCCTGGAACCTCTTTCCAGCCACACATTCACCTCTCTCACTCTCCTGTTCTGATTCTCACTGGTGTGGGGCACTGGGAGTAACCCAGAGATTCATAGTTTTTAGCTCCTGCTGCTAATTCCCTGCCGATCTCCCTAAATTCTGACCGCAGGACCACATCCCTTTTCTCCCTCTGTCACTGGGACCGATGTGGATCACAGCAGTTGACCGTTCCCGTTCTCTCCTCAGGGTGCTCTGCAGCTGCAGTGACATCCTTGACACTGGCACCAGGGAGACAACATGCTGTTCAGGATTCCCGTCTGCAGCTGCTCTCGATTGCTTCTGCTCTCAAATCCCCTAGCGCTCTTCCGGTCTTCCTTATGCCCTCTCAAGCCCACCCCTGGACAGCTGGGCCACCCATGGTGCCCTGGTCTTGGGTCTGGCTCCAATCGCCAGATGAACCATCATTCCCATCGGGATTCTGAACTGAATCCTGGTTGGAGAGTGGGTTACACTCAGGGGACTCCTGCACTAGCTGCCTGGTCCTTTTGGACTGCCTGCTGCTCCCCCGCTGCTTCTCTCCCTGTGTGCTCTGAAGCTGTGGAGTGACCGCATCTTGAAACGTGCTTTCCACGGAGCACTCAGCCTCATGGACTCTCCGCACTGACACCAACTGCTGCTCAAGCTCCAAAACCCAGAGCTCCAACTGCTGTCACTGACCACACTTCCTGCACTCATGGTATTCCAGGATCCGGGAAGCATCCTGAAATTACCACAAAGAACAGGATGCAGACACTCTCCACTCCCTGGTTATCTATTGACAAATTTCGGATGACAAACAGTTACAGCAGGGCTCACAATCCAGTGGTTTCAGTGTTTTGCACAAACTCTCCAGAAGACTTTAAGGAATAGGAGCAGAAATCAGCCATTCAGCCCCATTGAGTCTGCATTGCATTTTGATCTTGGTAGATATGCTTTGCAACTCCATTCTCCTGCCTTTTCCATGGAATGTTTGATACTTTTATCAATTGAGAACCTACCTATCTCTGTCTTAAACTCAGTCACTGACTTGGCCTCCACACCCTTCTGTGTCAATGCATTCCACAGATTAACCTCTTTCTGGCTGAAGAAATGCCTTCTCCTCTCACCCTGAGGCTCTTTCCTTGGGTCCCAGCCTCTCCTACTTGTGTAAATATCTTCTCCTCATCCAATCTGTCCAGGCCTTGCAGGATTCTGTAAGTTTCAGTCAGAACCCCTCATCCTTCTAAACTACATAGAGTACAGACCCAGGTTCCTCAACCTTTCCTCATATAACAAACTCTTCATTCCTCGCATCATTCTTGTAAACCTCATCTGAATCCCTCCAATGCCAATACATTGTTCCTTTAGACATGCATCCCAAAACTGCTTGCAATATTCTAAATATGGTCTGACCAGAGTCTTATACTGCCCCAGCAGAACATCTCTGCTCTTACATTCTAACTCTATTGAAATGAATGCATTTGTCTTCCTAACATCCAACTGAACCTACATGTTAACCTATCGAGAAAGCTGAACAAGGACTCCTGGGTCTCTAAGTGCTTCAGATTTTTGAGCCTTTCCCCATCTGGAAAATAGTCTTTGCATCTCTTCTTCCTACCAAAGTGCAAAACCTCACATTTTGTATTGTATTCCATCTGCCATTTCTTTGCCAACTCTCTGAGCCTGTCTAGGATCTTTTGCAGCCTACCCAGTTCCTCTACACTACTTGTCCCTCCTACCTATCTTTGTGTCATCTGCAAACTTTGCATCAAGGCCTCCTGTTCGTTCAACCAGATCGTTTATGTATAACGTGAACAGTTGTGGCCCAAACACTGACCCCTGCAAAACTTCGCTCGTCACCAGCTGCTACTTATCCCCAATATCTGCCTTCTGCCAGTCTGCCAATCCTTTGTCCATGCCTGGACCTTGCCCCGAACATATTGGATTCTTTTCTTATGTCAAAGGCCTTCTGGAAATACAAGCAGGTCACATCCACTGACTCTCTTTGTCTAACTGGTTCATTGCCTCCTGAAAGAAATCTAACAGATTTATCAAGCATGATCTCCCATTGATGAACCGATGCTGACTCAGTCTTCTTTTTACCATTGTATTTCCAAGTCCTCTGCAATCTCATCTTTAAATCGAAGTGTAAAATCTGACCAACAACCAAGCCCAGGCTAAATGGCCTGTAATTTCCCATCTTCTGTTCCCCTCCCTTCTCAAACAGGGGTATCATGTGAGCCATTTTCCTGTCCTCTGACCTCAATTCCCTGCCCCAATTCCATTAATTGCAGATGCCTACACATCACCAATGCCTCCACAATCTCCTCAGTGATCTCCTTCAGAATTATCTGGTGTAATCCATCCAGCCTGAGTGATTTATCCACCTTCAGCCCTTTCAGCTTCACACATGCAACTCTTTCCCTATGGCTGGAATCTCCTGATTCTGACCCTCACACCTTTCAGGGTCCATGGGGTCATTGGGAACAGTGGCCCTGTCTGACACCAGGACACTGAGAACCCATTGCAGACTCACCCTTGCCCTCAGCCCAGTGTTGGGCAGCAACATTTCAAGTGAATCTAGAATCTTCTACACAGACACCCAACATGATTCCTTCCTGAAGTATGTTGATCCCAGTCTCCAATGCTCTCGGATATGTTCTGCCAATCCGTGAGTGATCAGAGATTTATTAAAGAGATATCAAGCGCCGCTCTACTTTCCAACACTTGCTCCATAGCTTTGGAGGTTTTAGTGTTTCAAGTGAATATCTAAGTGTTTTTAACAAAGTGATGAGGATTTCTGACTTTCCCACACTTTCAGACAGTGAGTCCGAGATCCCATCAGCCTCTGGGTAAAAATATTATTTGTTAATTTCCGTCGAACCCTATCCCCATTCCTGACAAATTCTTCACTCCATCAAGGAATAAAGAAAAAAAAGTTACCCCACTTGTCTTCTTAACCACCTTCCTTACCTATACTCATGAAACACATGGCCACGTCTTCCACCTCTACACAGGGGTTACTTCCAGTTTCAAATTGACGAGTGACTTTCCTTAATTATCAGAGAAACAGATAGAAACAATGTACAGAGGAGCAGGGAGTAGCCATTCAGCCCTTCAAACCTGCTTCACCATTCAGTACCATCACGGTTAATCATCCAACTCTGTACCCTGTTCCTGCTTTCTCCCCGCGTCCCTTAAATCCTTAAACCGAAATCTAATTCCTTCTTGAAAACATTCCCTGTTTATTTCTCTCATGCTGTAAAAATGGATCAGAATAGTTGGATTGTTGTTTTTGACCAGCACAGACATGATGGGCCTAAGGGACTTTTTGAGTGCTGCGGGTCACTATGACTCTATTATTCTATATTGTGAATAACTGTGGAAGAGGCCCTGATGTCTGTGGTGTACCGCAACTAGTAACTACTTGAAAATCAGACAAGAACGCATTTATTGCGAATTTTTGTGTCCTCCCTGCCAACCAGTTCTCTCTCCTTGTCAGTACCCAACTCTCAATCCTCTTGTTATTTCTGTGCTGACAAAACATCTTTGGGACTTCCCTTGCTCATTTGGACATATTACATCCTATCAGCTCTTTGCTTTTAATTTCACTCGGTAACTTTCTAACCCCCTCGGTTTTGTGCATGATTGAACTCTGGGTCCAATATCACCTTCCCTGTTTGGCCTTCCTTACTCTGGCTGCTTTCTCACATTCTGGATTGAGAATGTGGATTTGGGAATCCCACCCTTACTCTTTGTGGGAAGAGATTCTGAAAGATCTCTGCTTCATCCTTGTAGGCCTCCCACTGCCCCGACATTGATTTCCCATTAAGTCGCTGGTCCCAGCCTCCTTTTACCAAATCACCGCACAGTTTTGTAAAATGGTTCTTTCTCAAATGAAAACTTTTACACATGCTCCACGGTTCCCCATTTCCATCTCTACTGTCGATCACACTGAGTTCTGATCGCTGTCATGAAAATGTTGTGACGTTAACTGACGACCTGCCCTCGACTTCTCATACAGATGCAATTGAGAAGAAGGCACAACAGCACGTCTTCTTCCTCAGGTGGCTCAGGAGATTTGGCATGTCCATAAGGCTCCTCACTATCTTCTACATATGCACCATTGAAAGCAAACTGTCTTGGCACATATTGACAGCTTCTCTGCACAGGCCAATAACATACTAGAGAAGGTTGTGTGCACAACCCAGTCCATCACAGAAGCCATCTATGGGCTCAATTTACACAACTTGCTGCCGCAGAAAAGCAGCCAACACCGTCAAAGATCCATCCCACCAGAAACCTGAATACGTGCCGGGGCAGGTTAGGAACAGCTTACTCTCAGCCATTAGCAGATGGATGAATGGACTCTCTAGATTTAAAAACAGCTGATCTTGCTAACATGCCCTCTGCAATGTAACCTTTATGCTTGTGTCTAAGTTTTCCTGATATGTACATTCTTTGCTTCCTATGATCTGCCTGTACCACTTGTAAACAAAGCTTTTCATTGTATTTCAGTACATTGGATAATCAATCAATCGCCATTGATAGCCTTTCCAGCTGCCTACATTCATTCTCTAACCGATGGTCCAAAACTGTCCCTTCTCTTTCTGCTCCTTCCCAACCACCTTGTCAGTGGCAATTAGGGATAGACAATAATTGCTGTCCCTGCCAGTGACACTCACATCCCAAGCAGCAATTTAAACAATGCCTGTTCTTTTGTCGGGTTTGTTAGTTTTTGTCTACAAACATTCAAATGAATCGTTTTGCCAATCAATGTTTGATAAGTTCAAATCTCTTCAAATAACAAGGATTAAAATTGCTTCTCTTGTCTTTCAGGCCGTGACAAGTCTCAGCCCAAGCTAACCCTGCTGCCCCCTTCCCCAGAGCAGGTCCAGACCAAGGGCACTGCCACCCTGGTCTGCCTTGCCAATCACTTCTATCTCGATGAGCTGGTAGTGCAGTGGAAGAAGGATGGTGCAGTCATTTCAGACGGGGTTCAGACCAGGCACTACTTGCGAGCTTCGGACAGCACCTACAGTGTCAGCACCCTGCTGACCTTTTCTGGCTCTGACTGGGAGTCCAACGCTCTCTTTTCCTGTGCTCTCACCCATGTCACTCTCTCCTCTCCCCTCAGCAAGAGCATCAGGAGATCAGAATGTGTGTAGTTTGTTTAAGACCATCTACAGTGAAGACACAACTTTAAATAGAACAGGGCTGAGCTGGCAGGACAAAGGTCATCGGCAGCAAGGAAATTCAACTCTCTTCCTTCTCGGGACTGGCTTGGAGGCAGTTCTGAGGTTCAGAGGTTAAGGCAGGTCATTGGGACAGTGTGGAGGGAGACTTCCTCTGTATCTAACTCCATGCTGTGCTGTCCTGGAAGTGTGGGGACAGCGTTGACTTGTGAAGCCAAGTCAAACCTCTCAAAGACGCTGAAGACTGTCAGCTGCACCAAAACATCCTGCTCCTCTAATGCTTCTTGGCCTGCTTTGTTCATCCAGCTCTACACCTTGTTACCTCTGAACCTCAGACGTTTCTGCTTCAGCAAACCAAACTCCTTCCTGCTCAGCAGCTAGTTCCAATTTAAGGTTTTGTCACTGTTTGAAGGCATGGGATTCTCATGTTATTGAGAAAATCTCCACAAGTATTTTCCATTGTGGCTGTGAATTTTGCAGCTTCCTCTGTCTGAGCTGTTAATTGCAGTGTTTATTCTATCAATGTCAATGTGGAAAAGAGAATAAAAATGTAGAAGTTTCAGTGTTTATCTCTGAGTGTTTTGGAAATGGGCCACCACCCTCAGCTGATTGGCTGCAATTCAATTAGTCACTGTCACGATTGGCTACGTAGCATGTCAATCAATGCCACATATTGTTGATTGACTTGGAAGCCAATCAATCAGTTTCAAATAATCCCTTTGACTGGAACTTGTTGAGGTTACAACATTCCAAACAGAACAGAAACTGAAACCTGCTGGGATTCAATCATTACAATCTGAGGCATTCAGTCTTCACTCTGCTGGTCCAGACCCGGCTGGTGGGATCACACTGTGCAATGAGATAAGAAGGTGTAGAGCTGGATGAACACAGCAGACGAAGCAGCAGTAGAGGATCAGGAAGGCAGTAGTAGTGGGCCTAGACCCTTCTTCAGACCCTTCTTCTTCGGTCTAGGCCTGAAAAGTCAGCATTCCTGCTCCTCTGATGCTGCTTGGACTGCTGTGTTCATCCAGCTCCACACCTGGTTATCTCAGATTCTCCAGCATCTGCAGTTCCTGGTACCTCTCACACTGTGCATTCTCTGCTGGTAACACCCGAAATGATTTTCGGCCAAATACAGATGCTGGTGGTGGTGTCTCTCTGAGCATTGGTGAGCAAGGTCAGAAGTCACACAATGTCAGGTTACAGTCCAACAGGCTGAAGTGAGACATCAAAATGATATGTTGCCTCCCTGGAAGGAGGATCAAAAATATCTCAGGCAGTGCAGGATATTCTCTAAGGGGAGAGGGACGAGCAGGAAATCTTTGTACCTATTAGAACTAACAGTATAGGAAGTTTAAAGGACAAAATCCTGAGGAGAGAATATAGGATGTAAAGCAGGAATTTAAAAACGAGGTCCCAAAGATGAGTAATATGTGAATTACTTCCGGGGACACAAGCTAGTGAGGGTAGGAATAGAAAGGCATAGACGATGAATGTGTGGCTGAGGTGCTGGTGCAGTGTTATTGGAATCTCTTCTGGGGTAGAAGTGACCTGTATAAGAAGGATGTATAAGAAGATGTTCCTGAATTGGAAGGGGACTAATGCACTGGTGGGGAAATTTGCTCGAGCTGCTTGGGAGGAATTAAACTCGCAAGGGGTGTGGGGTGGGGACGATATGTGACACCCAGGGTGATAGTGAGGAAAATAATCAGTCTAAGACTGGTACAATTAAGAAACAGAGTAAATCAAGCAGTCAGGAACAAAGGAGAGAGCGAGGTAGGATTGGAAAATTAAACTGCATTTATTTCCCTGCAAGAGGCCTCACAGGTAAGGCAGATGAACTCAGGGCATTGTTGAAGACATGGGACTAGGCTATCACAACGATTTCAGAGACATGGCTCAGGGATGGGCAGGGCTGGCAGCTTAACGTTCCAGGGTATAGATGCAATAGCAAAAATCAAAAGGGGGTGAAGTGACTTGGGGAAGTGGCATTTTTGATGAGGGTTAAAATTATGGATGTGTTTTGGGAAGATATTTCTGGGACCATATCCAGGGAAGTTATTTGGGTAGATCCGAGAAAAAGACAGGAATGGTCATCTTTCTGTAGTACAATAGAACCCCGAATAGTCAACAGGAAATTTTGAAATAAATTTATAAGGAGATCTCAGTTATCCTTATGAATTATAGGGTGGTAACGGTAGGGGATTTTAACTCTCCATACATAGACTGAGACTACTATTCAAAGGTTGGGTGCAGAGGAAATTGTTAAGTATATACAAGAAAATTTTCTGATTCATGATGTGGATGTACCTACTAGAGAAGGTCCAAAACTTGACCTGTTCTTGGGGAATAAGCCAGGGCAGGTGCCTGAGATGGTGGTGGGAGAGCATTTTCGGGCCAGTGGCCATAAATCTATTTTTTAAAAATAGGAATGGAGAAGGATAGATGAGATCAAAAAGTAGAAGTTCAAAATAGAAGGATGGCCAATTTTGACATTATTAGGCAAGAACTTTCAAAGGTTGATCCAGGGCAGATATTCGCAGGTTAAGGGATGGCTGGAAAATGAGAAGCCTTCAACAATGAGGGAAAGAGAGCCCACAGACAGCATGTTCCTTTTAGTTTGAAGGGCAAGGCTGATGGGTGTAGGGAATGCTATATGACTGGACAAATTGATGTTTTGGTCAAGAATACGAAGCCAGTGAACTATAGGCCATTGAGCCTGACCTCGGTGGTGAGCAAGTTGCTGCATTGGTTCCTGAGGAGCAGGATTCACATGTATTTGAAAAGGCAAGGACCGATTAGGGATAGTCAGCATGGTTTTGTGCATGGGAAATCATGAATCACTAACTTGCTTGAGTTTTTTGAAGAAGTGGCAAAGAGGACTGATGAAGGTAGAGTGGTGGACGTGATCTCTCTGGAGTTCAGTGAGGCATTCGAGAAGGTTCCTCATGGTGAGACTGGTTAGCGAAGTTATATCACACGGAATACAGAGAGAACTAGCCATTTGGATCCAGAACAGGCTGAAAGGTGGAAGAGAGGGTGGTGGCAGAGGTTTGATTTATGGACTGGAGGCCTATGACCAGCAGTGTGCAGCCAGAACTGGTGGTGGGTCCACTGCTTTTCATCATTTATGTAACTGATTTGGATATGAATATAGGAGGTGTGGTTTGTAAGTTTGCGGTTCGCACCAAAATTAGAGGTACAGTAGAGAGAGAAGGATGTTACCTCAGAGTACAACGGGCTCTGGAATAGAATGGCCAATGCACTGAAGAGTCACAGATGGAGTTTAGTGGGGAATTCTAGATCGATTAGCCTGATGTCAGTTGTGGGAAAGATGCTGGAGTCAATTATAAAAGATGAAATTACAACTAATTTGGATAGCAGTAACAGGATAGGTCAGAGTCAGCATGGATTTACGAAGGGGAAATCATGCTTGACTAAGCTTCTGGAATTTTTTGAGGTTGTAAGTATGAAAATGGACAAGGGAGAGCCAGTGGATGTAGTGTACCTGGACTTTCAGAAAGCCTTTGATAAAGTCCCACATCGGAGATTAGTGAGCAAAATTAGGGCTCATTGTATTGGGGGCAAAATACTGAGTTGGATTGAAAATTGGCTGGCTGACAGGAAGCAAAGAGTAGTGATAAACGGGTCCCTTTTAGAATGGCAGGCAAGTGACCAGTGGGGTACCGCAAGGTTCAGTGCTGGGGCCGCAGCTGTTTACGATATACATTAATGATATAGATGACAGCATTAAAAGTAATATTAGCAAATTTGCTGATGAGACAAAGCTGGGTGGCAGTGTGAAATGTGAGGAGGATGTTGTGAGAATACAAGGTGACTTGGACAGCATAGGTGAGTGGACAGGAAGCATTTAGATGCAGTCTAGTGTGGATAAATGTGAGGTTGTCCACTTTGGTGGAAAGAACAGGAAGGCAGATTACTATCTCAATGGAGTCATGTATGTCAAGGGGAAGCACAACGAGATCTATATGTTTTTGTACATCAGTTAATGAAAGCAAGCATGCAGGTACAGCAGATAGTAAAGAAAGCTAAAGGCATGCTGGCCTTCAAAAAGAAAGGAATTGAGTATCGGAGCAAAGAGGTCCGTCTGCAGTTGTGCAGGACCCTGGTGAGACTGCACCTGGAGTATTGTGTGCAGTTTTGGTCTCCAAATTTGAGGCAGGACATTGTTGCTATTGAGGGAGTGCAGCATTGATTCACGAGGTTAATTTCCAGAATAGCGGGGCTATCATATGTTGAAAGATTGGAGTGACTGGGCTTGTATACACTTGAGTTTAGAAGGATGAGAGGGGATCTGATTGAGGCATATAAGATTATTAAGGGATTGGCCACTCTGGAGGCAGGAAGCATGTTTCCGCTGATGGATGAGTCCAGAACCAGAGGACACAGTTTAAGAATAAGGGATAGGCCATTTAGAACAGAGTTGAGGAAAAACTTCTTCACCCAGAGAATGTTGAATATATGGAATGCTCTGCCCCAGAAGGCAGTGGAGGCCAAGTCTCTGGATACTTTCAAGAAAGAGATGGCTAGAGCTCTCACAGATAGTGGAATCAAGGGTTGTGAGAATAACGCAGGAAGGGCATCCTGATTGTGGATGATCAGCCACGATCATAATGCATGGTGGTGCTGGCCCGAAGGGCCGAATGTCCTTCTCCTGCACCTATTGTCTATTGTCTGTTGTCTAATTTAGATAATTGTGAGGTGCTGCATTTCGGAAAGACAAATCAGGGCAGGGCTTATAGACTTAATGGTAAGGTCCCGAGGAGTGTTGCTGAGCAAAGAGACTTTGGAGTGCAGGTTCATTGTTCCTTGAAAAAGGAGTCACAGGTAGACAAGATAGTGAAGAAAGCATTTGCTATACTTAGCTTTATCTGTCAGTACATTGAGTACAGGAGTTGGGGGGATCATGCTGTGGCCTTAAAGGACATTGGATGGGCCACTTTAGGAATGCTGTGCGCAATTCTGGTCTCGCTGCTTTTGGAAGGATGGTGTGAAACTTGAAAGGTTTCAGAAAAGATTTATAAGGGTATTGCCAGGTTAGAGGGTTTGAGTTGTAGGAAGAAGCTGAAAAAGCTGGGGCTATTTTCTTTGGAGTGTCGGAGGCTTAGGGGTGGCCTCATAGAGTTTTATAAAATCATGAGTGACATGAGAGTAAACAGACAAAGTCTTTTTCTTTTCAGTGGTGAGGGAGTCCACAACTAGAGGGAATAGGTTTAAGGTGACAGGGGAAAGCATAAAAAGGGATCTAAGGGATAGCTTTTTCACACAGAGGGTGGCGCTTGTGAGGAATGAGCTGCCAGAGGAAGCGGTGGAGGCAACATTTAAAAGCCATCTGGGTAAGTCTTTGAATAGGAAGTGTTCTGAAGAATATGGGCTGGGTTCTGGCAAATGGGACTAGATTTATTTAGGATATCTGGTTGGCATGGATGATTTGGACTGAAGAGTCTGTTTCTGTGCTGTATGTCTCTATGACTCTAGGTATATTTGAAATCATAAGCTTTCAGAGCACTGTCCCATCATCAGGTGAAGTAAAGAAAAGCATGCAGGTACAGAATTTTTTGGGCAGAGAGATCACTGGGCAGTGAGATCAAATGACCAGACAAATAGTGTGAGTGGAGTGTTGATATGCTGAATAATAAGACTCTGCAGTCAACCAAAGTTGTCAGTCAGTGTGAGTAAGGTGTCAACAGCTGAATAGCAAGTGAAGGCATGATCCATAATCAGATTAATTAAGGCAGAGAGATAATTATAAAACATTTAAAATAGAATGGTGCAGCAGACAAACCAAACAACTGGCATAACATGATAGATACAAGGGGCATATGCTGAGGGTCTAACCAAAGTAACAAGTAGTCCAAAAACTGTATAAACTAATTAAGATAGAAAGATCATTATCAGTTATCAAGGTGATGGCATCAAAACAAGACTGTAAGGATGATTTTACAACTGCAGAAGAGTGTGGTGAGTTTACATGTAGCAGGACATGCACCTAACACCATGGTTGAGGATGTCTTCTTGGGCAAAGGACTTCGTTACCAGTTTCTGCTCAGTGATTCTACGTTGTTGTGCACCTCAAACATCGCTTTGGAGGACATGTATTAAAGAAAGGAGACTGAATATCTTTGAGCACTGAAGTGTTTCCCAATTGGAAGGGAACATTTCTGTCGGGCAATTGTTATGCAGTGTCCATTGTCGTAGTGTCTGCATGGTCCAGCCAATATACCACACCTCAGGACATTGTTACCAACATTGGCTGAGTCACATGAGCATCTGCTGTGTATGTGCTGGGTATGTGATCTTAGCAACCATGTAGAAAGTTTGTGAGTTCAAATAAACCTGTTGGACTATAACCTGGTGTCATGCAACTTCTGACCTTGTCTGCCCCAGTCCAACACCAACACCTCCACATCATGAGTGCGGGCGTCAAACTCTGTGCAGCCTGTCGGTGTATGTGTGGTACCTTCTGCTGCCTGTAGGTGTCTGTGTGTGTGTGTGTGTGTGTGTGTGTGTGTGTGTGTGTGTGTGTGTGTGTGTGTGTGTGTGTGTGTGTGTGTGTGTGTGTGTGTGTGTGTGTGAGTTATTCTGTGCTGCCGACAGTTGTCTTTGAGAGTGTGTGTACTCTACGCTGCCTGTAGGCATGTGTCTCTGAGCAATGGATTGAAAACTCGGGTTTGTGATAGGAATCGAAGATTAGTCTTTAATCTTCTCAAAACAAGGCCAGAAATCACAGAACACCAGGTTATACTCCAAGAGATTTATTTGAAATTACAAGCTTTTAGAGCAGATGAGCTCTTATATCTAGAGGATCTGGGGCGGCATGGTGGCCCACTGATTAACACTGCTGTCTCATAGTGCGAGGGGCCCAGGTATGATACCACCCTCGGGCAACTGTGTGTGCGGAGCTTGCACATTCTCCCTGTATTTGCACGAGTTTCCTCTGGGTGCTCCGGTTTCATCCCAATGTGCAAAGATGTACAGGCTAGGTCATGGGCCTTGTGTGGGAAAATGAGATTACAGTAGTTAGGTGATTGTTTTTGAACAGAATGTATGTGATGGGCTCAACAGCCTTTTTCTGAGCTCTGTCACCGTACAAATACGGGCATGGTTGCTGGAGTAGATTGGGGAAGAGGTTTAACAATAAACACGGTTGAGGAACAATTACAGACTTTTAAAAATGCAGTTTATAGCTCACATCAAGTATATATTCCTGTGAGGAATAAGGATTCTTGGAAGGGCATCAGCTAACCATAGTTAAGCCAGGAAGTTAAGTATAGCATCCGTTTGAAAGAAAAAAATACATACAACGATGGCAATTTTCTGGTAAGCCAGGGCATTTGGCAAAGCTTTAAAAGCGAAATAAAATGACTGAAAAAAGAAAGGAGGAAACTAATAAGCTTGTCGGCATTATCGAGATGAAGAGAAAGGGCTTCTTTAAACATATAAAAATGAAGGGAGAATACAATGTGATCACAGGCCCCTTAAAGAATGAAACTGGTGAAATAATAATAGGGACTGAAGAAATGGCAGAGGAGTTGAATAATTAAATAAATGTCTTCACATTCCAAACTTACTAAATATTCAAAGGTCAAGAGAAGGAGGAGAAATTAACACAATAGCTATCACCAGCGAAAAAGTGGTCAGGAAACTAATGGGACTAAAGACCAGTAAGTTCCCTGGACTTGACAGGATACATCCTAGGATATGCAATGACATAGCTTTAGAGATAATATATACATTGGTTGTAACATTCCTAAAATCCTTATTGACAGTCCCAGATGGTTGAAAAATTGCCTGTTCAGCAGCTTTATTTGAAAAGGGGAGATAAAAGAAAGGGAAAATTAAATGCCATGTAGCTTATCTGTTGTTTGGAAGATAGAGTCAGTGAGTTATTTAGCGTGGAAACAGACCCTTCAGTCTAAATCATCCATGCCAACAAGCTTTTCGTATTTAATCTAGTCTCATTTGCCAGCATTTGGCCCATAACCCTTTCATTTACCCATCCAGATGTCTTTTAAATGTTGTAATTGTACCAGCCTCCCCTACGTTCTCTGGCAGCCCAATTCCAAACACGCACCAACCTCTGCGTGAAAAAGTTGCCCCTGAGGTCCCTTTGAAATCTGTCCCCTCTCACCTTAAATCTATGCTCTCTTGTTTTGTTCTTCCCTATCCTGGGGAAAGTACTTTGACTATTCACCTTATCTATGCCCTTCATGATTTTATATACCTCTATAAAATCGAACTTCAGCATCGAAATCTATCTTAAAGAATGTAATAACAGAGCATTTACAAACACATATAATACGATCAAGCAGAGACAGCATAGTTTCAGGAAGAAGAAGTCATACCCGACACATTCATTAGATTTCTTTGATGAGGTAGCAAACAGTGAGTGTAATATATTTGGATTTTCAGAATGCGCTTGATAAAATACCACATATTAGGTTACTCTGTAAGACATTAGTGCAGGGTGTTAGTGGTAGTATATTAGCTTGGGTAGAGGACTGGGTAACTTACAGAACTCAGAGAATTGGAAGAAGGGGAGCATTTTCTGCACAGCAACACAAATACTAAATGTGCGCCACAGAGATCAGTGATGAGGCCATCATTATTTACATTAAACATGAATGACTTGGAGAAGGGAAATGAATATTATAGCCAAGTCCACAGATCCCTGAATGTAACAGGACAAGTTAAGAGTAGTTAGTTAAGTGTAGTTAAGAAGGCAAATGGAATGCTTGCTTTTATCTGTTAGGGCACAGATTAAACTAAGAGAAGTTATGTTGGAGCTGTGTTGCCTGGGATGGAACATTCCAACGAGGAAGAGAGGCTGGATAAATATGGGTTGTTTTCTTTGGAGCAAGGAAGGGTTCTGATAGGGTCTTGATTGAGGTGAATAAGATTATGACGGGCCATGGTCAGGGTGAATAGAAAGCAGATGTTCCCCTTAGTTAGCATTGGGTGGGTGAATCAATAACAAGTGGACACAATTTTAAAGTGAAAGACGGGAGGATTCAAGACAATGTGCGGAAAATGTTTTTCACCCGGAGGATGGTGTGTGTCAGGAATGCCCTGCCTGGGAGTCGGGGGGTGAGCAGTTGAGGTGGTTAACCCCAAAACCTTTAAAAAGCATTTGGATAAACACTTGAAATGTCATAACATTTAAGGTTGTACATTAAATCAGAGAAAATAGAATTTGTATAGGTTGTAGTGTAATTTTGATAGGACAGACTTGTTTGGCTAATGGGTCCATGCTGTCTTGTATGATTCTATGACTCTAAATATAATACAAACGTCATAGGATCTCAGTTCTGAGCATATCCCTATCACCTGAGCTGGCCACTGTAAGGTTTCCTGAACGTGAATGTGTTGCCCCACTTGCAATCTGGTGAACGTTGCTCATCTTCTCCTGGAGCCTTACAAGCTGCTGTTGGGGATTCAAAGAGATATGTTTGGATTTGAATTGTGATTGGGTCTGCCCTAATCTGCCGTACGGGGGTGTCCGCTGATGATGGAGTGATTGCACTGGGGAATGAGAGGGGGAATGTGATGGTTGCTGCTCTCAGATGTAACACTACAATGTGCAGATCTTGTTCAGTCTGTCTCATTTGACGTCAGCTTTTTGACTGTGTGAATCATGCATTCAGCTCATCTGCTGTTAGCCTGGATAAAATGGAGAATAAGTCGTGTGATCGATAATCCAATTTTTTTCTTATATTTTGCGGAGTGAATGACTAATAACTTTTGGCGTAATTTCTGTAATGAATTGGTTTGATTTATTATTGTGACATGTCCTAAGACACAGTGAAATATGTTGTTCTACATGCTATTCAGAGAAATCATACCTTACATCTATACATTTGGGTAAGGGAACAGAATGTGGGATACAGTGTTACAACTAAAGAAAAGGTGCAGAGAAAGATCAACTCTAATACAGGAGACATCTGCTCATAAGTCAGATAACAGCAAGGAAGAAGCTGTTCTCAAATCTGTTGGTACATATTTTCAAATTTTTGTGTCTTCTGTCAAAGGAAAGAGGGTGGAAGAGAGTATAACTGGGGTGGGGGATGGGTTTTGATAATGTTGGCTGCTTTTCTGAGGCAGTGGGAAAGTTAGACAGAGTCAATGGAAGGAAGACTGGTTTTCACGATGGAGAGGGGTGTGTTCACACTTCTCCATAATTTCTTCCGGATTTCTATGGGGGGGTGGGGGTCGGGATGTGATGTAGATGTTGCATACAAACCAAAGATGTAGCCTGGAGTGAGCATGAGAGTTATGATGTACTGTGCAACTGATGAACCATGTTCTTGCTAAAGTAGTCAAAACACTGACACTTACCATGGACATCAGTGTGGTTTTGGATCTATGCCAGGCAGAGACTTCATGAGGTATTGGTGGCCTTTTGCTCTGACTTGGCAGGCACTCACAGCTCATAGTATGATCTCAATGCCAGTGTCAATACCTGGGCAATACACTGAAATCTCCATCAATACCTCTCATGTCATCTACATCCATGCATGAGTGATGTGGATGTTGGAGAATATCAGGTTGTGAGGATTCTGATACAATGACCTGCTGTTCTTTAGAAATGATGCTGTAGCAGATGCTGAGCTTACTCTGAAGAGGTCTATGTGGTCTCACATGTCCATGGTCTTTGCTGAATTGAATCAGACCATTCCGATACACCCCCGTACAATGTTCCTACTGTGTGGAATCTTCTGCTACTTTTCCCTGGAGCTGCCTGTATCTGTGTTATACAAAGTGTACCAGGTCAATTCGGACACCATTTCAAGTTTAATATCAGTGAGATCTACTTCCATCTCCAACAGTGTATCTTCTGTTTTCACTGGGTCAGGTAGGCTGTGAAAATATCTGACGTGACCATCAGGCCATTCGGCTTGGATCTAAGCTCACACTCACAGCCTTGGGTCTCTGTCAGCAGAAACTGCAAACTTGAGGGAGTACTGCTAAATGGTTTGTGACAGTGGCTGTGGTTAACATGTACCACAAAACTTCATTGAATAGATCAGTATGAATACACAAGGATCCAAATCAAAATCTAAAGATGGTGGCTTCCTCAGAGCTGGACCACATGGCAGAGAGAGATTTGGAAGCAAATGCAGTATGTTTGCCTTTGTAGATTGCATGCTTATAGAGCCTTATGGGAGGCATCTAACTAGCGTAGCCCTCTCTCTCTGCGGTCATAAAATTACATGTTTAATGTTTCCAGTTGTGACTGTTTCACTGCTACAAAAAGCTGCCGGTAAGCCTCAAGTGAAAGGAGGGAGAACAACATTTCTCAGGAATTCTCTCAATGATGAGATTCTTGAGCAAAATTGAAGTATATGCCAATATGAAATTGATGAGACTGAGGCATTTTTGAAGATTTTCCTTGTCTTGAGGAGTTAGCATGGCTTTTATGTTCAATATTTTCTACAGAGCATTGATACGACATTTCTGACTGTTGAATACCAATCCTTTATTTTGTATCACTCCTTTAGCGCTTTGGCTATTCATCCTGACATGTCAAGAGTGCGTAGTCCTTTGTTCCCAATTGCTCGGCCAATCTTAATAGTTCACTTACCTCCACCAAATTGGAGAACTGTTAGATCAACAGAACGAACAGCCTCTGGTTATTTTAATCGTCATGATGTGCGAGAAGCAGAATAACTCTGGAGCAGAAGGAAACCTTCAGTCTACCATGTCTCTGCTGTATCTCTGCAAGAACAGCTCAATTAGGCCAGCTCCAGATGAAATTTTCTGCAGAAGATGCTGAGAGGTCAAATGTTGTGCATGTGGAGAGGGCATTTCCCCCTCTGGAAGATTCTAGAACTGGAAACCAGGAGAACCTCATTGTCAAGAGAAATTTCTCTTAAAGGATTGTGAGTGTGTGGAACTCTGCTTCCCGCACATTTTCAGCAAGAGAGTCGTTGGCCATTTTTACAACAGGTTGTTGTCAAACAAAGGGGTGAAAATTGGAGGGGTCTGTGGGTTTGAGATTACAATCAGATCCGCCAGAAGCTTACTGAATAGCAGAACAGGATGGTGGACTGAATGGCCTTCTCCTGTTCCTAATTCTCATATTTACATGTACGCCTGACCAGGGAGAAAAAAAAACACAGGCATTGTGAGTGGTGGGTGTGGAAAGAGAGAGAGAGAGAAAGAGAGAGTGAGAACAGTAAAAATAGGCTGAGAGACAGTGAGAAAGAGAGGGAAAGAAAAAAAGGGATTAAAGAGAAGAAGAGTTAGACAGTGATAAATCGAGACCTTAAACTCAGAGAAGGACAGCGAGAGAGACAGGGAGAGTTAGACAAAAAGAGAACGGGGCTCTGTCACTGATGCATATGGAAAGGTGAAAAGATTGACAGAGATGGTGAACGATAGGAGGAAGGCAGATGGCAGAGCAGTGTGGCTGGCTGACAGAGTTATGGAGATTAACATCACATAAAATTACCCTTCAGCCCATTGCATCTGCACCTGCCAACAACAACCATCTCACTTTTCCAATCCCATTGCCCAGCACTTGGCATATAGCCTTTTATATCTTGGCATTACAGGTGCACATCAAAACACCTCTTCAAAGTTCTGAAGTATTCTGTCTCTCCCACCCTTGCAGGCAGTGAATTCCAGATTCCCACCACTGCCTGGGTGAAAACAACTTCTTCTCACATCTCCACTAAGCCTCCTGTCCCTTACTTTAAATCTATGCCCCCAGTCACAGATCTGGAATTATCTCCACAGAGGCTGGTATCCTGTCACCTAGTGTCCCTTTATTTACATATGAACTGTCCTTGACAGCAGTGCCTCAAACAGGTTGAGTCACTAAGAAGTCAGAATCCCTGATATGCACTCTGTTTGTGTCATTGAATGCTCTCTCAATTATGTCCTTATAGATATTTGAATTTCTGTTTTGAAAGTCAGTTGGGATTTTTTTGATTGCACTGTATAATCCATACAGTCTCACCTCTCTTGATCTTCATGCATGTCTTGTTAACTCTTCCCATTTCCTTCCCTTCTTTCAGTTCATTTCATTTCAGTAAAGTCTGTGATACTTCCATGGAAGATGTGTACTTTGATTTGATTTATTGTGGTCTCTTGTACCTAGGAACAGTGAAAAGCTTTGTTTTGTGAGCAGTGCAGGCAGATCAGAGCAAACAAGGTCATACAAATCAGAGATAATAAAATGTGAGGCTGGATGAACACAGCAGGCCAAGCAGCATCTCAGGAGCACAAATGCTGACGTTTCGGGCCTAGACCCTTCATCAGAGACCTCTCATCAGCATCCAGCCTCACATTTTATTATCTTGGATTCTCCAGCATCTGCAGTTCCCATTATCTCTCATACAAATCAGAGGGTGCTTTGACAGAGAGAGGAATATAAGATCACAGTTGCACAGGAGGTGCACAAAGCAAGATCACCTTCAGCAAGATCAATATTATGCATAGTTAAAGAGGCCCATTCAGCAGTCTAATAAAACAGAGAAGAAGCTGTTCTTGAATCTGGTGGTGCATGTGTTCGAGCTATGTATGTTCTGCCTGACAAAAGAGATTGGAAGAGAACATTACGGGGCTGGGAGGAAATGGAGTCTGTAAATGGAACTGTCTCCAATACAGCAATGATATCATCAGTGAAGCTTGCTTCTCTCATTGGATTTGGAAAACTTCATCAATTTCGCCTCCAATTTGCACACTGCCCTCACTTTAACCTGGTCTATCTCTGATTTCTCCTTTCCCTTCCTCGACATTTCTGTTTCCATTTCTGGTGATAGACTGGCCACTGATATCCATTACAAACCCACTGACTCCCACAGCTACCTGGACTATACACCCTTACACCCCACTTCCTGTAAAGACTCCATCCCATTCTCTCAGTTCCACTGTCTCTGTTTCATATGTTCAGATGAGACCAACTTCGACAAGGGAGCCTCTGAAATATCCACCTTCTTCCTCAACTGAGGATTCGCCATCTCGATTGTCGACAGGGCGCTCAACCAGGTCTGACCCATCTCCTGCACTTCTGCCCTCACCCCTTCTTTCCCCGCCCACAACAGTGAAAGGGTTCCCCTTATCCTCAGCTGCCATCCCACCAGCATCCCGATCCAGAAGATCCTCAGACTCCCTTTCCACCACCTCAAGCAAGATGCCACCACCAGGCACATGTTTTCCTCCCCTCCCTTGTCTGCCTTCTGCAGGGTGTGTTCCCACTGGGACAATGTGGTCCACACTTCCTTCACCCCCAAAACCTCCCCACAGTCCTACGGCACCTTACCCTGTAACTGGTGAAGGTGCAACACCTGCCCATTTACCTTCTCCCTCCCCAGTATCCAAGGAGTCAAAAATAACTTCCAGGTGAAGCAACACTTCCTAATATCTAGTATACTGCATTTGCTGCTGACAATGTGGCCTCCTCTACATTGGGGAAACAAAGCATAGACTTGGCAACCACTTCACAGAACACCTACATTCTGCTTGCAAAAAAGACCCTGGACTACCTCCCTGCCACTTCAGTGCACCACCCTGCTCCCTGGACAACATCTCTGTCTCTGGCTTGCTGCAGTGTTCCAGTGAAACCCAACGCCTCGTATTCCGCTTGGGAACCATACAGCGCTCCAGACTCAATATCGAGTTAGATAATTTTATGGCCCAAACTCTCCCATGTCCCAGCCCCCCGCCCCCCCACCTCAAACACCAGGCCTTGTTACCACATACCCTGCCATTACACAGCCCCTGTTGTTAGTCACTAACAGTGCCCATCAGCAATTATCCATCCTCCCAGTCTGATCGTCAGCAATTCCTTTTCCTGCCCAACTGTCTTTCTCTCTCTTTGGGCTCTATCCTATTGTTTACTCCCTATCCCACCCACCTCCCTATTTTCTGCTAATAAACTGATGTTTTCCCAGCAACTATCAGTTCTGAGGAAGGAACTGGTCCCGAAATGTTAACTCTGCTTTCTCCTTCACAGATGCTACCAGATGTGCTGAGCTTTTCCAACAACTTTATTTTTGTTTCTGTAAATAGGTCATTGGCTTCTGTTATGGTCTGGGTTGTGTGCAAACCTTTCTGTTGCTCCTTACAGTGCTGTGCAGAGCCGTTGCCATTCCAAGCCATTGTGCACCAGATGGCATGCTTTCAATGGTTTATCTATCAATGGCGATGATGGTCGTTATGGGCCTACCGAATTTCCTCAGCTACCTGATGAAATGAGGCCTTGTTTTGCCTTCTTTGCCATTGCATATGGATGGGGCGTCCAGGACAGATTGACGTTTATCATCACTCCCAGGAACTTGACATTCCAGACCCTGTCCACCACAGCTCCATTGATGTCGATGGGGGCATATTCTTCTTTCTTCCTGGAGTCAACGATCAGTTGTTTTGTTTTGTTGACCTTGAGGAAGAGTTGTTATTATTGCACCATGATAACAAGCTGTCTATCTCCTTCCTGAATTCTGGCTCATCCTGCTTGATATCTGACATACCATGGTGGTGTCGTCAGCAAACGTCTGGATGGCATTCATTACCCATGCACCTCAGTGGTAATGCAAACACTATATAGCTATTAGAGGGCAGCTCTTTCATTGTCCGTGAACAGTTCAAACTGCAGCTCTGCGAGGATCTAACCGGCTCAATCAAAGAGAGAGAGTGAGAGTACCGCTTTAGAAGCAGGATATTTATAGGACCACAATGAAAATGTCCCCTAGCTTTCCAACAAGCACCGGGATGTTGCTTGGCTGGTGGTGAGAAGGGGTCTGCCTGTAAGATCCTTCATGCATGCCCAGTCTCTCTACACCATCGCACGCTACTCTCGAAGCTGCTGCAGCGGAGGCGGGGGGAGCGGTGCGATGAGACTGTCAGACACCCATGTCTGGTATGTGGATGTGCAAAGGAAATTTGGAAAGAAATGCACTGGTTTATGATAAGGTTTGTTTCTGGGATGTGGAACTCTGAGCTCAAAGCTGTGTTCCCACGGACGCACAGTGACACAAACATCAACTGCACTGTCACTCATGATAACACAGTTTTCAATGTTTCTCAATGTCGGTTTATTGCATCCGTTCCACCTGATGTGGTCTCTTCTATGTCGGCGAGACCACACATAGACTTGGGGAGTTGGCGGAGCATTTGTGGTCTGCATTCATCAACAAACCCGACCTTCCAGTTGCCATGCGTTTTGATTGCCCCTCCCACTGTCCAGTGACATGCCCATCCTTGGCTTCCCCAACTGTCGGAGTGAGGCCAAATGTTAACTGGAGGAACAACACCTAATATTTCACCTTGGAAGCTTACAGCCCAAGGATGTCAACATTGACGTTGCCAGCTTCAAACTCCCTACACCCACATTCTCATCCCATGTCCCACCCCCTTAACCTGACTTAACCAGTCCATCTTCCTACTCACTCAGAAATGGTTGCAACTGCTGATGCTGGGGTCTGAGATAACAAGGTGTGGACCTGGAGGAAGACAGTAGACCAGGCAACATCAGAGGAGCAGGAAAGCTGACGTTTCTGTTCGGGACCCTTCTTCAGAAATGTGGGAGGGGAGGAAGCTACTAAAGATGAGTGTAAGTAAGAAGTGGGAGTGGGGATTGATCAGTGAGATGGGAGGTGCAGATCAGTCGGATAGAAGATGGACAGGTCAAGGAGGCAGGGATGAGAGGAGGTGCTGCTGTTGGGATGAGGTTGGGAGTGGAGAGATTTTGAAGCTAGTAAAGGGAGTGGGAGGGGAAGTTGATGTGGCCACGACTGGCGTTGTCGTTTGTCACAAACAGAGCATAGGTGCTCCGCAAAGCAATCTCCAAGCCTCCACTTGGTCTCCCCGAGGTAGAGGAGGCCACATTGGGAATGGCGATACAGTAGACCACATTAGCGGCTGTGAAGGTGAACATCTGTTTAATGTGGAATGTTGTTTTGGGGCCTGGGATGGAGGCTGGGTGAGGTGTAGTGTCTCCTAGGGTTGCAGGGAAATGTGCCAGGGTTGGTGGAGCTAGTGGGGACTCTGGAGTGGACGAGGGAGTTGCGTAGAGAGTGGTCCCTCCAGAAGGAAGATAAGAGTGGGGAGGGAAATATATCCTTGGGAGTGGGGTCAAGTTTCAGGTGGCAAAAGTGGAGGAGAATGATGCATTGAATCCAGAGTTTAATGGGATGATAAATGTAGACAAGGGAAATTCTGTCTTTGATTTTATTGCAGGAGGGGGTATGAGGGCTGAGGTTTGGGAAACTCAAGAGATGCAATTGAAGGTGTTTGTGACCACTGAGGGCGGCGGGGGAGCGGGGTGGTAGTTGTGGTCCTTGAAAAACAAGGACATCTGGGATATGGCCTATTGTGTCCGCCGTTCCTGGTGTGGCCTCCTCTACATCGGGGAGTCCAAGTGGAGGCTTGGAGATTGCTTTGCGGAGCACCTATGCTCTGTTTGTGACAAACGACAACACCAGTCGTGGCCACATCAACTTCCCCTCCCACTCCCTTTACTAGCTTTAAAATTTCTCCACTCCCAACCTCATCCCAACAGCAGCACCTCCTCTTTGTGGAGCACCTACCTTGCCCCAGCCCCCATTGCCATCTGATTATTTATTCCTGGGATCCTCTCTTCATCCACAGTCCTGATGAAGGGTTTCACCCTGAAACATTGAATTTCCTGCTCCTCTGATGCTGTCTTGCCTGCTGCATTATCCAGCTCCACATTTATTGACTTCGATGTTTCTCTTGCCATGCATGTTATGAAGAGGTTTGCAAATGTGTCTCATTGAAGGCAGTGTGTCTTCAACGCTGTGTGATGGAGTGGATGGGTGTTTGAATTCTCATCCTACTATCACGTCGCTTTCAAAGAAAATGCTGTAGTCTTTGCAGCTACATTTGAAATTAGGTTTAACCTAGGTTTTATAAAAAATGTTACGATTTCCCGTCACAGATGCTGCCAGACCTGCTGAGCTTTTCCAGAAAATTTTGTTTTTTACTCAAATTTACAGCATCCACAGTATAGAGTCGAAAAGATATACAGTACAATCAGATCTTTTTGGTTCAACTCATCCATGTTGACTGGACATGACACACCTAATCCTATTTGCTAGCATTTGGCCCATATCCCTCTCAACCCTTCCTGTTCATATGCATATCCAGGTGCCCCTTAAATGTTGTAATTCTATGAGCCTCCACCATTTCCTCTGGCAGCTTTTTCTATACTTGCACCACACTCTGGGTGAAAAGGTTGCCCCTCAGGACCTTTTTAAACCTTTTGCTTCTCATCTTTAATCTTTGCCATCTAGTTTTGAACTTCCCTACTTCTGTGAAAAGACTGTGTCTATTTACTCTATCCATGCCCGTCATGATTTTATAAACCTGTATAAGGTCACTGCTCAGCATCTGAGGAGGGTCAATGTTCCTGTCTCTTCTCACTGAGTGGTTTTGATATCTTGTTCCCTCCATCTCTGTGTGTACCATTTTTACCATCCTTTTCCGTTTGAGGATGTTACTGTTCACCCACCCAGTTTGTCAATTCCATTTTCACTCTTGTGAAATGGGTAATCCCTGCCTCACTATACAGACCCATATGTTAAAGCCTGGCACAGCTCACCCTTCATCTCAATCAGATTTCAGTATCCAAGGTTGGCCAGTACTGTCTGTGCCCAGAACAATAACACTGACTGACTGGAGACAACCCAGATCAAGTCACAATGAGACTGTTATTGACATTCACACTCAAAGCCCACCAAGGAGCTCGTCATTTGTCTTATTTGTACCACAGAGTCAATTCTCCAAGAGATTCAAGATTCATTCTGGATTTTCAACAATGGAGTGGTGTTGTGAAGAGAAAAAGAGGGAAGGCGTGGAGAGGAAACAAAAAGGAGAGAGAATTGTATTTTTGTTACACCGTTCATGATCTCAGGATGTTTGAAGATGTTTTACAGCCAATGGAATATTCCAAAGTCTAGCAGTTGTTGTAATGTGGGAACTGGGACAGCCCATTTACTCTCAGCAGGCTCCAACAGTAACTGCGAACTATTCACCAGGACATTGAGGGTAGGACATCGGAGCTGACAATGGGACAGGCTGGCAAATTAAACCCAAGTAGCCAGTTAGGCCTGAGTATTGAGCTGGGTGGGAGGGAGATGCGATAGGAATTCATTCACAGGATGTGGGGCACTAGCTGTACCAGCATTTATTACCCATTCCTCGTGGCCCTGGTGAAGTTGGTGGTGAGCTGCCTTCTTGAACTGCTGCAGGCCGTGTCCTATAGGCAAACCCAGAATACCCTGAGGGAGCGAATTCCACATTTTGACCCAGCGACAGTGAAGGGAAGGTGATATATTTCTAAGTCAGGATGGTGAGTGGCCTGGAGGGGAGCTTGCAGGGAGTGGTGTTCCAATGGATCTGCTGCCCTTGTCCTTCCAGATGGAAGCTTGGTGAGCGGGTTGTGGTGGTGCAGCAGGCTGAAAATGATCATCTCTCCACAGCCAGTGGTCACTCCCTTTCCTTTTATATCAGTGAGACCAGTCAATAAATAATTCCTGGTCAGTCGTATCAACAACAACAACTTGTATTGATGGAGCATCTTTAATGTAGTAACCATCCAAAAGGTGGGCACATACGGTGTGTGGGTTGATGTCCAAAAGGAGACAAAGAGCTATTTCTAAGCAGTGAGAGGGGTTTGTGGAGGAAATTCCCGAGCTGAGGGCCTGGGTGACTGAAGGCACAGCTGCCAGCCGTGAGGTTGGAGGCCAGATTGGAGAGTTTGGGAGATGAGGTAGGGATTGAGGATAACCCTGTGCTCCACTGCATCGTGTCCACCTGCTGCAGCAGGAGACTGGGGAGAGGAATTGGGAAGCTGGGCAAGGCAGATCATTTGGCAGCATGACCCAGAGACTGGAGGCCGTTACTGCAGGCAGGCCCCAAACCAGCTCAGCTGTGAGGGAGTGACAGTGGAGCACACAAGGACAAGAGAAATAGAAGCAGGAGGAGGGTCCCGCTGCCAGTCCATCCTTTCATAATTACAGAAACCCAAATTGTATACAGTACTCCCATTGCAGGCTCACTAACTCCCTGAACAGTAATAACAAGATTTCTCTATCTTTAAATTCCAATCAGCAATAAATGTTCAATTTCCTTTCGCTCCATGACTGAGAGGTGAAGGTGAGGGCCAGGGAAGACATTCAGGAAAAGTGGCCGAGTGTCCTATTGTCTGGAAGATTGGAGGGAGTCCTGCTGTCTGTCCCTCACACTGTGTCCACGTTCCCCACTTAGGCTGAAGACAAGGCGGATGTCCTCAACAAGGAGCTCCTCCAAAGCAAACAGAGGCTGGTGGAGATAATGGGAACTGCAGATGCTGGAGATTCCAAGATAATAAAATGTGAGGCTGGATGAACACAGCAGGCCAAGCAGCATCTCAGGAGCACAAAAGCTGACGTTTCGGGCCTAGACCCTTCATCAGAGAGGGGGATGGGGGGAGGGAACTGGAATAAATAGGGAGAGAGGGGGAGGCGGACCGAAGATGGAGAGTAAAGAAGATAGGTGGAGAGGGTGTAGGTGGGGAGGTAGGGAGGGGATAGGTCAGTCCAGGGAAGACGGACAGGTCAAGGAGGTGGGATGAGGTTAGTAGGTAGCTGGGGGTGCGGCTTGGGGTGGGAGGAAGGGATGGGAGAGAGGAAGAACCGGTTAGGGAGGCAGAGACAGGTTGGACTGGTTTTGGGATGCAGTGGGTGGGGGGGAAGAGCTGGGCTGGTTGTGTGGTGCAGTGGGGGGAGGGGATGAACTGGGCTGGTTTAGGGATGCAGTAGGGGAAGGGGAGATTTTGAAACTGGTGAAGTCCACATTGATACCATATGGCTGCAGGGTTCCCAGGCGGAATATGAGTTGCTGTTCCTGCAACCTTCGGGTGGCATCATTGTGGCAGTGCAGGAGGCCCATGATGGACATGTCATCAAGAGAATGGGAGGGGGAGTGGAAATGGTTTGCGACTGGGAGGTGCAGTTGTTTGTTGCGAACTGAGCGGAGGTGTTCTGCAAAGCGGTCCCCAAGCCTCCGCTTGGTTTCCCCAATGTAGAGGAAGCCGCACCGGGTACAGTGGATGCAGTATACCACATTGGCAGATGTGCAGGTGAACCTCTGCTTAATGTGGAATGTCATCTTGGGGCCTGGGATGGGGGTGAGGGAGGAGGTGTGGGGACAAGTGTAGCATTTCCTGCGGTTGCAGGGGAAGGTGCCGGGTGTGGTGGGGTTGGAGGGCAGTGTGGAGCGAACAAGGGAGTCACGGAGAGAGTGGTCTCTCCGGAAAGCAGACAGGGGAGGGGGTGGAAAAATGTCTTGGGTGGTGGGGTCGGATTGTAAATGGCGGAAGTGTCGGAGGATAATGCGTTGTATCCGGAGGTTGGTAGGGTGGTGTGTGAGAACGAGGGGGATCCTCTTGGGGTGGTTGTGGCGGGGACGGGGTGTGAGGGATGTGTCGCGGGAAATGCGGGAGACGCGGTCAAGGGCGTTCTCAATCACCGTGGGGGGAAAGTTGCGGTCCTTAAAGAACTTGGACATCTGGGATGTGCGGGAGTGGAATGTCTTATCGTGGGAGCAGATGCGGCGGAGGCGGAGGAATTGGGAATAGGGGATGGAATTTTTGCAGGAGGGTGGGTGGGAGGAGGTGTATTCTAGGTAGCTGTGGGAGTCGGTGGGCTTGAAATGGACATCAGTTACAAGCTGGTTGCCTGAGATGGAGACTGAGAGGTCCAGGAAGGTGAGGGGTGTGCTGGAGATGGCCCAGGTGAACTGAAGGTTGGGGTGGAAGGTGTTGGTGAAGTGGATGAACTGTTCGAGCTCCTCTGGGGAGCAAGAGGCGGCGCCGATACAGTCATCAATGTACCGGAGGAAGAGGTGGGGTTTGGGGCCTGTGTAGGTGCGGAAGAGGGACTGTTCCACGTAACCTACAAAGAGGCAGGCATAGCTGGGGCCCATGCGGGTGCCCATGGTCACCCCCTTAGTCTGTAGGAAGTGGGAGGAGTCAAAAGAGGCTGGTGGAGTCTGAAGATGAGAAAAGGAGACAGGAGGAGGAGTCAGCACAGGGACCGAGAGGACGGGGAGAGGTAGGGTGTGCCGGGGGTAGCGGGTGAGGGAGACACCTGACCCGAGAGGGAGGGGTAGAAGTCTCATCCATGTGATTAATGTTTGATGCTGATTGAGACTCTCGTTCAGATCTTTGCTTTCCTGATATTGCAGATTAAGGAGGCTTCTCACAGGGAGTTGGAGAAAGCTGAATGTGAGGTCCACAAGACAAATGCCCTCGTTTCAGAATACGAACAGGTCCGGACACCGTGACCTGCTGCATATTTCCTGGGATATGTGCACTGAACAGATTATGTTGAAACGAAAGGTGCATCGGGTGTCTGGGTGTTACAGGGTCTGAGTGTAGTCTCATTTCTTTCCTAATGTCAGTGGCGGGTGTCCATCCTCGAGCAACTTCATACTGCTGGGGCATGGCTTTCCGGTTTCTTTTGACTGATGACACACTCTGAGGTTTCAACATCAGTTTAAACTTTGTGTGAAACTCTTTTGCAGCTTTAAGACATTCAACTTGAAAATTCCAGCTCTACCTTAGCTGCTGTGACCACACTACCTGCGGACTGCTCTTTCCTGAAAGTAGTTTCTGAGCAAAGACAATTTACGGTCACTTCCTCTTGAGGCTGTATCTATTCCTGAATTTGCAGAGCGCAAATCCTTCAGTTATCACAACCACCTGTTGACATGTGGCTCACTGGAAAGTGCCGGCTGCATTCTTCTCTCCCAGCAAGAGCTCCCGAGAGTAAGTGTTCTTTTATCAAGATCTACCCCCTGACTGGCACAAGGACCCGAGGAAGCCTTCTATGCTTATTCCCTTTCTGCAGGCAGGCACGGAGGGATCTGGGTGTCCTGGAACATGAATCACAAATTTAGTAGCCAGCTCGAGCAAATGATGAGGAAGGTAGATGGAGTGTTGGTGTTTATTGCAAAGGGCAGTTGATGAGGCCTCATCTGGAGAGCTGTGTATAGTTCTGGTCTCATTGAAGAAAGAGGATCAAATGTTGTGGGGAAAAGGCAGGAAAATTGAGTTAAAGATTATCAGATCAAACATAATGTCATTGAATCATGGAGCAGAATTGATCGGCTGTACGGGCTATTTCAGCTCCATGAAATTATGACAATATTGTGTCACAAACAATTCAGAGACAATTCACTCAACTCATTCCTGGGATAATGGGGTTTTCCTCTGAGGAAAAGTTGGACATGCTGTACACACAGGACTTTAGAGAACAAGAGGTTTGAAATAGATAGGATCCAGAAAGATAAAAACTAGAGACTGCGGATGTTGGAAATCTGAACCAAAAAACAGAGAATGCTGGACAAACCCAAGAAGTCAGGCAGCATCTGAGGAGAGGAGAATTGAGTTAAGATTTCTGAAGAATTCATACTGGTCCAGAAATGCTACCTGTGTGTCAATTTCCATAGATAAGCAGCAAGTGATAGACAGAGCTGAGAGTTCCCCTAACCAATAGATCAGATCTAATCACTGCAGTCCTGCCACATCATGTCGTGAATGGTGGGAGACAATTAAACAACTCACTGAAGGAGGAGGCTCCACAAATAACCCTATCCTCAATGATGAAAAAAAAACCAAGCACATTATCGCAAAAAATAGATAAAGCTGAAGCTTTCTTGGCAATCTTCTGCCAGACATGCTTCGTGGATGATCCATCCCGGTCTCCCCCAGTGGGGGACATTACAGATACCTGTATTCAGCCAATTGGATTCACTCCATATGATATCAGTAAATGGTTGGAGACACTGGACACTGCCTAAGCTATGGGCCTTGACAACGTTCTGGCAATTTTACTTCAGGCTCGTGCTGCAGAGCCAAGCTACTCAAGTACGGTTACACACCAGCATGAATCCAATAATATAGAAAATTGCAAGTATGCACTGTACATAAAAAGCAGGACAAATCCAACTCATCCAATTTCCACCCCATCAGTCTCCTCTCAATCCTCAAGAAAGTGATGGAAAGTGTCGTCAACAGTACTATCAAACAGCACCTGCTCAGCAATAACCTGCTCAGTGACGCCTAGTTTGGGTTCCGCCAGGGCCATTCAGCCCCTGACCTCATTCCAGCCTTGGTTCAAACATGGACGAAAGAGTTGAATTCCAGAGGTGAGGTGTGACAGACAGACTTTGATATCAAGGCTGCATTTGACTGAGTGTGGCATCAAGGAGGCCTGGGAAAACCATTCATGACTTCTCAGATACTGAGGTAGTATGTGTCCAAATGCAACAAAACTGGGACAATTTTCAGGCTTGGGATGACAAGTGGCAAATAACATTCGTGCCACACAGATGCCAGGTGATGACCATCACCAATAAGAGACAATCTAACCACCACCCCTTGACTTTCAATGCTGTTACTGTCACTGAGTCCCCCACTATCTACATTCTGAGGGTTATCATTGACCAAAACTCAAATGGACTCATTACATAAATGCGGTGGCTACAAGAGCAGGTCAGTGGCTTGGAATGCTGCGATGAGTAACTCACCTCCTGATTCCTCAAAGCCTGCCCACCATCTGCAAGGCATAAGTCAGGAGTGTGAAGGATTCCTACACATTTTCCTGGACAAGTGCAGTTCCAATAACACTCAAGAAGCTTGACACTATCCATGACAAAGGAGACCACTTGATTGGCTCTCCATCCACAAGCATCCACTCTCTCCACCAACAATGCTCACCAGCAGCAGTGTGTACTATCTGCAAGACGCAGAAATTCACCAAAGATCCTCAGTCAACAACTTCCAGATCGATGGCCCCTTCCATCGAGAAGGACAAAGGCAGCAGATAGATGGGAACATCACCATCCTCAAGTTCCCCTCCCAGCCACTCACCATCCTGACTTGGAAATATATCATTGCTCCTTCCCTGCCACTGGGTCAAATTCCTGGAATTCCCTCTCTAAGGGCATCATGCGTCAACCTACAGCAGGTGAACTGCTGTGGTGCAAGAAAGCAGCTCACCCCACCTTCTCAAGGTAACCAGGGACAGCCAGTAAATGCTGGCCCAGCCAATGGCACCCACATCCCACAAATTAATAAATTTATTTAAAAAAAAATGCTGGGCCAACAGAAGCACTGAGGGTAAATGACAGATGGATACCAAGGGGATGATTCCTCATGGAGGGGTATCTAGACAGTTTAAGAGAGACAGTTCACTTTGGAACAACAAAGTCCCATGAATCCCTAATAACTAAGGCCTTCCCACTAAACTTATGGACAGTGCAGTCTGATAACTTGAGCCATAAGAATTTTGCACATCTGTCAGTGAGGTGACAGGAGCAGCAATAAGTCTCTTTCTTTTTCTTTTCAGGTTTGTTCACAGTGGAGTAAATGGTTGGAGAGACAGCAGGCAGTGAGTAAGGATCAATTGGAGCTAGTGAAGTTAGGATTCAGCTGGTGATCAACTTCTGATGATCCCACTCCTGCACTTGCCCTTGTGTTGTCTTCATGTTGGTCACCTGTTGTATGTTGTGTGGTCACAGAGTCTTTACAGCATGGAAAGAGATGCTGAGGCCCATTGTGTCCAAACTGACCATCAAACATGCTCCAATCCCATTTCCAAGGACTTGGCCCATAGCCTTGTATGCTGAGGGGTTTCAAGCACTCAGCTAATTGCTTCTGAAATGTCTTCAGGGTTCCTTCTCCTACAGCCTCCTGATTGTAGAATGTCTGTTCACAATGAGCTAAATACCCAACAATCAGCATCTTCTATTCATGCGTGGGATGTGGTTGTTGCTGCCTGGGCCAGCATTTATTGGACATCCCCAGTTGCAGCTCACCCTCTTTCTCCGGAGCAACTGGGTGTCAGCAATAAATGCTGGGCCCAGACACTGATGCCCATATCCCATGAATGAATCCCAGAAACACAGGCCCCATATCCCTCTCTCAGTGACATGTGTATCCAGAGGCCAGGATCACTGCAGTCTAACCCATTAACCAGCACAGCAACACACCCATATGGAGCTGAATGGGAACAGTCATAATCTGCAGATAGAATCAGCGAAGAAGTCTCTCTCATCTTCTGCCCTAAAGTGTATTGTTTAAGCTCATTCACGAACACCGGGTGAGCCCCCTGTACCCTCACTCTGATCTCAAACAGCATTTATTGTTAATTGTGGCATTGAGGTCTCACAGGGTGAACACCAGTTCTGCATAAAGTACTTCCTCATAATGCAATCTCACTTCACCGATTGTTGGTCCGTATCTTGTCTCACAAGAAAGATTAGATTTTATAATCTGCGCCTTCTTGTCGTTTTCATTGGCAGCTGTTGTTGTTTGGGAATCTCATTGGTTTAATACGGTGAGTGGTTTGATCCCACAGGCACTGGTTGAAGGAGGAAGGACTGTCAGACATACCAGTGTTTGCTAATTCATCACCTTGACCAGGCGAACTCAGAATCTTCTTTTCTCTCTACTGTCTCTCTTTCCTCTCCTTTCTTCTCTCTCTCTCCTGTATGTGCACTCTTTCTGAGCTTCTTACTTACAGTCACTCACTCGCTCTCTCTCTCCCTCTCTCCACCTCCCCCCTCTCTGTCTTCCACCATCTCCTTCTCTCTCTCTCCCTGTCTGGCCCGTCTCTCTTCCTCCTTGCTCTCTTACTCCCTCCATCTCTCTCGTCTCTTGCTGCCGCCCTCTCTCCTGCTCTTTCTCTCTCTCTCTCTTTCCATCTCTCTGGAAAGAGAGCTTCTCCTATTCATTGACCAACAGAGATGATAATGTTTTGCTCAGGTCAGTTCCCACGATTCACTGTTGCATTCTGCTCATCCAGTCTTACACACTAAATGTTCTGCTTGGATCTATGCACAGGTCTGTCCTACATTCTTCTCTTTCATCCCTAATAAACCAATGTGTGTGGATGTGACAGAGGAACAGCTAAAGGAATCGATTTGCACAATGTACAAAAAACAAACAATCTTTCTAGTTTCTTTAATTTTCAGATAGGTTCAATTTTCAATGTAGTTAAAATGTAGGGAAATTTTATGTTTAATTTGCAGCAGCCTATTGTCCCATGGAACAGGTTCCTGTTGTTGGTGTGTTTATCTGTAATGCCAGCTGCCCCCTCTTGCTCACCCTGGTGCATCCATCGCTGGGGTGGCTTATATTTGTAACAACTGTATTTTCAACAATAAACTAAATCACTGTTGTTGCTCCACACTGATAGACCTTCAGATAGATGTACAGGAAGACCCCAATTCATTCCCTTTCACTTCAAACTATTCGATTGGTGTTAATGTGACCACATTCTGGTCAGAAGTTGGATCAGCAGTAAGTGACTGAACTCTGCCCTGTAAATCTCAGTGATAGGCACATCGATCATAACATCCCGTTATTCCAGGTTTAACTGGAATATGGGAATGGGGGCCAGGAAATGATCACAACTTATTCTGACATACCACACTCCCTCCATTCCCTTCCTCAAAACAAATCTGAAATCACCAACAGGGTTTTACACTGATATCAGACTCAAGGAGCAATGACGTGCTGTAAAGCTGAGATACACACCCACAGACAGCAGCACGTAACAGACACACTCACACGGTGTCGTGTTTACTGTGGGATCCTGACTGATCCTGTCTCTGAACTTAGACCTCACTCAGTTCAGTTTTGAACTGTCACTGTGAGGAAAAGGCATATGTGGGAGAAATTAATGTTACGATTTCAGCCTCCGGAGTCTGTGATTGGCCAAAGCTTATTTCAGGTGTTTGATAGCAGACACTGCACAGTGCAATCCCAACTTCTGGGTCTTCACCAACAGAGTGAAGAATGAATATCTCAGATTGCAATGATTGAGTCCCAGCAGCTTTCAGATTGTGATCTGTTTGGAATCTTGTAAACTCAACAGATTCCAGATCAAAGGCCCTCAATCCAGACTACAGTGAAGAGTCATTGTTTGAAAGTTCACCCAGCCAATCAGCTAAGAGAGGGATAGCTCATTTCTAAACCACACACCAGACAGAGACTGAATCTTCTTCATCTTTATTCCATTTTCCAGATTGATACTGACAAACAAAAAGACTGCAATTAACAGCCCAGACAGAGGAAGCTGCACAAATCCACAGCCATGTGAATGGAGCTTGAGGAAAACACTTGTGGAGCTTTTCTCAATAACATGAGAGTTGTGTCATTTTAAGCTGTGACAAAACTTTAAATTGGAACTGGCAGCTGAGCAGGAAGGAGTTCTGGCTTACTGAAGCACAGACTTCTGAGGTTCAGACTGTTCTTGTACAGCTGACAGTCTTCAGCAACTTTGAGAGACTTTACTTGGCATCACACTTCAAAACTGTCTCCATCAAAAACTTCCAGGACAGGGACAGCATGGGGCGAGAAACAGAGTAAAGCGCCCTCTACACTGTCCCAATGACCTACCTTAACCCCTGAACCTCAGAAGGGTCTGCAAACCAGCCCTGAGAAGGAAGAGAGTTGAAATTCTGTGCTGACAATGACCTTTGTCCTGCCAGCTCAGCCCTGTTCTATTTAAAGTTGTGTCCCCTCTGTGGACTGTCTCAAACACACTACACACATTCTGATCTCCTGATGGTCTTGCTGAGGGGAGAGGGGAGGGTGATGTGGGTGAGGGCACAGGAGAAGCGAGCGTTGGACTCCCAGTTGGAGCCAGAGAGGGTCAGCATGCTGCTGACTCTGTAGGTGCTGTCCGAAGCTCACAGGTAGTTGCTGGTCTGAACCCCGTCTGAAATGACTGCACCATCCTTCTTCCACTGTACCACCAGCTCATCAGGATAGAAGTGATTGGCGAGGCACACCAGGGTGGCAGTGCCCTTGGTCTGAACCTGCTTCGGAGAAGGGGTCAGCAGGGTCAGCTTGAGCTGAGACCTGTCACGGCCTGAAAGACAAGAGAAGCAATTTTAATCCCTACCATTCAAAAGATTTTAACTTTCCAAACATTCACTCACAAAACAATCTGTTTGAACATTTGCAGCCAATGCAGAACAAACCTAACAAAAGAATGAATGTTTATTAAAATTCCTTGTTGATGGAGGACATTGAAATCCCCACCCAGAGTGCATTCTGTGCCCTGACCACCCTCAGTGCTTCCTCCAAGTGCTGTTCAACCTGGAGGAAAGTCTGATTTTTCATCCGAGGGAGGGCAGTATGTGGTAATCAGTGGGAGGTTTCACAGCAACATCCAGTACTGAAGAGGCCATTTGCCCTATCAAGTCTGCACCATGAATGCTTCACTAAATCTGCTCTCTGCCCCCTTTCTTGAACTGGGCCCATAACATTGAATGTTGGGATATTTCAGGGGCTCATCCAAGTACATTTGAACAGTTGTGAAATTACCCACCTGCTCCCCTCCCAGGCAGTGTATTCCACTTCCCCAGCACTGGGTGAAAAAGCCTCAACTTTCTCTGCTCCAGAAAAAACACCCTGAGCTTGTCCAGTCCCTCTTCATCACTGAAATGCTCCATTCACAGGGAGCATCCTGGTTAATCTCCTCTGCACCCCCTCCAGTACAATCACATCCTTCCTATAGTGTGGAGACCAGAACTACGCACAGTGCTCCAGCTGTGGTCTAACCAAAGTCCTGTACAACTCCACCATACCCTCCCTGCTCTTATAACCTATATCTGAAATGATAAAGACACGTGTCCCATAAGCCTTCATAACTGCACGGTTAACCTGCTCTGGCACTTTCAGGGATCTATGGACAATCATCCCAAGATTCTGCTGTTACTCTGAGATTCCTCATGCCCTGTCTTTTATTGAGTAGTCCCTTGTCTTGTTACTTCCTGCAAAGTGCATCATCTCTCATTTTAAGGCTTACATTCAGGTTGCCTCTGATCTGCCCATCTGACCAATCTGGTTATATCCTCCTGTAACATAAAACTTTCTTCCTCACTGTCGACCTTCTGGCTGATCTTCATGTTATCCACAGTTATCCTCGCCTCCCCTATTCTAATTGACATTGTTCCTAGATTTCACAGTGAGGGAGCCAGCACTGGTCCCTGTGATATCCCACTGCACACTGGGCCCAGTCACTCAAACAGCCTTCTCCTATCACCCTCCGTTACCTGTCACAAGTCTAAGTTTGGATCCAACTTCCTAACTTATATCCCATGGGCCTTTACCTTCTTCATCCATCTCCCACGTGGGGCCTTGTCAAAGGCCTTGGTGAAATCCACGTAAACGGCATCAACTGCACCTCCCTCACCTACACATCTGGTCACCTCCTCGACATAATCCCAGTAGATTTGTTGGCCATGACCTCCCTCTGTAAAAGCCACGTTGACTGTCCCTGAAATTCATTCTACCTTCAGAATTTTCTCCAATCACATTCCTAACACTGATTTGAGACTCACTGATTTCCTTGGCCATGTTTGATCTGATGCCATGAGACATTGTCCAGAGTGAATGTTGGGGACTCCCAGGCTCATTCCCTCCCAACTGTATCCCACTGTGTCATCGCCTCTGCTGGGTCTGTCCCGCTGGTGGGATAGGACATACTCAGGGATGGTGATGGCGCTGTCTGGGACATTATCTGTAAGGTCTGATACTGTGAGTATGGCTGTGTCAGGCTGTTGTTTGACTTCTCTATGAATTTGGCACCAGCACCAAGATGTTAGTAAGGATGGCAGAGCAGGATAGACAGGCTGTGTTTGATGGTGTTTCTGATGCCAAGGTCGGTGCCAGGTGGTCTGTCCAGTTTCATTCCATTTTTGAGAGTTTTCGGTGATTTTTACAATGGAGCAGCTCACTCGGCCATTTCAGAGGGTGGTTAAGAGTCAGCCAGATTGCTGTGGGTCTGGAGTCACATGTAGGTCAGACTAGGTAGGGACAGCAGATTTCCTTCCCCAAATGACATCTGTCCTTTGCCTCAATATGTCTTTAACAAACCTCCGATCACCCACAGATCAGGGGCCACTATTTAAGAAAGGAAAAGTCAGAGAATTATAGAGTGGTCAACCTGATATCAATGGTGGGAAAGTTGTTGGAGAGAATCCTGAGGGACGGGATTTACATGTGTTTGGAAAGGCATGGACTGATCAGGGATAGTCAACCTGGCTTTGGAAGTGGGAAGTTATGTCTCACCATCTTGATTAGTTTTTTGAAGAAGTAATGAAGAGGATTGATGAGGGCAGAGCAGTGGACATGATCTATATGGAGTTCAGTAAGGCATTCAAAAAGGTTCCTCATGGTAAGACTGGTTAGCAAGGTTAGATGGCATGAAGTACAGGGTGAACCAGCTACTTGGACACGGAACTGGCTTGAAGGTTAAAAACAGAGGATGGAGGTGGATGGGTCTTTTCAAACTAGAGTACTGTGACCAGTGGTGTGCCACAAGGATCGATGCAGTGTCCATGGCTTTTCATCATTTGTATAAATGACTTGGATGTGGAGGAATAGTTCATAAATTTATAGATGGTGATGGAAATTAAAATTATAGGGGCAGTCGAAGGGTTAAATCTCACAATGATCAGCAGGATGTTGTACTGATTTATGGAGTGTTACAATAATCAATAGAAAGCTGGGCCTTAATCGAATGAAGTGCTTGAGCATAGGTCAAGGAAGTGTAGAACACTGGTAGTACACCTAGGTTAGCTATTAATGGCAGCTTAATTGCTTGTGACAGATGTAATAATAAATAAGAAACTTGGATACAGGCACAAGATGGCTTCTTGATGCAAATTAGCAACAAAATGGCTTCTAGGCTGCAAACTGTTTACTAATTCTGCTAAAGCTACATAATTCACTAATCCTCAGGCCTCTGCAAAGAAAGATAGTAGACCATGCACCTTTGAAAATACTGCAGTAACCTGATAAGATAGAGAAGCACTAACCGCTCTGACTGACCTTCAAGTGGCTCTTTGTCGTAAGATAGAAATGATCTAAGAGTAGTGACATAAGTTGTTTACCAATTACTACCATTGGGCATGCTGATAATTTGAAGAAAATAGGTTAGCAAAAAGGTATAAAAAGTAATGAGCCCCGAGGATCAGGGTGATCGGGAAACCATTTTCTGATTGTCACATCTTTTGTTTGCAAATAAAAGTTTAACTTCCTGAAGAATTCCCTGTGTCTCCTGAGTTTCTCCATTACAGATTTGGCACAACGAGCAGGGTGGTGAAGAGACCTACCTGTAGAGGGGCGGCAGCAACAGGGTGCTTCCCGGTCCACTGGGGACACTCCTGAGACTGGCAGAATAAGGGTTCACCCAAAACAGAAAAAAAGCATTTTTGTTTCTAATTCGGGCTATATTCTGTTAATTTGGGGGGCCCTCGGGGACTTGGAAGTGCGGGAAGCTGTTGAATGGTCTCTGAGACCCAAAGATCCCAACAGCGGGAAGTAATTTAAAGTTGAAGGAGACGTGAAGACTGTTCAAGAAAGCTGCGCAGTGGGGTGAGGAACAAATAAGTGGGAAACGAAAAAGATCGGTTGAAGTAAAATTCCACGTGGTGTAAGTAAATCCCTCTGGATACCGCCTCATAGGAAATGAGGGTCTGGACGGGCAGGGCAGAGAGTTCTATGGATACTGCCTCACAGGTAGCGAGGGTCTGAATGGGCAGAACCGGTGTATGTAAGTCCCTGTGGATACCGCCTCGCAGGAAGTGAGGGCCCAAACTGGCAGGGCAGAGAGTTCTGTGGATACCGCCTCACAGGTAGCGAGGGTCTGAACAGGCAGAACAAGTGAAGGTGAATGTGCTGTTTTGAAAGTATTATTGAATCTGGTTTAAATTAAAGGGGGATAGATCATTAGTAATTGGCTGGAACAAGACAGCAAGGAACAGTAGCAGTTTTAGAAATAGTATCAGATTACAGAGCTCTGTAGAGACAACTTTTTGACAGTTGGACTTAGTAACTGTCAATGAAGCACTATTATATACTGATGGTATTTGATATACTGTACAATCGCGCCTTGTAGCCTGCTTTAAGAGAGTTATAAAAATGCCTTTGTATTAACCTGTGGTGTGCAGCTCCTCCAAAGAAAACAGAAACGCTCAACTTCTGTGTTTCCAGATGCTCTGTACCAGGCCGCATTGAGAAATAAAGAGTTGTCTTAGACAGCCAGACCAACTGCAAGTGCTCATCGACCGATTGCGGAATTGTGAGGCCCCACCGGGGGTCAAGGTTTTCAAATGGTACCGTGACTTGGATTCGGTACGGACGGATTATGGACAGTGGTGTAAGAGCCTGGAGTCCTCCACTATTGAGTGTAGAGGAATCGGCCAGCCAGATGTGAGTATTTTTTTCCATCTGATTTTCCTCTCATTCAATGTAATGGTTGACTCGACCTTTCGCTGCCTATAGTCTAAGTCCAGCCCGAAAAAAACATCGGTCTTGGAAAGATAAGAGGGAAATTTTAAATGTGTAAAGAGGGTTTCAGGGATTCCATTTAAAGGTCTGGGACCTACGGATCGGGGATCCAAATAGAGTCGAGGACTCTAACATTGTGAAGTGAGAGACAAACATAGACAAATCGGCGATCTGAGTATTGAAGACTTTAAATGAGTCGAGGACTCAAATCTGTTCAAATTGGCATTGTTTAAAGTAATTTCTAAATTAGTCTGTGAAAGTCGACACTAGGGAGTATCGCGACATATTATAATGAGACTGTCAAGGTCTTTGGAGTAGTGAAGCTTTTTGTGGAAGTCGTTAATTTACTGTTTGTTGACAGATTGTTGATTAGTAAAAGTTTTGGGTCGATATTATAACGGAAACTTGTTTAAGATGGGTAATAATATAGATAACACAGAAGATCCATCTTCCTCACTGGTGAAACTATGTGAAAAGCATCTGGATGAATCTGAAGCTCTGCGTAAATTTTCTGGTGCCTTGATAACAAATTAGGGAATGAAATTTGGACCGTTGGGGGAACTTGGGATGTAGACAAATGCATAAAAGTGAAAGAAGCAATTTGATAATGCAATTCGGGGACAAAATGAAAAACTTTAATATCCACGTGGAGAAGAAAACTGCTGAGGAAATAACAACCAAATCTAAACTGGCGAGTTGAGATAATAATGCACGTCGAAGAGGGATCAGAGTATGTGATCATGAGGAAAGCATTTAATTGCGGGAGGTATTGAAGCAGCAGTGTGGGGAATAAAGCAGAACAGGGTAGATTGAGAAAGGAAATGCAGAATAAAGTATTAGGAGTGAAACGCCAGGCTGAATTACCGTATGGAAATAAAAAGGAGCTACCTCCTGACATATCTGGCTTGCTGATGTTGTTCTGAAGTAATGACATAAATGAATAAGACAAGTAGGACTGGAGAAGGAAATAGGCAACTTAAAATAAAATGCAATGCAGATTATGTGAAAGAGTTGAACATGCAGATCCCCCCAAAAAATTCTACTGTTAACCAAGATCATGAGAGCATTGACAAAAAGAAGGAGGGCAGGATTTTTTAAAAATTCACTGGGGAGGCCTGAAAAAAAACGTCCTCAGGTACACCCATCCAGAATACTCTGTATGTTAAAAACCTTTTCCAGGCAATCCTCCTCCCTAAACAATTGGCTATTATCAAATGCGTTGCCCATGCCTCCGATGATTCTGTGGTTACTTAGGGTAAAGCTCGGGTTGATCAGGCTGCCGCAGATCAAACTTTTATTGTGCCCTCTATTAGCAAGCAGGTAATAAATTGCTTGGGATCAGAGATAATGGGAACTGCAGATGCTGAAGAATCCAAGATAACAAAATGTGAAGCTGGATGAACACAGCAGGCCAAGCAGCATCTTCATCAGAGAGAAGGGTCTAGGCCCGAAATGTCAGCTTTTGTGCTCCTAAGATGCTGCTTGGCCTGTTTTGTTCATCCAGCTTCACACTTTGTTATCTTATAATAAATTGCTTGCCTTCCTTGAATACGATGGGCATGCCAGATATGGTCACTGTTCAGTGTTTACAGGGGGACGCCCCTGGCTCTGAAAAATGATTATGGAAGACTCATGGGTATTCATGCTCTGCATCAAAAGGCCTCTGGGTTAGTCCACTTGGCCAAGTGTGTATATCTGATGCTTTGTTACCAATGCCTATTGACTGGTCAAGGAGTTTGGTGCGTAACAGGAAAACTCTCTTGCCAGAGTCTATCTGAATGCATTCAGCTTGATTTTATTGAATTGTTGCGTGTATATTGCTATAGGTATTGTCTTGTTATTGTTGATGTATTTAGTAGATGGATTGAGGCCTTTCTAACCACTAATAATAAAGCCTTGACAGTGATAAAATTTTTAAAAAAGTGACATTGTAAAAATTTCTGAGAAATGGGCAAAAAGAACTGAGAAGTTATTGACTAAATGGTCAAAAGAGGGTACCCTTGATATTAACATATGTGATGAAATGGAAGGGTTAATTAAGAACTACAGATCAACAGATAAATCGTGAAAAAGAAATAAAAAAGAGAATAGGAGATGGAGATATTAAAACTATTTAGCAAAGAAGGGGACGAATTGAGAAAAGCGTACCAGGCACCAGTTGTGACCAGGAAGGGTGCCAAAGAACAGGTTAATCAGACTATAGAAGTAGAAGAACCAGAAAAGAAATCCTCCCTATACCCAAGCTTGGAGGGGCTGGGTAGACCCACTCCCTATGCAGACAGTGAAAATGTGAGGCAATAAGGGGAATAATGGAGAAAGAGGGAGAACTAGAATAGGAAAGGGGTGAAAAAGAGAAAAATACCTTAAAGGAAAAAGAGAGGCAGAAAGTAAGGTAAGGCAGGAAGAAATGAAAGCTATACAGCATGAACAGCAGGAATTAAGACAAGAAATTAATATATTGCAAAGATTAAGGGAACAAAAAGAGTATGAGGAGTTGCTGGATAGTAGGAGGAAGGCATGGCAGGGAGGAATGGAAGTGATATAAAGGTAAAAGAAGAAGAAGAGAAACAGGCGAAAGGAGGGACCCAAGTAGGAAAAGTGAGTAAAGGATCGGATGAATTGGAGATAGAGTCAGAATCAGAATCTGAATCTGATGAGGAAACAGAATGTGACAGTTGTAGTAAAGGGCAGAAGCTCCCACAAGGAAAGATGCTGCCATTACTTATTAAAGGGAAGAAACAGCCACAATATGTTCCTTGGGGAGCTCAGGATCTGGAAGGGTTGAGAAATGCGCTCCCCAGTTTACATGAGACAGCAGGGAAGTGGATCAGAGCTTTTGAAGATGACACCACAGGACGATTGTTGGCTATGGGAGATTTGAAGGCATTGCAGGCAAGGATAGTGAGTCTCCCGAAGTTGAAAGAAATAATGGACCGAGCCGGTTTGAAAAATGTGGTGGACAACCCGATGGTGGACGGCGTCGGGTTTGACCAAGTGAGACAGAAGGTATGGCAGGCCCTCACAGACTGTTATCCACCTAAGATGGACCCTCAAACTAAAAAAGGGCACAAAATGGGAGACAGTGAAAACCCAGCAGATCATTTAGAGAAGCAGTTGAGAAAATGGAAGTGGGAGACGGGACTGGACATCAAGGGTATTAAGTTGCTGACTGCAATGTTTTGAAACGCTGTCATTGATGCAATGCCCACTCAAGTCAGGTCAAAATTTGGAGGAAGTGGTGCGACTGACAACAATGGGCCACCAAGAGTTCAGAGACCACCTAGCCCATGTAGTTGAAAAGTACCAAAAAGACAAAGAGAAACTGTCTGAGCAGCTTGAAGAGGTGCAGAGAAAACTGGCACAAATGCAGCTCGAAGAGCTCAAAAAGAAAGAAAAAGAAAAGAGCAAATAGATACTACCTGTGAGAACTGACTCAATGGGTGATGCAAACATGAACCGTATGCCAGCACAAGGGGGGGGGGGGTCCCTCGCATTGCCGGGCAAGGTCTCGAAACTCCCATGCCAACAATAGACGTCCCTAGGGAAGGTTTCCCACAGACACAATATCCAGGACATGGGAAAATTAATCAGCAACCCAGACAGAACTGGGGTCCACAAGAACAGGGGCACAGGGGTGGGGGAGCGAAAACACGGCAGGAAACCAATTCCAAGGGGGGCCAGGATTAGTGTGCTGGGAGTGCTACCAACCAGGCCACCTCAAAAAGAATTGCCCTACTGGAACTGGCCCGCCCCGACACATAACAGACCTAGGTGTCAGGAATACCCGACAGACCCAAACCAAATGCCTACAAGCCCAGCAGGACCCATTAATCCTTAAGGGATGTGCTAGGGGTGCCCTGAGAACCTGGATGGGAAGGGATTGTATCCTGCAATTACATGGGAGGCTGACCAAGAACCAATTGTACACGTTAATATAGAGGGACGGTTGACGCCGGTGATGATAGATACTGGAGCCACATATACTTGCGTGCAACTGCAGTATGCCACCCAAATGTCAAGCAAATTTGTTAAAACTGTAGCGTTCTCGGGGAAAGCACAGCTAACTTGATTCATGGGTCCAGTAAATTTAGAAATGGAAGGCAAAAAGATAGCCTTGCCGATACTAGTGTCCAAAGGGATACCAATTAATTTGTTAGGTAGGGATGCTTTACTGAAATTAGAATTGAAATTAGAATATACACAGCAGGGTTCCTGTGTAGAAAAAGCAAATACACAGTTAGTAATGCAGAAAACTAGAGATGTCAATGTGTATTGGATAGGTGATGTAGCCTGTTACATTCAGTATGTTTGGGAACGATGGGAGACAGAAGTATTAACAATGTTACCGAGGGCAAAACCACCTAAGTCTGAGTTGCACTGCACAGTAATAGGTGATGAGACTCAGGATAAGGTATTGGAGAAATGGTGGTGGTGTAGGGTTGACACTCCGCAGCATTTAGTGGGTGAAGCTATAATAATAGGAAAACAGGGAGCAGGGTTACAAGTTAGGAAGAACAAATTTTTTGGAAAAATGGTACAATGTGCCAGGAGCCGCACCCCATGTGGCACTACTAGTGAATGAGGGGTACCAATCTAAAGACCTCAGGCCCATGACTAAACAAGCAGAAACAGTTAAGGATTGGCAAATAATAGCAACAGGAGTTAGGAAATCTGGGGATGACGGTTATGTTAAAATTATAGTACACATTGATATGGTAGGGAACCCAAAGGAGGTAGAAAAAACTCGTCAACGGAATAACCCTGTAACAGTGAGTGAGAACAACCAACAGCAGGATGAACGGTTGAACACATTGCCTTCTAGTCAGTGGTCACAATGTGACACAGATGTGGGGAAGTGAAGTCAACAAACCCAGTGGAAATTAAATTGTAACTGGAAGCCACTCTGCCTAGAAGACCACAATACCCCCTGAGGCCAGAGGCAGTGGAGGGAATAGCAATCATTGCACCCCAGGTGCAGATAGACCCACAGCCAACAATAGAGGACATCACTGAGATTCTGAGAGCGGCCACCCTAGCAGAGCAAACATTATGGAAGCAAAGGGGGCCAGGCAGAATCAAGAGGGCTTGTGGAGTACAGAGGATGGCCTATGGGTGGCACCCACCCCTTTGTTGACAATTCTTATTTCAGAAGCACATGAACTAGATCACTGTGCAAGAGGAGAAGTTATAAGGAAAATAAAACGGGATGGGTTCTGGTCGCCCTACTTGCAGGCTTCAGTGGAATATATGCTATCACAATGCGAGGTGTGCACCCAGTACAACATCAGAAAGGGTCAGCCGCCCCTATAGGACACATACCAGAACCTGAAGGACCATTTTAGCACTTAGTGATTGACCACGTTGACATGATAAAGAAGGTGAGAGGGAAAAAGTACATGTTAATGATACAGCTTTTGTGCTCCTGAGATGCTGCTTGGCCTGCTGTGTTCATCCAGCCTCTGGATTCTCCAGCATCTGCAGTTCCCATTATCTCTGTTAATGATAATTGACAGGTTCAGCAGATGGGTAGAAGCAATTCCATCCAAAGATTTGGGAGCAGGAACAGTATTAAAATTTCTGACGAATGAAGTTATCCTGAGGTTTGGCATACCATCTGGAATCAGTTCAGGCAATAGGTCTGCCTTTGTACAAAAAGTAAAGTTGGTTCTGCAAGCTTTAAGGATCAAACAGAGGTTTGGATAGGATTTAGCAAAAATGCTGAGTGGATTAGTTACATCTATTACAGCCAACAAAGATTTATTAACTACTAAAATCCAGACAGGTTCTGGATTGGATGTTAGCTGAGAAAGGAGGAGTATGTGTAATGTTTGGGGAGCACTGGTGCACCTTTATACCTAACAATTGCAGTCCAGAGGGGTCTTTTACTAAGGCACTGGGGAAGCTGAAGAGGTTAAGGCAGGACTTTAAGGACAACGCAGGTTTTGGCCATCAGGTTTTTGATTGGTTGGATCACATCTTAGGTGGATGGGGGGCTTGGTTTGCCAAGGTTGGAATTATTGTAGGTATTGTACTACTCATCATCACTTTTGTTTTTTGTTGTGCCTTATCTTTTATTAAGTCTCTTTTAGTGTGTATTACCACATGGCAACTCTTGGTTCTTCCAACAACACCCAGAACAGCCACCTCCTCTACAAGTGGTGCACCACTCTACTACTACGATCCACATCTGCTACAGTGCAGGAGGTGTGCTCGAAAGAAAACGCCAAAGTCACTTCTGCAGGATGTGCGGTCTTTAGACTGTGAGGGTCCATGGGTCTTTTTCCCTGTTCTAGCTTTTGGGAGACAGACTTTTGGCCCAGTGGCCTCCAGGACCAGGGGAGGAACCCTTTATGCATCAGACCTCAAAATTTAATTTGGTCCGTGTTGGGTTCTACAAGGTTTTCATTGGCACACAGGAGGTCTGTACTTATTAGTTTCTTCTTCTGAGTGAGACCAAAAGGTCTCAAAGGGGGGAATGATGGAAATTAAAATTATAGGGGCAGTCGAAGGGTTAAATCACACAATGATCAGCAGGATGTTGTACTGATTTATGGAGTGTTACAATAATCAATAGAATGTTGTACCTTAATAGAATGAAGTGCTTGAACATAGGTCAAGGAAGTGTAGAACACTGGTAGTACACCTAGGTTAGCTATTAATGGCAGCTTAATTGCTTGTGGCAGATGTAATAATAAATAAGAAGCTTGGACACAGGCACAAGACGGCTTCTCGATGCAAATTAGCAACAAAATGGCTTCTAGGCTGCAAACTGTTTACTAATTCTGCTAAAGCTACATAATTCACTAACTCTCAGGCCGCTGCAAAGAAAAATAGTAGACAATGCGCTTTTCAAAATACAGCAGTAACCTGATAAGATAGAGAAGCACTAACCGCTCTGACTGACCTTCAATTGTAGGTGCAATGACTGTTTGTCATAAGATAGAAATGATCTAAGAGTAGTGACATAAGTTGTTTACCAATTAATACCATTGGGCATGCTGATAATTTGAAGAAAATAGGTTAGCAAAAAGGTATAAAAAATAACAAGACCCGAGGATCAGGGGCGATTGGGAAACCATTTTCTGATCATCACAGATTTTGTTTGCAAATAAAAGTTTAACTTCCTGAAGAATTTCCTGCGTCTCCTGGTAGTTTCTCAACTACAATGGCACCAAAATTGGAGGTATAGTGGACAGCAAAGAAGGTTACCTCAGAGTACAAGGGGATCTTGTTCAGAAGGGCCAAGGGGCTGAGGAATGTTCGATGGAAATTAATTTAGATAAATTTGATTTGGTGTATTTTGGAAAGGCAAATCAGAGCAGGGCTTTTACTCTTATTGGTAAGGTCCTGCAATGTGCTGCTGAACAAAGAAGCCTTGAAGTGCAGTTTCATATTTCCTTGGAAATGGAGTTGTGGGTGGTTAGGATAATGAAGACAGTGTTTGGTAAGCTTCCGCTTATCGGGAAGGGCAATGGGTATGTATTTGGACCATATCCGGTCATCTTCAAGCTGTATAAGACATTGGTTAGGTCACTATTGGAATACTGTGGTCTGTTATGGTCTCCTTGCTATAAGAAGGGTGTTGTGAAACTTAAAAGTGCTCAGGTGAGGTTTACGAGGATGTTGCCAGGTTTGGGGGGATTGAGCTATTGGGAGAGGCTGAAAAGTCTGAGGCTAATATCCCCGGAGCGTCAATGGCTCAGATGTGACCTTACAGAGGTTTATAAAATCATCAAGGACAATGATAGGATAAACTGTCTAGGCCTTTTCCCAGGGGCAGGTTTGTCAAAAACTAGAGGACATAGGAGTAAAATGAGAGGGAAAATAGTTAAAAGGTGCTTTAGGAGCAACATTTTCGTGCAGAAGGTGGTGTGTGTATGGAATGAGCTGCCAGAGGAAGTGGTGGAAGCTGGATCAATTACAGCATTTAAAAGCCATCTGGATGGGTAGATGAATAGGAAGATTTTAGAGGGATACAGGCCTAATGCTGGCAAATGGCACTATATTTATTTAGGATATGGGTCAGCATGGATGAGTTGTGCCGAAGGGACTGTTTCCGTGCTGTACATCATCTCCATGACTCTATAAGTCGACAACTTTACCTGAGAAACTTGGAGCAGACATGGATCAACATACTTCAAGAAGGGTGCCCGTGTAGGAGGTTCTAGATTTCACTTCAAACCTTGCTGTCCATCACTGCGCTGATGTCAAGGGTGAGGTTGCAATGAGCCTCAGTGTCTCGGGGTCAGGTAGGGTTACCGCTCCTAACGACCCTGTGACCCCTGGAAGGTGGGAGCATATGGACAATGGGTGGGGGTTAGGATTAGGAGACTCTGACCTCAAAAAAAGAATTTCCACTTGTGTAGTACCCATCCCCAAATCAGGATGAATTTTGCCCTTCACTTCTGATTATGCAGAGCAACATCATAGAGAACTTCTATAATGAGCAGAAAAACAGATTTTTAGGGATGTTAATTCACGAATAAATATTGACCTGGACCCCAGGGAGACCTGTCCTCCTCCTCTAATAGTGCCATGGCATCACTTATTGCCTCCTGAGAGGGAAGATATCAGATCATGCTAACTGAAAGGCAGTTCCACTGACAGTGCAGCGATCCCTCAGTACTGACCCTCTGACAGTGCAGCACTCCCTGAATACTGACATTCTGACAGTGCAGCATCCCACAGCACCGACCCTCTGACAGTGAGACACTCAGTACTGACCCTCTGACAGTTCAGCATCGCTCTCTACTGACATTCTGATGGTGCAGCAATCCCTCAGTACAGCTCTGCACTGTCAATCTGGAGTAGATTTTCAGGTACAGAATGAGAAAGTCACTACAATGTGGAAGACAGCTATTTGGCCCATCAAGTTCACACCAACCCTCTGAAAAGCATCCCACTCAGCTCCAGTGCCTTTACATACCCTTGCAGCACTACATTTCCGATGGCTGATCCACTGAGCCTGCATTCTATTAAGTGGGATGTGAGGCCATAACATTGTGATTCTGAGGGGAGAGTGCTCTCTCCTCTATCCATCTTCAATCCTCCTCCCCGTCTCTACCTATTTATTTCAGAACCGTCTTCCCCACCACCATTTCTGAAGAAGGGTTTAGGCCCAAAATGTCAGCTTTCCTACTCCTATGATGCTGCTTGGCCTGCGGTGTTCATCTAGCTCCACACCTTGTTATTACAGACAGTGACGGCCTTGTTTGAAAACAAGTCACTGTTGTAATGTCTGGAACATGGCAGCCATTTTGTACACAGCAAGATCCCACAAGCAGCTATGAGACCAAATAGCATTTTTAGTGATGTTGGCTCAGGGATAAATATTGGACTGAGCTCGATCCAAAGAGAAAGCAAATGGAAGTTTTTCCAAAACCTTGGAACACTGAAAGCACTGGAATGTGAGCCGTGCTGTAGCTGTTTATCAGCAGAACTTTGTCAAGTGATAACCAGGGAACAGAGAGAGCATACATCCTGTTCCATTTGGGAACTTCAGGATGTTTCCTGGCCCCTGGAATACCGTGAGTGCAGTAAGTGTGGTCGGTGACAGCAGTTGGAGCTCCAGGTTTTGGAGCTTGAGCAGTAGCTGGTGTCAATTTGGAGAGTCCACGAGGCTGAGAGCTCCATGGAGAGCACCTTTCTAGATGTGGTCATTCCAAAGCTTCAGTGTATGCAGGGAGAGAGGGAATGGGGGAGCAGCAGGCGGTCCAAAAGGACCAGGCAGCTAGTACAGGGGTCCCCTGAGTATATCCCACTCTCCAATCAGGATTCAGTTCGGAATCCTGATGGGCATGATGGTTCATCAGGGGAGTGCAGCCAGAGCCAAGCCCATGGCATCACATGTGGTTCAGCTGTCCAGGGGTGGGGGGTGAGGGGGCACAAGGAAGACTAGAAGAGTGATAGTGAGAGTGGATTTGAGAGTGAGAGCAATCGATAGGTGCTTCTGCAGCTGCAGATGGGAATCCAGGATGGTGTGCTGTCTCCCTGGTGCCAGGGCCAAGATGTCACTGAGCAGTTGCAGAGCACCCTGAGGAGAGAGGGGGATCAGTCAGCAGTTGTGATCCACATCGGTCCCTGTGACAGAGGGAGAAAAGGGATATGGCCCTGCAGTCAGAATTTAGGGAGATCGGCAAGGAATTAGCAGCAGGAGCTAAAAGCTGTGAATTTCTGGATTACTCTCTGTGCCCGACAAAAGAGGAAATAGGAACAGGCAGGTAAGAGAAGTGAATGTTGGTCTGGAAAGAGGCCCCAGGATGGAGGACTTTAGATTCTTGGGACATTGAGACCGGCTCTGGGGGATGTGGGACCTGGACAGACCAGACGGGTTACTCCTGAACAGAACCGGGACTGATTTCCTTGTGGGGTGATTTGCTAGTGCTGTTGAAGAGGGTTTAAACTAACTTGGCAGGATTGTGGGTGCCAGGAGGGAATATCAGAGAGGAACAGCAAGGCCAACAGATTGCTGAGTGCAGTCTATAGGTCACCAACCAGTGGGAAGGATGAGAGGAACAAATCTGCAAAGAATTTACAGGGAGGTGCAGACATCATAGAGTCATTATAATGGAGGACTTTAATTATCTGAATATAGATTGGGAAAATAGCAGTGTGATGGGCAGAAAGGTGCCAGAGTTTTGAGTGTGTTCAGGGGAATTTTCTCCAGCTGTGTGTTTCCAGTCCAATGAGAAAATTAGATCTGCTAGATCTAGATCATGGGGATGAAAAGGCCTAAATAGATCAAGTGTTAGTGAGAGGACGTTTAGGGAACAGTGATCATTGTATCACATGGTTTAGGGAGACAGTGGAAAAGGACAACCCAATGTCCAAATGACTCAATCAGGGAACACCAACTTCAATGTGGTAAGGATATATCGAGTCTGAATCAACTGGGGTCAACTGTTGGCAGGAAAGTCCTGAGGTAAATATTAGGAGATTTAGGTCTGGGAGAGTTGAGGAATAGTTGTGGGAGGAAAGTCAATTCCTGAGCTCTTTTGAGGGCAAAAGTAGCATAATTATGGTAACTAAGCAAAGAGCAAAAGAGAAACTAGGGAGAGAATAGGGACTCTTAAAGATGAACAAGGCCACCTATGTATGGAGTCACAGGAAATGGGTGAGATCCTAAATGGATATTTCGTATCAGCATTTATCATGGAGAAAGACATGGAAGCTTGTGAACTCAGGAAGTAAACAGTAATGTCTTGACAAGAATCCACATTACAGCAGAGAATTTGTTAAAATGCATAAATGTAGGTAAACCTCTGGGAACCTGATCAAATGTATCCCAGGGCACTGAGGGAAGCTGTGGAAGAGATTGATGAGTCTGTTGCTGAGATATTTATATCATCGACAGCCACAAGTGAGGTTCTGACAGACTCAACAGTGGGTAATGTTTGTCCATTGTTTAAGGAAAAGCCAAGGAACTGCAGGCTCGTGAGCCTAAAGTCAAGTGTTTGGTATGTTGTTGGAGGAGATTCTGAAAGACAGGATCTATATACATTTGGAATGGCAAGGACTGATTTGGGAGAGTTGGCATGGTTTTGTGCGTGGAAAATCAAGCCACTGCTGTTTATCATTTAGTTAAATGATTTGGATGAGAAGAAAGGAGGGATTTTTAGGAAGTTTGCAGATGGCACCAAAATTGATGGCATAGTGGACAGTGAAGAAAATTATCTTGGAGTACGATGGGACTTTGATCAATGGATCTAGTAGACAGAAGAATGGCAGATGGAGTTGCATACAGATAAATACGTTTTGGTGAGGCACAGGAGATGGGTGAGAACCTAAACAAATATTTTGCATCGGTATTTACTGTGGAGAAGGGCATGGAAGCTAGGAATCTTGGGAAAATAGTGATATCTTGAAAATAGTTCATATCATAGAAGAGGAGTTGCTAGATGTCTTAAACAACATAAAGGTAGGTAAATCCCTGGGACCTGATCATGTGTATCCCAGAACTTTGTGGGAAGCTAGGGAAGAGATTGCTGGACCCTTGGCTGAAATGTTTGTGTCATTGATAGCCACAAGTGAGGTGCTGGAGACCTGGAGAGGTTGGCTAATGTTGTGCCATTATTTAAGAAAGGGAAATTCAGGGAACCATAGACAGGTGAGCCTGACATCAGTGCTGGGTAAGTTGTTGAAAGGAATGCTGAGGAATAGGATTGACATGCATTTGGAAAGGCAAGAACTAATTTTGGATAATCAACATGGCTTTTGCGTGGGAAATGTGTCTCACTAACTTGATTGAAGTTTTTTGAAGAGGTGACAAAGAGAATTGATGAAGGCAGAACAGTAAACATAGTCTACATGGAATTCAGCAAGGCATTTGATAAGGTTCCACATGGTAGATTGATTAGTAAGATTAGATCAAATGGGATTCAGAGGGAGCTATCCAGTTGGATGCAAATTTGGCTTGAAGATAGGAGAATGAGAGTGGTGGCAGAGGGTTGCTTTTTGGTCTGAAGGTCTGTAAACAAATGTGTGCCACAGAGTTTGGTGTTATGTCCACTGTTTTTTGTCCTTTAAATAAGTCATACAGTTGTTCAATTTACAGATGAAAGCAAAATGTGATACAGTGGATAATGAAGAAGAACATTGATGGCTATGCAGCATTTATTGTCCATCACCAATTGCCCAGAGGGAAGTTAGGAATCAGCAACATTGGTGTGGGTCTGGAGTCACATGTAGGCCAGACCAGGCCAGGATGACAATTTCTTTCCCTAAATGACATAAGTGAACCAGGTGTTTTTTTTGACAATCGATAATGGATTCATGGTAAACATTAGATTTTTAATTCCAGATATTTATTGAATTCAGATTCCATGGCAATATTCGAATCTGGGTCCCCAGAATGTTATCCTGGAGCTTGAATTAACTGTCCAGCAATAATGCCACTAAACCATTGCATACCCTATGTCATAGTAGAACAGGGGCAGACCAGATGGGGCAAGGGGCCAAAGAGGCAGTTGGAGTTCAATTTAGATAAATGTGAGGTATTGCATTTTGGAAAGGCAAACCAGGGCAGGACTTACACAGTTAATGGTAGGGCCCTGTGGAGTGTTACTGAACAAAGAGGCCTAGGGGTGTTGATACATTGTTCCTTGGAAGTAGAGTCGCAGGGAGAGAGTGTGATGAAGAAGGTTTTTGGGATGCTTGCCTTTATTGGTCACTGCATTGAGTATAAGATGTTGGGGCATCATGTGGTGACTATATGGGAGATTGGTGAGGCCACTTTTACAATAATGTGAACAATCCTGATCATCCTTTTGGAAACACGTTGTTCAACTTCAGAGGGTTTACAAGGATATTGCTGGGACTGGAGTGCTTGAGGTACAGGGAGAGGCTGAATAGACTGGGGCTTTTTTCTCTGGTGCGTCAGAGGTTGAGGGGCGATCTTATAGAGGTTTATGAGATCATGAGGGACATAGATAGGGTGAGTATGCAAGGTCTTTTACTTCGGTAGGGACACCCAAAACTAGAGGACATAGGTGTAAGGAGAGAGGGGAAAGATTTAAAAGGGACTTGGGTAATTTTTTTCCCACAGAGGCTGGTGCATGTATGAATGAAGCTTCCAGGGGAAGTTGTGGAGCCTGGTACAATTACAACATTGAAACAACATTTGGGATGGGAATGTGAACAGGAAGAGTTTACAGGGATATGGGCCAAATGCTGGAAAATGGGACCTGATTATTTCAGAATGAATGGTCACTGTTGATAAGTTGGACCAAATGGTCTGTTTCCATGCTGTACAGTTCTATGACTATGAGAGTGTGGAAAAATGGAGACTTTGTTCCCCGAAGTGTAGGAGGCTGATGGGTCACCTGAGAGATATTTAAAAAATCATGAGGCACATAGAAAATGTGAATAATTCAGGAAGAATGTGAATGGTTTGTTGAGAGGGCGGACAATATTCCAAAAGATGATTCCAGTGATGGGGGATGTCAGTTATAACGATAATTTGGAGAAGTTGGGCCCGTCTTCCTCGGAGAAGAGAGGACTGTGAGGAGATTTGAATAAGGAATTCAAAATCAAGAGGGGTCTGGACAGAGTGAACAGGGAGAACACGTTCCCACTCATGATAGGACTGACAGCAAGAAGCCACAGATTGAATGTGATTGTTAAAAAAGAAGCAAAAGTGAGATAGAGAAAACCATTTTCAGCCAGCGAGTCATTCAGTTGTGGGATGCGCTGCCTGACACGTGGTGGAGGCAGCTTCAATTGAAACTTTCTGAAGGGAATTAGGCTGTTATTTGAAAAGGAACAATGTGCAGAGTGACAGGGGGAAGGTAGGAGAATGACACTCAGTGAATTGCTCATTCAGAGAGCCGGTCCTAACAGGATGGGCGGAATGGCCTCCTTGTGCACTGTGACAATTCAGTGAGTGTGTGCTTGAGCAGCGTTAAAGCTGTGGGAGGGGGGAGCTCGGGCCTCACTGTGCTGCTGCTGCTGCTGCTGCTGCTGCTGGGGTCAGTGAGATCAGAGACTGGGACAGGGAGCCAGAGCTCACATCAAACTCTGTCCGTGTCTGTCTCACTGAGACTGACAGGAGGCTACTTACTGATTTCACTCCATGCTGCAGGAATGTGACCACAGGCTGCAAACGGACGCAGCTCCTCTACAGAGTGAGTAAAACTTACTGACTTATATCTTACTGCTTAAAGGGGGCAATGGAACTACAGAAATACAGCTGCACACCCTTTTAGACACAGTGCTTCTCATCAACCATTTCATTCACTGCAGCTCCCCACTAACACCGTCAACAATTCAGCATTTGTGCTTTAGAAAGTTTCAGTATTGAAAGAGTTAATAATGGAGGATAGGGGTTTACTTACTCAGTCGGAGCTTGGTTCCTTTAGCAAAAGTATAGGCTTAGCTGTAATCCTGCCTACAGTAATAGTCAGTGACATCCTCATTCTGAACGTTGCAGATTGTCAGGGTGAAACTGGCCCCTGATCTTCTGCCACTGAATCACTCAGAGACTCCTGTGAATCGATTCGTTGCTTCATAGATCAGGAGAGAGGGTTTTTGTCTTTCTCGCTGCTGGTACCAGGAAACATCATCGCTAATATCTTGATTGGCCGTACAGGTGATGGTTGCGGTCTGGCCCACTCCCACTGACAGCACTGGGGGAGACTGGCTCATGGTGATATCCCCACTGATACCTGAGGGGTCAGAGAGAAACACCGTGAAGTCAGAACAGTCACAGAAAGATACTGTCAAATGAGAGATTGTTGGAGACACTGAGCATTCCTCTGGTTTCAGCATTTTCCCTTCAATCACAAGTCAGTGGAATTGGAGTGAAATGGAGAGGAACTAAAGATTCAAGGTGGAAGGAGAGAGATTTGTACCTGCGACACAGAATGCCAGAGGCCAGATCAGCTGTATGTGTGAAATCATGGTGTGTGCTCCTGTCCCTGTGCCTGGTTGCTGATCAACTCTCCCTTCACTGAGCCCTGCTTTATAAAGCTGCAGCCTGCGAGAGTCTCACTGGCTGTTCCTCAATATATAAATGGCATCAAGCAGAGAGAGAGAGCCACGTCAGCCCCTCACACTTCCCCTTCTCTCTCTCTCTCCCTCACACTCCTTCACTCCCTGTCTCATAACTTATAATTTCTTTCCATTTTTCGGTTGTGCCATCCCTGGCTGGGCTAGCATTCAAAGAGTCACTCACATTGTTGTGGGTGTGGAGTTACGTGCAGTCCTGACCAGCAAAGAAAACCAGTTTCTTTCCCACAGTGACATTTGTGAACCACATGGGTTCTTATGACAATTTCATGGTTACTGTGAGACTCTTAATTCCCAAATTTTAGTTTATTGATTTCAAATTACACCACCTGCTGTGGCAGAATATGTTCCCCAGAATATTCCCGGTATCTTTGAATTAATGATTTAATAATAGTTAGCCATCACCTCCCAGGATCCCTTACAATCTGCCTTCTCCCTCTCACGCACTCTCCTTTCCTGCTCACTGTCACTATCTGTCTATTCTCTCTCTCTCTCACAATCTCCTTTAACACTCAGTATCACTCTCTGTCTTTTCTCTCTCACTTAATCTCCTTTAATGCTCACTGTCACTTTTTGACTTTTATCTCCCTCTCACTGTCTCGAAATAAATTTGACAAATTTGATCCAGAATTTGCTGAGTGAAGGAAGCAGAGGGTGGGGTGTTTTTCTGACTGCACATCTGTGTCCAGTGGGGTCCCACAGGGGTCAGTGTTGGGACCCTTGCTGTTTGTGGTTTGTATCAATGATTTAGACTTGAATGTAAGATGGATTGGTCAATAAGTTCACAGATGATGCAAAAATTAGTGTGTGGTAAACGCTGAAGAGTTAAGCTTGATATTACATAGAACATAGAACATAGAACATAGAACAGTACAGCACAGAACAGGCCCTTCAGCCCACAATGTTGTGCCGACCATTGATCCTCATGTATGCACCCTCAAATTTCTGTGACCATATACATGTCCAGCAGTCTCTTAAATGACCCCAATGACCTTGCTTCCACAACTGCTGCTGGCAACGCATTCCATGCTCTCACAGCTCTCTGCGTAAAGAACCTGCCTCTGACATCCCCTCTATACTTTCCACCAACCAGCTTAAAACTATGACCCCTCGTGCTAGCCATTTCTGCCCTGGGAAATAGTCTCTGGCTATCAACTCTATCTATGCCTCTCATTATCTTGTATACCTCAATTAGGTCCCCTCTCCTCCTCCTTTTCTCCAATGAAAAGAGACCGAGCTCAGTCATTACATGAGGATAGAGATGGACTGATCAGTTGGGCTGATCGGTGCCAAATGAAATTCTATCCGTATAAACATGAGGTGATAAACTTGGGCAGGACAAACAAAACAAGGGAATACATGATGGACAGTAGGACCCTGTGAAGCACCAAGGATCGGAGAGACCCTGATATGAATTGTCACCAGTCCCTTAACGTAGCTGGACAGACGGATAAACGACTCAAGAAGGCAAATAAGATACTTGCCTTTATTAGCCAAGGGATAGAGTTTAGGAACATAGAGCTTATGCTGGATCTGTTCAAAACATTGACTAGACCACAGTTGGAGTATTGTGTGCAGTTCAGGAATCCACATTATAGGAGAGGCGTGATAGCACTGGAGAGGATGCAGAGGAGATTTATCAGGATGTTGCCTGGACTGGGGAATTTCTGCTTTAGAGTCATAGAGCCATACAGCACAGAAACAGATCCTTTGGTCCAACCAGTCCACACCGAGCATAATCCTAAACTAAACTATTTCAACCTGCCAGTGCTTGGCCCATATCCCTTCAAGTATTCCTTATTCATGTATTTGTACAAATGTCTTTTAAACATTGTAACTGTACCTGCGTCCCCAATTCCTCTGCTAGTTCATTCCACACACAAACAACTCACTGAGTAAACAAATTGCACCTATATCTTTATACATCTTTCTTCTCTTACCTTAAAAATATGCCTCCAGTCTTTAAGTCTCACATCCTCAGGAAAAAGGCATCTGCTATTCACCTTATCTATATCCCTCATAATTTTATAAACCTCTGTGAGTCATCTCTCAACCTCCTAATCTCCAACGAAAATAGTTCCAGCCTAACTAGCCTCTCTTTATAATTCAAGCCCACCATGTCCAGCAACATTGTGGCAAATCTTTTCCAAACATTCTCCAGCTTAATAATATCCTAAGGGTTTGTAAAACCAGAAGTGAGGCAATCCATCTCAACGGACCCCAGAGTTTAAAACAAGGCGGGAAAACACTCTGACGCTTCTTCGAAGGCTACGCTGAGGATGTTACCGAGCATGGTAATGAAACATCTGCGAAACGAGAAACCAGCTCGGCGAGACAACCAACCTCAACAATATCCTTCTAGAAGAGGTACTCCAGAACATACCTCACCAATATCCTGTACAACCGCAACATGATGTCCCAAGTCCTGCACCCAAAGGCCTGAGCAATGAAGGCAAGTGTGCTCACCATTTTCTTAACCACCCTCTCTGTTATGAAGAGAGATTGGACAGACTGGGGTTGTTTTCCTTCGATCAGAGGAAATTAAAATTATGAGAGACATAGACAGGGCAGACAAGAAGACACCTTTCCCCTTGTTGAAGGGATCATTGACCGAGGGGCATGGATTTAAGATAAGGGACAGGAGGTTTAGAGGGGACATGAGGAAAAACATTGCCACCCAGACAATGGTATGAATCTGGGGCTCACTTCCTGAAGGAGTGGCAGAGGCAGGAACCCTCAGAATATTGAAGAAATATGGAGATGTGCACTTGTGATGTCAAGACATTTTTAGGTATGGGCAAAGTGCTGGGAAGTGGAATTAGAATAGTGAGGAGGTTGTTTTTGACAACATTAGACACGATGCACTGAAGGGCCATTTTCTGTGCTGTAGATCTCTAACACTCTTTGTGTCGCCCAGCCATACTGCTCTACCATCTCTCTCTTTCCTGTCTTTCTCCATCTCTGTAAACATTTCTACCTGTCAGTCTGCATCAGTGACAGAATCTCCTTCTCTCTCTGTCTCTCTCCATCTGTATTTCTCTGTGTTTATGTCTCTTTTATTCATCGCTATCCAAGTCTCCTTCTGCATACCTGCCTTTCATTCTCCTTCTCTCTCTCTCTCTCCTCCTCTCACTGTCTCTCTCCCTCTCTCTCAACCTCCCTGTGTCTCTCTCTACCTCTCCCCATGTTTTGCTCCCTCTCAGATGTAGATGTAAATATATGAATTAGGAGCGGGAGAAGGCCATTCAGCTCAAGATCCTGTGCCGCTATTCAGTAAGCTGCTGGTTGGTCTGACCGTAACCTCAAACCAACAGTGCGCTCCTCCACCTGATTACTTTTCATCCCCTTGTTTGACAACAGCCTGCTGTAAAAATGGCCAACAACTCTCTGCCTGGTAAGGTGCTGGAAGCAGATTTCCACACAGCCACAATCCTTTGAGAGAAATTCTTTTGCCTTTTAGACAATGCTCCTTTTTATCCTTTCCGAAAAATGGTTAATTTCAAATTTTCCACATTATTCCCCATTTATCACATCTTTGCCCACTCATTTAACCTTATTTAGAACTTCCTTTACAGCATGTCACAACTTACTTTCCAACCAACCTTTGTCTTGTCTTCCTTGACTCGCTTCTCTACTCCAACTCTCTTGTGTTCTATCTCTCTCCCTATCCTCCTGACTATCTCTCCCTCAGCCTGTATCATTCCCCATCTTTATCTTTCTTTCCATCTCCATTGATCTCTCTCTCTCCACTTCTGATTCTTTCATTCTCTGTTTCCCTTAGCCTTCCTTTCTCCTTCTCTCGCCCACTCTCTGTTTCACTCAACATTTTTTCTTTGCTCATTAACAGGATGAGCTTGTCACTCGCTAGGCAGCATTTATTGCATATTCCTAATTGCCCAGAGGGAAGTTCAGAGTCAATCACATTGCAATGGGTCTGCAGTGACATATAGGCCAGGCCAGGTAAGGATGGCAGTTCCCTCCCCTAAAAAAAATTTGTGAATCAAATGGGATTTTCTAACAATCAACAACGGATTCGTGGTCATCATTAGATTCTTAATTCTAGGTTTTTTTTTAAGTGAATTCAAATTCCACCATCAGCTGTGGCAGGATACAAATGTGGGTCCCCAGAATGTTATGTGGGTCTCTGGATTAACAGTCCAGGAATAATATCATTTGGCTTTTGCCTCCCCTGCCTCTTTCGCTCTGACTCCTGTCTCTTTCACTGTCACTCTCTCTCTATCACCCTCTGATTCTTCTGCTTTCCTATATCTCTCGATGCTTATCCCCTGCCCACTTATCTCTCTCTCCCACCCTGCTTCTCTCTGTCATTCTCTAAGTGATCCCTATACCACAAGTTCCTGCTGGGCATTGAAACACTGAGTCCTGGGGCAGCAGTTAAATGCATCCTTTCTCTCCCTCCCTGTCTCTGTCACGCTCACACTCCCATTCAAAGTGCCTCTCTGTCTTCCTCCTTCTCTCCCTCCCTTCCTCCTTTCTATCCTTCTTCCAGATGGATGTCTTGAAATTGAGCGTAAATCTCTCCCGGCTCTTCCTCACTAATTGATATGAATCCATCATCAGTGAACATGGGCCCCTTTCCCACTGGACCCTCTGGTATCTCACCTTCATACCCCACATCCTCTCCAACATGTAAACCTCATAATTCCACCTCCACAACAGTGTCCGACTGCACTACACCAGCCCTTGACCAACAGAAACCCTTGCTCATACTCTTCCCGCCTCCTAACTTCATGATTCTGATGCCCTCTCCCAGCATTCTCCTTCCACGCTCCAGAAATCTCAACATGTCTGAAATGGAATGGCCCCTTTCCGATCTTACCAAAGCATTACTCCAGGAGGACTGTTGGCCTGTCTGACCCCACCCTCAATCTCACTGACTTTCTCCCCTAACCTCATTGACCTCTTCCCCTGACATCACTGACCTCCAATTGCCTCACACCATCCCTCCTCCCTCTTTCTCTGTGCCCTGCTGCAGACTCACATTCCCTCCATCATCCTTCCACCTCCTGCCCATCACTGCTTCCTCCACCCCACCATTGACAGCAGAGCCTTCAGATACCTAGAGCCTGCTCTCTGACCTCCTGCCCTTCATCCCTGGCCCTCTCCAGGTCGCTCTTTCATCCATCTCAACTTGGAGATTGCCCACACAGCCAAATATCTAGCCTTCCACTGTTTCTCCCAGTCTTTGTGTAAAAGTGAGACTGAAGTATGTGTAAGCTCGTACACAGCACAGACAGAGGACAATGAGCCTATTGTGACTGTTAGTCCAATCAGTCCAATGAGCCCGTTTGCCCAGCTCTTCCTGAGTAACCCTGCAATTGTTTCCTTTCCAACGATTTCTCCAATTTTGAAAGTTGTTGTTGAATCTGCTGCCACTCACCTTGCAGACAGTCACATGCCCGCTGTATAAAAATGTTCCTGTCTTCTCTTTTGTTCTTTAGACTCATTCTTAAATGTGTGCCCTCTGGTTCCTGACCCTCCTGTCCGTAGACACAATTTGTCCTGCACTTACTGAATCCAAACTCTCAGATTTGGATCCCCTCATTAAGGTAGACCTATTTACAGCACAGGAGGAGACAATGCAAACTGTCAAGTAAATGCTGTCATTCATGGAGCAATCCAGTCAGAACCAGTCCTCCCCTACTCGAGCCCCAGAGCTTTCAGGTTTAGTTACATCAAGGGCCCATCCAATGTGCTATTGCTGCTTCAAAAATAAGTTCTTTCTAATTCCCCATATCTCTTGCTGAACAAATTGGAATGTATTCTCAGTGTGAAGGTGGGATGCTGTCTCCACACGGATTGTGCAGTGATCACTCTCACTGATACTGTCAGGGCCAGATGCACGTGCAGCAGGCAGGTTGGTGAGGATGACAGTGAATATGTTGTTCCCTCACCACCTGCCACAGGTCCAGTCTAACAGCTTGATCAGGTGTAACTTGACCAGCTTCCTCAGGACTGATGCTTCTGAGCAACTCTTGATGGTGGATTTTGAAGTCCCTTCCCCAGAGTAGATCCTGCATCCTTCCCACCCTCAGTGCTCCCTCCAAGTATTGTTGATGTTGGTGGGAAGGACGGAGCTATGTGGCAATCAGCAAGCAGTTCTCTTCCCCATGTTTGACCTGCTGCCATGAGACTTCAGGGGTTCAATAATTAATGGGGAAGGCTCCCAGGGCAATACCCTTCTGACAGTGCACGCCATTGTATTGTTGACCCTGCTTGGTCTGTCCTGCCAGTTAAAAACTGAATGAGAAGACAATTCTGTGCATGATTTATTGCTTGGAGACAGAGCTGCTGTTGGATTCTGTTCCTGATCTCCGAGTGCAGGTGATGTGTGTATTTGTGAGAGAGCAACTGATACTTTTTCCATCACTATTCTGCTTTTGCTAAATTAAAATCCCCAAACCAGGGAATGGCTTCCTCCAGTGCTGTTAGATTTCAGGAAGTGCAGATGGTTCACAGTTTTCTCCCGTTTCAATAACAAACATCCAGCTGCTCCGAGCTCTTTCTTTCACTTCCTCTTTTGGTGAAGTTTCAAACTTGTGATCCGACAGACTTTGCAGTTTTTTTTACACTGGGGGTTTCTGCTGTGGTCAGAATCTCTAATAATAAATGTCCAAGCAGTGACAATTTCAGCAGCTAAGAGCAGTCAGGGCTGAGGAACCAGGCTCACTGGGAAACACATTGGGAAAATCAAAGCCATCCTCTTCAGCTCTCGGCACAAATTCCATCCCTCTCCTTGAGCACTATCTGATGTTCAACCAGACTCTTTACAACATTGGCCTCATCTTTGAGGCTGATCTGAACCCCACATCCTCCACATCACAAACAGCTGCCACTGAAAATCTCAGCCGTGTCTTTGGGACTCCAAATGTGACCATTCCAAAGTAGTCCTGGCCCACATCACAGCTACTGCCCTCCAAAAACTTCAGCTCATCCCAAACTCTGCTGCCCACATCCGAACATGCACCAAGTCCTGTTCCCCCAACACCCTCTGTGCTCACTGACCTATGTTGGCTCATAGCCCAGCAAAACCTTGATTTTCAAAATCTCATCCTTGTTCTCAAACACCTCCCTGTCCTCCACCCTCCCAACCTATGTAACCACTTCCAAGCCACCTCACTCAGTGTGGTCAGCAATCTTTGATATATTGCACTCTGTTCCTTCATACAAGTCATTGAGAAATACTGTGAAAAGCTGATGTCCCAGCGCAGATCCCTCGGGACAACCATGTTCACATATTGTTCTTTGGTGTACACACACATTATCTCTGCACTTCTAGCTCTGAACTAATTCCTTAACCAAAGTCTCTGAGCCAGTTTTGAATTGAATGCTCCAGGTGTGCTCTCACTAAAGACCTGTACAATTGCAGCAAGACATCCCTGCTTCTCTACTACAATCCTCTCACTATGAAGACCAACAAAGCATTTACCTTCTTCACCACCTGCTGCACCTGCATGCTTATATCAGTGACTGCAGTACAGGGACACCCAGGTCTCATTACACCTCCACATTCCCAATCTATCACCATTCTGGTAATAATCTGCCTTCCTGTTTTTGCAACTAAACTGGGCAACCTCACATTTATCCACATTGCACTTTATCTGTCCCTCATTCAGCCTGTCCAAGTTACATTGAAGTCTCTCTGCATTGTCCTCACAGCAACCCCTCCCACCAAACTTTGTGTTATCTACAAACTTGGAGATATTCCTGTTAAGGTCCCTCATCTAAATCATTAACACATATTGTGAATAGCTGGGGTCCAGGTCTGTGGTTCCCTTTCAGAAAATGGCCTGTTTATTCATACACTTTGTTTCCTGCTTACTTGCTTTCATCACATGTTGAGTTTTACCTACACCTTGACAAGTATGACATCTTTTATAAAACTACACCACACCTAAATACAATGTTTCCAGGATAAAATACCTGCTTCTAGATACCTTTATTTTCTGATTCCCCACGTGTCCCACCATGGGCATCTCATGTGCCCCTCACAATTTCTCCCTACGATAAATGGGTGGTACCACTAGTCGATGTCTAACTGACCATTCTTCATCTGTGGGTCTATGTGGGTGGTGTGTTGGGGTTGGGTGCTCTCCACTTCCTCAGCAGCTCTGCGTTTTGAAGGTAATAGCACTCTGCAACTCCTTCAGCCTCGACTTCAGTGTGAGCTGACTGTGCTCATTTATTTCATTCACGGTCTGCTTTTGGGATCTGCGGTAATTAGGGACATCATACCAAACACTCCACCTGGATTATCTTCACCCCCTTGGAAAGTCTCAGCTCTCCTTTCACTTGCTTGTGGTGTCACATCAACCCTTACAGATGGATTTTGTTTAACCATTGCCCAGGTTACCACACACAAAGGAGTGAGACCAGGAACTTGTCATTGTTTTGTTTCTTGGACCTCCTTTGGGCATTCTGTAATTATCGGTGAAGCTACTACTTTTAGCCCTGACAAATCATTACCCAGAAGGAAATTGACTGCCTCAACACAGAATGTTTTTCCCACTCCGACAATTACTTCTCCCAATAATAAATCACATTCCAGTTGTACTTTATAGAATGGAGGTGCAATATATTCTCTTTTATCCTTACCTTTGCTCCCATTGAGTTCTCTGCAGGGAAAATCAATTCTTTTTCCAGTAAAAGTGATTGTGTCTCTCAGTTTGGTTCTGGGTTTAGCTACTTCAGGAGTCACCATTCCTTTTGATAAAATTTCTGTCCACCTCACATCTACCTTCCTTTAATAATGACAGAATTCACCTCCAGCCTTGTGTTAGAGCCACAACCTGGTTGGTGATACTATCTTTCCCTTCTCTGACTGATTTTCACTGACTCTCTGTAAATCCCACGTCTCTACCTCACAACTTTCTACATTCTGAACACACATGGCCCAACTTATTCCAACAGAAACATTTAAGCTTCTGAATGTCACCTCCACCCTCAGCAATTTTCTTCTCAATCTGAGGAGGAGTTAACAGCCTGTTCTCTGCTGTCCATTCTCTCCCTTGGCTACCTGCCTTCCTTACACTCTCCTACTTATTTGTTTATTTTTCTCCTATTTCTGGAGCTGACAGGAAAAAGGTTTCTGGATCTGTTTAGAACCATTAGCCATGATAGCTCCTTGTCTTGCTGTTATTCCTCTTTGCCTTCTGCATGAATTCTGATCCAGAAGGAAGGAAATTTTAAATTCTTCTCAAAGAATAATTTCTCTGAGACAACCATAAGTATTCTCAGCCTTTGATGCTCTTACTATCTGACAAAGTTATTTTGTTGAACTTTCTCAAACTCAGTTGATGTTTGTCCAGACTGTTTCCATAAGTTCTGAAACCTGTGTTTTTATGTTTCTGGGACCAACTCGTATGAACTGAGAATAATCAATTTCACCTCATCATTATCCTGAGAATGTTCCTCTGACAGGGATGGAGAAATCTCTTGTACTTTCCCAGGTCATTTTGCTTTGTATGCAAAAGTTCCAATCTGCTTTTGGGCACCTCACTTATGTTGCTACTGTGTCAAACAACATGAAAAATATTTTCACATCCTTCTCTTCAAATTTCAATATATGTGGCTTCTGAAAACTTATTAATCATGCCCTCCATAATCACATCCAAGTCGTTAATCTAAATAACAAACATCAAGGGTCCTAATACTGATCATTGCAGTACACCACTGGTTGCAGGCTTCCAATCACAAAACAACCCTCCACTGCCGCGCTTTGTCTCCTATTTGGAGGCAGTTTTGAATTCAATTTGTCAACTTGCCTTGGATCCCTTGAACTCACAACTATCAGACCAGCCTTCCATATGCGACCTTGTCCAAGACATCACTGAAGTCCATATAATCTACATCAATTGCATTATGCCATTGATCTGTTCAGTTATTTTTCAAAAATCTTACTGAGCTTAGCCAGGCATGATCAGCCTCTACCAAATGTGTGCTGACATCCCTGCCTTTCCAAGTTCTGATGAATCCTGAACCTCAGAAGCTTTTCCATAATCCCCCTATCACTGATGCCACATGAACAGGTCTATAATTACCTGGCCTATCCCTGCTGCCCTTGAACAGATGAACCACATTATCTGACCTCCAGTTATTCAGCAATTCCCCCGTGGCTAGCGAATTATTGAATATCTCTGCCAGGGTCCCAGCAATCTCCTCCCTTGCCTCCTATTGCAGCCTGGGATACACCTTATCAGGCCCTGGGAATTCAAGCACCTTTAGATCCACTAAAACATCTCATATCTCCTCCTTATTAATCTCAACATGCTCAGGAACCTCACCATCCCAATTGAAATCTCCAGTCACAATTTATTTTTCTCTTTCTTCCTTGTGAATGCTAATGAGAAATATTCGCTTAAGACCTCACCAGTGTCCTGTGGTTGCACTCACAGATTGCCCTTTTGGTCTCTAATATGTCTCACTCCTTACCTGGTAGTCCTTTTGATCTTAATTGATTGATAAAATTTGGGGTTTTCCTTGCCCCCAATTGCTGAAAATGTGTCATGGCCCCTTTTTGCCCTCCTCATTTCTTTTTTAAGCACCCTCCCTACACTCTCTATACGACTGAATGACCTCCCCTGTCTATAATGCACCATACCTGACATACACTTTCATCTTTTTCTTTATCAAACTGTTGATATTCCTTAACATCCAGAGTTCCCTGGACTTGCTGCCCTGGCCCTTCACTCTTAAAGGAACACACTGGCCCCAAATTCTCACTACACTCCGTTTATATGGCACCCACTTTCCAAATATGGACTTATCTATAAGTAACTGCTCCGTCTCTATGTTTGCCAGGTTCTGTCGAATGACATTGAAAGTGGCCTTCCCTCAGTTTAGACATTTAACTGCTGCACTGTCCTTATCCCATTTCAAAATGACTTTGAAAATTACAGCAAAGATCACTATCCCCACAATGTCTGCCCATTGACACTTCAAGCACTCGACCAGGTCCACTTCCTAGGATTCAGTCTAGCACTGCCTGATCACTAGTGGGACTATCTGTGTACTTGCACAAAAAATTTTCCTGGTTGTACTTTGAAAATTCCACCCTGTCTGATCATTTCACACAAAGGTGATCCTAGTTAATGTTAGCATGGTTGAAATTTCCTACTCACACTTCTCTGTGATTTGTCTCATTGTCTGCTCCTCTGTCTCCCTTTGACAATTGGGAAGCCTATAGTAGAATCCCAGCCAAGTGATCTCCCCTTTTCTTATTTCTAGCACTACCAAGACAGCCTCATTTGAACAGAGTTCTAAGATATCTTCTCTCATAATTGCAGTGATGGTCTCCTTTATCAATAATGCAATGCCCCCTCCTCTCTTACATCCCCCATCCCACCTGAAACCTCTACACCCTGGAGTGTTGAGCTGCCAGTCTCGTCCTTCCATCAACCATGTCTCAGTGATTGCAGCAATAACATATTCCCACCTGCTGATCAATGCTCTTAGTTCATCCTCCTTACCAGTCAGGCTCCTTGTATTAAAATAGATACAGTTTTAAGTTACTGCTCCTCCCATGTTCCTTATCCTGCCGTGTCTTCCCCATTGACTGGAACTGACTGAACATTGCTCCAACTTTCCAACTACTCTGTGCCACATTTCCTGTCAAGTCAGTTTAAACGCACCCCCCCCCCCCCACAACTGCCCTCCAACAGCATGAGCAAACCTTCCAGCAAGGATATCAGATCCATTCTGGTTCAGCAGAAATCTGTCCAGCTTGTACAGGTCCCACATTCCCCAGAATCTGTCCCAATGCTCCAAACATTTAAAGCCCCCACACCATCCCTTTAGCCACGTGTTCATCTAATCCACCTTCCTGTTCCTATATTCAGTAGCACGTGACACCAGAAGTAATCTGGAGACTGCAGCCTTAGTTATCTTCTCCTTTAATCTAAAACCAATCTCTGTAAATTCCTGTTACAGGACCTCATTTCTTGTTTTACCCATGTCATTGGTAGTGACATGTACCACGACTGCTGGCTGCTCACCCTCGCTCTTCAGAATGCCCTGCAGCTGCTCTGAGACATCCTTGACCCTGGTGCCAGGGAGGCATCATCCCATTCGAGAGTCTCGTTTGCTGCCACAGAATGGCCTGTCAGTTCCCCTTTCAATCCAGGTGCCGATCACTAAAGCTCTCCCAGCCTTTGCCCTGCCCTGCCCTGCTGGGCAGCAGAGACAACCATGGTGCCACACTCTTGCCTGTTGCTGCTTTCCCTGGAGAGGCCATTCCCCCCAACAGTATCCACCACAATCATGAATATGTAATGAGTCACAGAGTGAATGCGATTTACAGCAGCGAAAGTAATGCAATAGCACTTTGTGGCAATACAGGTCACCAAACTCCTCTAGCCCCATCTCCCAGCACTTGGCCCAGAGCCGTGTATATTATAACATTTCAAGAATTCATCAAAATAAATATTGAGGGTTCCTGCCTTTACCATCCTTTCAGGCAGTGAGTTCCAGACTTCTCCCCCACTCTCTGGGTGAAACCATTTTTCCTCAAATTGTCCTCCCCTCACCATGAATCTACATGCCTGGTTATTGACTGCTGTACCAAGCAGGAAAGTTTCTGTATATCGACCCTGTCAGTGCTCCTCATAACTTTATATCCCTCAATCAGATCCCTCCTCAGCTTCCTCTGCTATAAGGAAAACAACACCAGCCTGTCTGGTCTCACTTCATCACTGAATCACTCCAGCCCAGATAACACCCTGGTGAATCACCATTGCATTGTCTCCAAAGCAACCACACTCACCCGATAGTGCGGTGACCAGAACTGTACACAGTGCTCCAGCTGTAACCTCGCTAACATTCTGGACAGTTCCATCATATCCTTGTATTCAATGCCTTCCCTAATAAAGGCAACTGTCCCATCTGCCTTCTTAACCACCTTATATACCTGTCCTATATCTATGGACATTCTCACCAAGGTCCCTATGATCCTCTGTACTTCCTGGGTTCCCACCATTCATTGTGTACTCCCTTGTCTCACTAGTCCTCCCAGAATGTATCACTTCACACTTTTCAGGATTAAGTTCTATTTGCCTCTTTTCAGCCCATCTGAGTTGCCTGTCTATATCACCCTGTAGTCTAAGTCTTTCCTCCTCACTATTTACCACACACCAATGATTATATCTCCTACATTCATGACTAGATCATTAATGTACACAACAAACAGCAATGAAGCCAGCCCTGAACTCTGTGCTACACCACTGGGCACAGGATTCCAGTCACAAAAGTATCTGAAGAAGGGTCTAGAACCGAAACTACAGCATTCCTGCTCCTTTGATGCTGCTTGGCCTGCTGTGTTCATCCAGCTCTATACCTTGTTCTCTCAGATTCTCCAGCATCTGCAGGTCCTACTATCTTTTCAACACCACGCTCTGCTTTCTGCCAATCAGACCATTTCGGATCCAATTTCCCACAATTCCCTGGATTCCATGGGCCTTACATTTTTGACCAGTCTCCCATGAGAGACTTTGTCAAAGACCGAACCAAACCTGTCAGATATGATGTCCCCCTGACAAAGCCACGCTGACTATCCTTGATTAATCCTTAACCATCCAAGTGGGGATTAATTCTGTCTCTCAGAATGTTTTACAATAGCTTCCCTCCCGCTGATGTTAGATTCAATGGCCTTTAGTTTCCTGGTGCATCTGTACCTCTCTTCTTGAATAATGGCACCACATTTGCTGTCCTTCAGTCCTCTGGTATCCTTCCCATCACCAGGGAGGATTTGGAAAATAATCCCGGAGCCTCTGCAATTCGTTCCCTACCTACTACTGAGTCACATGTCCCAACTTTACTCCCCAAGTTTCTTTTCTCAGTAACCCCGTGCATGTTTCACACAACTCCAGGGCTCTTGCTGTGTTCATCAATATTTTTGCACTGAAAAAGGCCCTTTGGCCCATTGTGTCTGTGATGGACAACAAAGATCTGACAATGCTTGCCCAATTTTCCAGCTCTTAGCCCACTGTCCTCGAGGATACAGCGACAGCAGAAAGTATCTAAAAACTGCTTTAATGGTATGAGAGTCTGTGACTCAACCAGCCTTTCAGGTGGTTCATTCCAGACTCCCACCACCCTCTGGGTGAAAATATTTCTCCTCAACTCTCTTCACCTTCTACTTTTGACCTTCAATCTGGGCCGCTGGATATTGTACCCTATTGGACTATAAGACCAGAAGAAATAGAGACAGGAAAAGGCCATTCAGCCCCTCAACCCTGCTCTGCCATTTTATAGGACCATGGCTGATCTGACAATCCTCTCGTCCAATTTCCTGCCATTTCCCTATAACCCTTGATTCACTGACTCATCAAGATTCTATCAATCTTAGCCTTAAATATACAAAAGGATTCTGCCCCCATTCCTCTGTGTAGCAAGGGGTTCCAAAGATTCACAACCCTCTGAGAGAAGAAATTCCTCCTCATCTCAGTCTTAAATTGGTGCTTCTTTATTCTGAGACAATGCCCTCTGGTGCAAGAGCCACCCATGAGGGGAAACATCCTCACAGCATTTATTCTGTCAGGCCCCTTAGGAATCCTGTATTTTTCTATCTGATCACATCTCATTCTTCTAAAGTCCAGGGATTAGATTCCAAACCTGTTTGACCTTTGTTCATAAGGCAGTCCCTCCAACCCAGGGATCATCCCAGTGAACCTTCTCTCATCTATTCCCATTGAAATGATGACTTTTATTAAATAAAGGGACCAAATGTGCCCACGCTCCTCTAGGTAGGGTCTCACCAGCACTTTGTCCAGTTACAGTGAGACTTCCCCACTCTTATACTCCAATCCCCTTGAAATAGGGACTAACATTCCATGAGCCTCCCTGATTCCCTGCTGCTCCTTTGTGTGAGGTTTCTGTGTTCTGTGCACTTTGATGTTGTGGCTCTCTGTAGTTTTCCTTTATTTAAATAATACTTGGTTCTTTTGTTTTCACTTCCAACATGAACAGCTTTACATTTCCCACATTATACTCCATTTGCCACCTTTTTCCCCACTTACCTAACCTGTCAATATCTCTTTGGAAAGTGTTTGTATCCCTCCCACAACTTGTCTTTCTGCCTATTTTTATGTCATCTGCAAATGTGGCTACAGTATATTTGCTTCCTTCCACTAGGCCATTTATGTAGATTCTAAACAGTTGTGGCCCCAGCACTGATCCCTGTGGAAGCCCACTGGTTTCAGGTCACCAACCCGAAAAATAACCCCTTATCCCATTTGCTGTTTCCTGCCCATTCACCAATTCTCTATCCATGCCATATACCACCTCCAACTCTTCTGGCATAACCTTCTGTGAGGTACCTTGCCAAACACCTTCTGGAAGCCCAATTAAAGCACATCTACTGGGCCCCCTTTATCCACTCTGATGGAGACTTCCTTGATAAACTCGAACAAATTAGTCAGACTCAATTTCTCTTTCACAAAGCCATTCCAAATCATCTAAATTAGATTGTGATTTACCAAACGTTCTGCTATTACTTCTTTAGTAATCAATTCCAACATTTTAACACAATGGATGTTAGTACAATTGGCCTATGGTTACTCACAGTTTAGGCAATCACTGAAAACAATGTATTCCTACTTACCTTATCTCTGCCCATCATAATCTTATAGCCCTCTATCAGGTCCCCTCTCAACCTTCACTGTTCCAAGGAAAGCAACCCCAGCCTTTCCCATCTTTTTTTCACAGCTCAGGACCTCCAGGCCAGGCAGCATCCTGGTAAATCCCCTCTGCACCTTTTTGAGTACAATAACATCCTTCCTAAAACGTGATTACCAGAATTGCACACAGTATTCCAGATGTGGTCTAACCAGTGTTTTATACAGTTTCAGTTTCAAACCTCCTGCTCTTCCATCTTAATAAAGGCCAGTATCCCATTTGTGTTCTGAGCCACCTTACCTCCCTGCCCTGCTATCTTCAAGGATCTGTGGAGATAATCACTGAGCTCCCTCAGACTTCAGTACAGTTTTGAGCATTGGGTATGCTTCATAAATCTCCTCTTTCTTCCTTCTCCAAACCTGTCCATCCCTTGACATCCAGGGTTCTCTGGCCTTGTTGGTCCAACCCGTAACATTTACAGGAACATGTTGGCCCTGCACTCTCACTATTTCCTTCCTGAAACACTCCCACTGCCCTGAATGTGCAGTAACTCCTGTCTCTGTTGTTTATAAAACATTGATTGAGCTCAACCTTGAAGATATTCAATGAGCCGCCTCCAGTGCTTTCTGGGAAAAGGAATCCCACAGGCTAACAGCCTCAGAGAGAAGTATAACTCTCCTCATTTCCAGCTTCAATGGGACGCCTCTCATTCTTGATCTGTGTCGCCCAGTTCCAGCTCCCCCCACAAGAGAAAAAATCTCCTGGATCCATCTGATCTAGCCCCTCAGGATCTTACAGGAACCAAAAAGACCACCTCTCAGTCTTTGAAAATCCAAAGGGTGAAGGCCCAGCTTCTTCAAGCTTTCCTCCCTCCCTCATCCCAGGCATCAGTCAAGTGAACTGTCTCTGAACTGCTTCCAATGCAGCTCCTGTCCTTCCTTCAATAAGGAGACTGAAACTGGGCACCGTGCTCCTGATTTGCTCTCACCAAACACCTAACCCTAACCCCAGTATAGCTGCAGTAAAACGTCTCTGTTTTTATATTACACTCCCTTTGTAATGACCATCAACACTCTATCTGCCTCTGGATTCACTTGCTGTAGCTGTTTACTAACTCTGTGATTCATGTCCCAGGACATCCAGATCCCTCTGTTCTTCGGAGGGTAGCAATCTCTCTCCATTTCAATAGTTTCCTGCTTTCTCCTCTTCCTACCAAAGTGAACAAGGCCACATTTCCACAGATTGCACTACATTTGCTCTGTACTTTTCCAAAGCCCAGCTGTATCTAACATTCAACAGGATGACCCTCACTGAGAAAGAGTCGTTTGTGAATAGCATAATAACACATCTTTGAGAATTGCATTAATAACCATTTTGATTGAAGCTTTCATTAGTTCTGTGTTTAGTGACACAATGCTCTGGTTTGGGCTTTGCTGTCTCCACCTTGTCTTTAATTGTTTATACCTTGCAAATTATGATCAGATAATCTTTTAACCTTCTGAATGCATCTGAACCTCCAAACGTCTTTTGACATCCATTGTATTTAATTTCATGCCTTCTAGAAAGTACCTGGACGTGTCCTTTCTTTGTCCAAAATGGATAATCTCGCATGTGCTTGCGTGGAAATTCATCTGTCATATTTTTTATCATTCACTTGTTCTATCAATATTCATCTGCAATTTTATGTTATCATTGACAATGTCTACAATGCAGCCTAACTTTGTGTCATCAGCAAATCTGAATATCTGACTTTGTGTGTCATTTTCCAAATCATTCATTAATAATGAGAATAACTGAGGCCTAACACATACGTTTGTGGAATACTATTGGTCACATCCTGCCAATTTCAGTACCTACCCACTATCCCTCCTTCTGTCGTCTGCCTCTCAACCAATTTCCCAGCCATGTCAGTAATTTACCATCAACTCCATGGGTTTCTGCTTTAGTTAACAGTCTCTTATGTGGGACTTTAGCAAATGCCTTCTGAAAGTGCATGCAAACAATATCCATCAACATTACTCTGTCCAGTACTTTCGTCACCTCTTCAAAAGTCAGAGATGTGCAATTTTCAAATCCAGAAGGATGATTCTCATATCTAGGGAACTCTGCAAGATTATCTTTAGAGCATTTGGATGGAAATAATCAGGTCCTGGTGATTTGTCCCTCTTTAATTCCATTAATTTCCTCTTTCCCAATGTTATACTGACATTAATTTTATTCAGTCTCTGTACCTGATCCGCTGTTAATTCCTTTGGGACAGCAGCCAGGCTCTCTTCCTTTTCTCCTGTAAATCCTGAGGCAAAGTGATTGTTTAACATGTCTTTCATTTCCCACAGTCACTGACAATGTCCCCCACTTTCAGTCTTTAGAGATTCACATTGCTCCTGACCTCCCGGCTTCCCCTTGATGGAACAAGAACAATTCTTGATTGATTTTAATGTCCCTTGCACGTTCCCTTTCAGAATTCTGTTTGGTGCTTTTAGAAGCTGCTTTGAGGCACTTTGTATCTTTCCCATTCAGCAGGATCTGTGCTTTTCTTTTGCAGTTTTGTAAGCCCTTCCTTTCAATTTTATTCCTTTCCTTATCTCTTTAATTGTCCATCGTCATTTGTTCTATTTTATGTTAAATGTTTCTTTCAACATGATCCAATGTTCTCCAGTTGTTTTACCTCTCAGTAGATTTTCCCAGTTTACTGTGCATCGTTTCTGTGCCATCTCATTAAAGTCAGTCTCGCCTAAATTTGAAACACGAGCAGCTGATTCATTCTTTTCACTTTCAAACGCGACATGGAACTCGATCATGTTATGATCATGAACAATTAGTTTACTACTTAAATCCAGCTCATTACTCATTACTAAATCCAATATTGATTGTCCCCTTGTTGCATCCAAGACATTTTGCTGCAGGAAACTATCCCAGACACACTTCGGAAATTCACTCCCTTTCTCACAGGGTGCTTGCCAGCCTCTCCCAATCTAAGTTAAAGTTAAAATCCTCCATTAATACTGCACTGGCTTTGCTATTTTTTGCATTGATACATTTCAGCGCATCAGAGCTGCTGTCAGAGGGTCTGTACACAACACTGATTACAGTTTTAGATACTTTCATGCCCCACCAAATGCTTTCCCATCATTTTATCCTCCCTCACCCTTGAACTCATCTCGTTTCTAATCAGAGACAAAAAGAAAAAAAGACTGCAGATGCTGGAATCCAAGGGAGACAAACAGGAGGCTGGAAGAACACAGCATCAGATGCTTCCCGTCCTGCTATGTTTTTCCAGCCTCCTCTTTGCCTCCCTTGTTTATAATCAGTAAGGCTTCTCCACCTCTTCTGCCCTTTCCCCCGGTCCGTTCACTTCCTGAATTTTATTATCTCCTTACCATTTTGTATGTATCTTGGTTAATATTTCAGAAATTATATCCCTTGAAGTCCTGTTCTTTAGTTTTGTTCCTAATTCCTGATATTCCCCAAACAGGACCTCTTGCCTGCTGATGACGTTTGTCCCAATAACTGGATCTTTCCCCCGCCCATTCCGGTATCCTTTCAAGCCTGTTCAAGATGACACTTACCTTGGCATCAGGTAGGCAACACACCATGTGGGACTTTCAATCCTGCTCGCAAAGAATGCTATCAGTCCCTGTCATTATCGAGTCCCCTCTTTTCTTAGTGATGCCCCTGACTGAATGGCCTCCTGGACCACAGTGCAGTGGTCAGTTAGTCCATGCTCCCTACAGCCCTTTTCCTCATCCATACAGGGAGCAAGTACCACCTCCTTGTTGGACATGGTCAAGAGCTGAGGGTCCTGCAATGATAAATTCAGAATGCATCACCCTGCCTCACTTGTAGTCACACCCTCCTGTCCCTCATCACTGGTCAAAAATTGAAGTATGTAACTGACAGAGTGTGACAGCCTCCTTAAAGACTGTGACCAGGTAACTGTCTCCCTCCCTGATGTGTCACAGTGCTTGAAGCTCAGACTCCAGCTCAGTAACTCTGAGCTGGAGATCCTTGAGCAACCACCACTTGCTGCAGATGTGGTCACTCTCAGCTACAGTGGGAGCCCCCAGCTTCCACATCATGCAGTTACTGTACATCACCTGGCCCTATGTCTGTAAATAATTACATGAGTTTTTAATTTGTAATTTTAAATTTCCTGCTGTTTTAAATCTGTAAAATATTTCAGTAAAGGAAATAGAGAAGGCTCCAGTACAGGAGGAGGCTGTTCAGCCGATCGTGTCAGTGCTAGCTGTTTACTAAGCTCATTCACAATGAACATCTCTGGTGAATATCTGTTGTCAGAAAGTGATTTAATCTGTTTTTAGGAACAGAATGATTGATAAATTTGAGCTGATCAGAGAGAGTCAGCATGGATTTAAAAAGGTTTGGACATCGGTGCTGGGACAGCAGCTTTTCACAATAATTCTCAATGATTTGGATGAAGGAATAGAGTGCCATACATCCAAGATTGCTTACCACGCTGACTGAGGTGGCTTGGAGGATGTTACAGAGATATGGAGGGTGGGGGACAGGGAGGGATTTGAGAACAAGGATGGGAATTTTTAAAAAGCGACGTGTTACAGTACTAGGAGGCAATGTTGGTCAGTGAGCACGGGGCTGGGGGGAGTTGGGAGGTGTGCAGTGGTTGGGGAGGGTGTTGGTGGCGAATGGGAATTGGTACCAGTTTGGATATTGGCAGCAGAGTTTGGGATCAGCTGAAGTTTCCGGATGGCGGTGGCAGCAATGTAGGCCAGGACAACATTGGAATGGTCACCTTTGGAGTCCCAAAGACATGGCTGAGATTTTCAGTGGCTGATCTTTGTGATGTGGAGGCTGTGGGGCTCAGATAGGCATTAAAGATGAAGCCAACGTTTTCAAGAGTCTGGTTGAGCAGCAGAGAGTGCTCAGCGAGAGGGATGGAGTTTGTACCGGGAGCTGAAGAGGATGGCTTTGCTTTTCCCAATGTGTTTCCCAGTGAGCCTGGTTCCTCAGCCCTGACTGCTCTTAGCTGCTGTGATTGTCACTGATTGGACACTTATTATTAGAGATTCTGACCACAGCAGAAAGCCCCAGTGTAAAAAATAACTGCATAGTTTGTCAGATCGCAAGGTTGAAACTTCAGCAAAAGAGGAAGTAAAAGAAGGAGCTCGGAGCAGCTGGATGCTTGTTACTGAAACGGGAGAAAACTGTGAACTGTCTGCCCTCCCTGAAATCTAACAGCACAGGAGGAGGCCATTCGCTGGTTTGGGGATTTTAATTTAACAGATGCAGAATAGTGATGGAAAAAGTGTCAGTTGTTCTCTCTCAAAGACACACACCACCTGCACTCGGAGATCAGAAACAGAATCTAGAAGTATCTCTGTCTCCAAACTGTAAATTATGCCCAGAATTGCTTTTGCATTCAGTTTTTAACTGGCAGGACAGGCCGAGCAGGGTCAGCAATGCAATGGTGTGCACAGTCAGAAGGGCGCTGCCCTGGGAGTCCTCCCCATTGACCTGGGAACCCCTGAAGTCTCATGGCAGCAGATCAAACATGGGGTAGGGAACCTCCTGCTGATTGCCACATTGCACAACCCTCCCCTCCAACATCAACTGACCAGTCAGTCTCCCTCCATGTTGAACAATACTTGCAGGGAGCACTGAGGGTAGGAAGGATGCAGGATATACTCTGGGGGAGCGACTTCAAAATCCACCATCAAGAGTTGCTCAGAAGCATCAGTCCTGAGGAAGCTGGTCAAGTTACACCTGATCAAGCTGTTAGACTGGACCTGTGGCAGGTGGTGAGGGAACCAACAAGAGGGAAAAACATATTCACTGTCATCCTCACCAACCTGCCTGCTGCACGTGCATCTGGCCCTGACAGTATCAGTGAGAGTGATCACTGCACAATCCGTGCGGAGAGAGCATCCCACCTTCACACTGAGAATACATTCCAATTTGTTCAGCAAGAGATATGGGGAATTAGAAAGAACTTATTTTTGAAGCAGCAATTGGTAATGGTTTGGAAATTAGTGCTCATGGACGTGAGGCAAATGAAGACATTCAGTTATTGCAATAGCACATTGGATGGGCCCTTGATGTAACTAAACCTGAAAGCTCTGGGGCTCGAGTAGTGGAGGACTGGTACTGACTGGATTGCTCCACGAAATGACAGCATTTATTTGACTGACTGCATGCTCTCCTCCTGTGCTGTAAATAGGTCTAACTCAATGAGGTGTTCCAAATCAGAGAGTTTGGATTCAGTAAGTGCAGGACAAATTGTGTCCACGGGCAGGAGGGTCAGGAACCAGAGGGCACACATTTAAGAACGATTCTAAAGAACAAGAGAGAAGACAGGAACAGTTTTATACAGTGGGTTCGTGCTGACTGTCTGCAAGGTGAGTGGCAGCAGATTCAACAGAAACTTTCAAAATTGGAGAATTCGCTGGAAAGGAAACAATTGCAGGATTACACAGGAAGAGCTGGGCAAACGGGACTCATTGGACTGATTGTACTAACTGTCACAATAGGCTCAGTGACCTCTGTCGGTGCTGTGTAAGAGCTTACACACACTTCAGTCTCACTTTGACACAAAGACTGGGCGAAACAGACAACCCAGTTTATAGGATAACAAAGTGTGGAGCTGGATGAACACAGCAGGCCAAGCAGCATCTCAGGAGCACAAAAGCTGACGTTTCGGACCGAGACCCTTCATAAAAGAGTGGGGATGGGGAGAGGGCTCTGAAATAAATAGGGAGAGAGGGGGAGGTGGACTGAAGATGGATAGAGGAGAAGATAGTTAGAGAGGAGAGTGTAGGTGGGGAGGTAGGGAGGAGACAGGTCAGTCTGGGGAGGGCGGACAGGTCAAGGAGGCGGGATGAGGTTAGTACGTGGGAAATGGAAATACGGCTTGAGGTGGGAGGAGGGGATAGGTGAGAAGAAGAGCAGCTTAGGGAAGCGGGGACGTGCTGGGCTCGTTTTGGGATGCAGTGGGGGGAGGGGACGAGCTGGGCTGGTTTTGGGATGCAGTGGGTGAAGGGGAAATTTTGAAGCTTGCAAATTCCACATTAATACCATTGGTCTGCAGGGTTCCCAAGCAGAATATGAGTTGCTGTTCCTGCAACCTTGGGGTGGCTTCATTGTGGCACTGCAGGAGGCCCAGAACAGACATGTCGTCTGAAGAATGGGAACGGGAGTTGAAATGGTTCGTGACTGGGAGGTGCAGTTGTTTATTGCGAACCGAGCGGAAGATCCCCAAGCCTCCGCTTGGTTTCCCCAATGTAGAGGAAGCCACAACGGGTGCAGTGGATACAGTATACCACATTGGCAGATGCGCAGGTAACATCTGCTAAATATGGAAAGTCATCTTAGGGCCTGGGCTGGGGATGAGTGAGGAGGTGTGGGGGCAAGTGTAGCACTTACTGCAGTTGCAGGGGAAGGTGCTGGGTGTGGTGGAGTTGGAGGGGAATGTGGAGTGGACAAGGGAGTCACAAAGAGAGTGGTTTCTCCAGAAGGCAGACAAGGGTGGGGATGGAAAAATGTCTGGGTGCTGGGGCTGAATTGTAGATGGCGGAAGTGTCGGAGGATGAAGCGTTGTATCCGGAGGTTGGTGGGGTGTTATGTGAGGATGAGGGGGTTTCTCTTCGGGCGGTTATTGCGGGGGCAGGGTGTGAGGGATGTGTCGCTCAAAATGCATTCTCGACCACTGCAAGGAGTAAGTTGCGGTCCTTGAAGAACACGGACATCTGGGATGTGCGGGTCTGGAATGCCTTATTTTGGGAGCAGATGCGGCGGAGGCAAGGGATTGGGAATAGGGGATGGAATTTTTGCAGGACGGTGGGTGAGATGAGCTGTATTCTAGGTAGCTGTGGGAGTTAGTGGGCTTGAAATGGACATCAGTTTCTAGCTGGTTGCCTGAGATGGAGACGGAGAGGTCCAGGAAGGTGAGAGATGTATTGGAGATGGCCCAGCTGAACTTGAGGTTGGGGTGGAAGGTGTTGGTGAAGTGGGTGAACTGTTCGAGCTCCTCTTGGGAGCAAGAGGCGGCGCGGATACAGTAATCAATGTAACGGAGGAAGAGGTGGGGTTTGGGGCCAGTGTAGGTGTGGAAGAGGGACTGTTCCACGTAACCTACAAAGAGGCAGGCATAGCTTGGGCCCATGCAGGTACCCATGGCCACCCCCTTTGTCTGTAGGAAGTGGGAGGAATCGAAAGAGAAATTGTTGAGGGTGAGGACGTGTTTGGCTAGGTGGATGAGGGTGTCGGTTGTGGGGGACTGGTCGGGCCTGCGGGACAGGAAGATGTGGAGGGCCTTGAGGCCATCTGCATAAGGAATGCAGGTGTAAAGGGACTAGACGTCCATGGTGAAAATGAAGTGTTGGGGACCAGGGAATTGGAAGTTCTGGAGGAGGTGGAGGGCGTGGGTGGTGTCACAGATGTAGGTGGGGAGTTCCTGGCCCAAGGGGGAGAAACTAGAGTCAAGTTAGGTGGAGATGCGGTGGGGCAGGAGCAGGTGGAGACAATAGGCCGGCCAGGGCAGGCGGGTTTGTGGATTTTGGGAAGGAGATAGAAACGGGCAGTGTTGGATTGGGGATCAAGAAGGTTGGAGGCTGTGGGTGGGAGGTCCATCATGGACCTCCTGCAGTGGCACAATGATGCCACCCAAAGGTTGCAGGAACAGCAACTCATATCCTGCTTGGGAACCCCACAGCCAAATGGTATCAATGTGGCCTTCACAAGCTTCAAAATCTCCCCTTCCCCCACTGCATCCCAAAACCAGCCCAGCATGTCCCCGGGTCCCTAACCTGTTCTTCTTCTCACCTATCCCTTCCTTCCACCTCAAGCCGCACTTCCATTTCCCACGTACTAACCTCATTGCACCTCCTTGACCTGTCCATCTTCCCCAGACTGACCTATCCCTCCCTACCTCCCCGCCTACACTCTCCTCTCCACCTATCTTCTCCTCTATCCATCTTCGGTCCGCGTCCCCCTCTCTCCCTATTTATTTCAGCCCTCTCCCCATCTCCCTCTCTCTGATGAAGGGTCTCGGCCCGAAGCGTCAGCTTTTGTGCTCCTGAGATACTGCTTGGCCTGCTGTGTTCATCCAGCTTCACACTTTGTTATCTTGGATTCTCCAGCATCTGCAGTTCCCATTATCTGTAACCCAGTTTACAGGAGAGTGTTTCTGATGCAGTATGCTTTAGAACCAACTCTGGGAACAGGCCAGACTAGATTTACTGCTGAGGAATAAGTCAGTAAAGTCAATGGTAGGGGAACAGAGAACTAAAAGTGATGAGACTGCACAGCATTTGCAATAGTACAACCACTGTGCCGATAAGTGACCCTATTATTCCCACTGCCCTCCTCTCTCCCCATAACTCAATCTCCAATTCCCTCTTATAGACCCCGGTCCACAGCATGAGACTGCCCCTAACCTGGGTTCCAAACTGGCATCTCATTCGTTCATTGGGAGACAAACTGCCTGGCCTGGGAAATGGAGCTCAGGACCATGAACATTCCCTCTCCCCTCTTGGGGGACACTTCATGCTGAGGGACAGTTCCATGGCGCCTGACAGTACATTCTGACCTTGCGCACTTCCCTATTCTGTGTGTGGAAGATGAGTTATTCAACAGTATGGGCCATCACCAATCTCCAAGGCTTGTCAGAAGAGAGCGCGACCTGGAGAGGGGTGGGAATGAAGAGTGGGAGGTCAGGGAACAGGTTCTAGGTGTCTGGAGGTGCTGCTGCCAATGGTGCAATGGAGAAAGCAGGGATGGGCAGGAGCTAGAAGGGTGAGGGAGGGAATGTGAGTGCAGCAGGGCACAGACAGAGTGAGGAGGGATGCTATGAGACAATTGGAGGGCAGTGAGGTCAGGGACAAGGTCAATGAGGTAAGGGAATACATCCAGGCAGTTCAGCGATCATTCTGGAGCAATGTTTAGAGGGGTCAACTCCATTTCAGACACGTTGGGATCTATGGAGCATGAATTGAGAAATCTGGGAGAGGACATTGGAATCATAGAGATTGGAGGTAGGATGATCAGGAATAATGGTTATACAATCATGAGGATGATGGAGTGCAGAGATGCATAATGTTGAGGAGATGGAAGTAAGAGGCCTTCATGAAGGAGAGGATGTGGGGTTTGAAGCCGCGACACTGGAGGGCCCAATGGGAAGTTTCTGATCTGTTGGTGAAGAAGAGCTCAGGCAGATTTACACTGCATTTAATGATATCCAACTGGGAAATGGGTGAAATGGGAGAAAGGGAGGGAGACAGAGAGGGAGAATGTGCAGGACACTGTGAGTGAGATGGAAACAGAAAGTTGAGGCATTTAACTGCTGCCCAAGGATTCAATGTTCCAATGTCCAGCAGTAACACGTGGTATAGGGATCAGTTGGACAATGGCAAGGAGGGGCAGGGTGGGAGTGAGAGGTGAGCGGGCAGAGGGACAAACATCAAGAGATACAGGAATGAGAGAGAGACAGAGAGGGAGAGAGAGACAGAGAGAGAGAGGAGGGGCAGAGACACAGAGAGAGACAGCGAGAGAGAGGGAGAAAATGAAAGGAAGTTATACAGGAGGAGAGCTGGATGGTGATAAATAAAAAAGACACAAACTCAGGGAAAGACAGATGGGGACAGAGAGACAGACTGACAGAGGGAGAATGAGGCTGTGTCACTGACACAGACGAACAGGTGGCAAGGTTTACAGAGATGGTGAAAGAAAGGATAAAGAGAGATGGTAGAGCAGTGTTGCTGGTTGGCACAGAGCGTCATGGAGATTTCTAGCACAGAAAATGGCCCTTCGGCCCATTGTGCCTGCACCAGACTAAAACAACCACATGATTATTCTATGCCCATGTTCTAGCCATGTATGCCTTGGCATCACAAATGCACATCGATATATTTCTTCAATGTTCTGAGGGTTTTTGGCTCTACCACTCCTACAGGTAGTGTGACCCAGATTCCCATCAACCTCTGGATGACAATATTATTCCTCATGTCCCTCTTAAGCTCCCACCTCTGACTTTAAATCTATGGCCCAGGGTCACTGATCCCTCCATCAAAGGGAAAGGTCTCTTCCTATCTACCTTCTCTTTGTCCCTCATAATTTTATACATCACAATTGTATCCCCTCTCAATCTCCTCTGCTCGAAGTAAAACAACCCCAATCGGTCCAGTCTCTCTTCCTAATAGCCAGGGTGGTTAAGAAGGTGTTTAGCATGCTTGCCTCCATTGCTTAGGCCTTTGAGTATAGGATTTGGGAGATCATGTTCAGCTTGTAGAGGATGTTGGTGAGGCATTTTCTGGAATACCATGTCCAGTTCTGGTTTTCTTCTTATAAGAAGTATATTACTCAGCTGGAAATGTTTCAGAAAAGATTCAGGAAAGAGTATTTGAGCTGTAAAGGAAGGCTGGATAAGCTGGGATATTGTTTACTGAAGCATAGAAGTTTGAGGCCATTACTTCCTAGAATCCCTCACAATCACCTTCGTCTCTCTCTTACACACACACACCATCTTTTCACACTCACTGTCGTTCACTCTCTCTTATCTCTGTCTCTCTCTGTTTCTCTATTTCCCGCTCTCTCCGTCTCTTTCTGTCTCCAAGGAAATTTGACACATTGGTTCCAAAATTTGCTGACAGTGAGGAGGCAGAGTGTGATGTTTGAGGGACGTTTTCTGACTAGAAATCTGTGTCCAGTGGGGTCCCACAAATGTCATGTTTGACCCTTTGCTATTTGTGATATATATCAACAATTTGAATGTAGGAGGTTCGGTCAGGAAGTTCACATTCAATGTAAAAATTGGTGGGGTGGTAAATAGTGAGGAGGAAAGCCTGAGCTTACCAAAGGAAAGGGACAGGCTGGTCAGATGGGCTGATCAGTGGCAAATGGAATTCAATCTGGGTAAATGTGAGGTGATACACTTGAGTAGGACAAACAAGGCAAGGGAATACCCGATGGACAGTAGGATCCTGGGAAGCACTGAGGATCAGAGGGACGCTAATGTGAATGGCCACCAGTCCTTTGATATATCACGACAGGTGGATAAAGTACACAAGACGGTATAGGGGATACTTGCCTTTATTATCTGAGGGATTGAGGGTAGGAACAGGGAGATTATGCTGAATTTGTATAAAACGTTGATTAGGACAAAGCAAGTGTACAGTTTCAGAATCCAGTTATAGTGGGGATGTGATAACACTGGAGAGGATGCAGAGGAGATTTACCAGATGTTTCCTGGGCTGGAGAGTTTTATTTCTAGAGTCATAGAGTCATACAGCACCAAAACAGGCCCTTCAGTCCAATGGGTCCATGCTGAACACAATCTCTAACTAAGCCAGCCCCACCTGCTTGTGCTTGGCCCACATCCCTCCAAACCTTTCTAATTCATGGACTTGTCCAAATGTCTTCTCAACATTGTAACTGTATCTGCAGCCACCATCCCTCTGGAAGTTTATTCAACACACAAACCACTCTCTGTGTAAAAACGTTGCCCCTTATGTCTTTGTTAAATCTTTCTCCTTACACCTTAAAAACATATCCCTTAATCTTGAAATACTCCACTCTATAGAAAAGACACCTACTATTCACCTTTGCTTATATCCCTCATGATTTTATAAACCTCTTTAATGGCCAGAGACACAGGGAATGTTCTGGGGAACATATTTTTCCATAGCTGGTGGTGGAATATGAAATTAATAAAAGAAATTGGGAATTAAGAGTCTCATAGTAATGGTAAAATCATCATTAAAACCCACATGATTAACAAATATCATTTCGGGAAGGAAACTGCCTTTCTTACCTGGACTGGACTACATGTGACTCCACACTGACAGCAATGTGGGTGACATAATACTACCCTCTGTGCAACAGGGGATGGTCAATTAATACTGGTGTAACTAGTGATGTAGTGACATAAGAAGGAAAAATAGTTAAAAATTTTGAGGGAGTGAATCAGTGAGAGGGAGCACTAGAAAGAGAGAGAGAAGAGGAAGTATGAGGAGCTGACGTGGCTCTCTCTCTCTCTGCCGGATTCCATTTACATACTGAGGAACAGCCAGTGAGACTCTCGCAGGCTGCAGCTTTATAAAGCAGAGGCCAGTGAAGGGAGAGTTGATCAGGAACCAGGCACAGGGACAGGAGCACACACCATGATTTCACATATCCAGCTCATCTGGCCCCTGGCGTTCTGCGTTGCAGGTACAAATCTCTCTCCTTCCACCTTAAATCTTTAGCTGCTCTCCATTTCACTCCAATTCCATTGACTTGTGATTAAATTGAAAATGTTGAAACCAGAGGAATGCTCAGTGTCTCCAACAATCTCTCATTTGATGGGCTCTTTCTGTGACCGTTCTGACTTCACTGTGTTTCTCTCTGACCCCTCAGGTATCAGCGGGAACACCGTCATGAACCAGTCACCCCCAGTACTGTCAGTGGGACTGGGCCAGACCGCAACCATCACCTGTACAGCCAGCCAATCTATTAGCAACTACCTTGCTTGGTACCAGCAGCGAGAAGGACAGAAACCCTCTCTCCTGATCTATGAAGCAACAAATCGATTCACAGGAGTCTCTGAGCGCTTCACTGGCAGTGGATCAGGAACCAGTTTCACCCTGACAATCAGCAACGTTCAGAATGAGGATGTTGCTGAGTATTACTGTCAAGCAGGTTATGGCTACACCTACACAGTGATACAGAACCGTACAAAAACCTCAATACACACAGCGCCACCCCCTGCACTGACACATCCCACAATTATATATAAATGTAACTGAACAAATGACCCCATGCCAGGATTATCACTGCCTATGATACACTCCAGTGCCTGTGGTGCCCACCACTTACTGAAGGCCTCAAGTTTCCCTCTTACACTCCATGGCCACATGTGAAGAGCAGCTGTAAGATTTAACATCAAAAATAAAGTTCACAACTCACCCAAGCCAGGCTAGATACCAGCCAAAGAGAGAGAGGAAGACAGAGATAAGGAAAGAAACATAATGAGAGAAACAGAAAGAGAGAGAAAGACGTGAGTGAGTGAGAGATACAGAAAGACTGTGAGAGTGAGTGAGACACAGAGAGCCAAGGAGAGGGTGAGAGTGACAGCCAGAAGCAGAGAGCAGAGGTTTATGTACAGCCTCTGCACTGGGAGCTCTCACTGTGGTTTACGTTCGGTAAAGGAACCAAGCTCAGACTGAGTGAGTAAACATCAATCCTCTGTTATTAACCCTTTCCATACTGAAACTTTCTAAGCCACAAGTGCTGAATTGTTGAATGTGTTCATGGGGAGTTGCAGGGAACAAAATGGTTGATTGGGGAGCATGGTGTCTAACAGGGGACCCAGCTGTATTCCTTTAGTTCCATTTCCCCCTTTTAAGCTGCAAGATACGCCAGTAAGTTTTACTCACCGTGCGGAGGAGCTGTGTCTGTTTGCAGCCTGTGGTCACATTCCTGCAGCATGGAGTGAAATCAGTGAGTAGCCTCCTGCCAGTCTCAGTGTGATGGACACGGACAGATTTTGATGTGAGCTCTGGCTCCCTGTCCAGTCTCTGATCTCACTGACCCCAGCAGCAGCAGCAGCAGCAGCAGCAGCAGCAGCAGCACAGTGAGACACCGAGCTCCCACCCCCACCAGCTTTAACTCTGCTCAATCACACACTCACTGAATTGTTACAGTGCAAAAGGAGGCCATTCCACCCATCCTGTCTGGACCGGCTCTCTGAATGAGCAATTCACTGAGTGTCATTCTCCTGCCTTCTCCCTGTCGCCCTGCACATTGTTCCTTTTCAAATAACAGTCTCATTTCCTTCGGAAAGTTTCAATTGAAGCTACCTCCACCACATTCTCAGGCAGTGCACCCCACACCTTAACCACTCACTGGCTGTACATGTTTTTCATCACCTCACTTTTGCTCCTTTTACTAATTGCTTTTTATCTGTGGCATCTCGATCTCAATTGTTTCATCACTGGAAACATTGTTTTGCTAGATATTCTATCCAAACCCCTTCTGATTTTGAATTCCTCAATCAAATTTCCTCTCAGTCCTCTGTTCTCCAGGGAAGACAATCCCAAATAATCCAATCTATCTTTATAACTGATATTTCTTATCCCTGAACCTTCCTTGGGAAGATTGTTTTGCCCTCTCTGCAAAATATTCACATAATTCCTGGATTTTTCACATCGGCTATGCCCCCTAGTCCCATTTACCTGTGTTTGACCCGAATCCCTCCAAACCCTCCTGTTCATATACCTGTCCAAATGTCTTTTTCTGGCAGATCACCCCACATATGCACCACTGTCGATGTGAAAAAGTTGCAGCTCAGCTGACTTTTAGATCTTTCTCTCTTACCTTAAACAGCATTGAGTTTAGATCTCAGGAGGTCAATGTGGAGCTCTACAGGACATTAGTTGGGCCACTTTTAGAATACTTTGTGCAATTCCAATCTCCCTGCCATAGAAAAGATATTGTGAAACTTGAAAGGGTTCTGAAAAGATTTACAAGGATATTGCCAGGGTTGGAGGACCTGTGCTATCGTGAGAGGCTGCATAGTTTGGGCTTATTTACCCTGGGGTTTTGGAGGCTGGGAGGTGGCCTTATAGAGGTTTATAAAATCATGAGGGGCATGTATAGGGTAAATAGTAAAGGCATTTTCTCCAGTGTGGGGGAGTCCAAAATTGGAGAGCGTGAGTAAGGCGAGAGGAGACAGATTTAATAGTGACCTAAGGAGCAACATTTTCATGCAGAGAGTGGTGGGTGTATGGAATGATTTGTCAGAGGAAGTGGTGGAGCCTATTACAAGTGCAACATTTGAAAGGCATCTGAATGGGTATATGAATTGGAAGGGTTTTGAGGGACATGGGCCAAATTCTGGCAAGTAGAACTAGATTAATTAAGGATTTCTGGATGATTTGGACTGAATAGTCTGTTTCAATGCTGTACAATGGTATGACTCTATGGCTCCATATACCAACTAGTTTTGGACTCTGCTGCCGTAGGGAAAAGCCCTTCTCTATTCAGAGACGATAGGAACTGCAGATGCTGGAGAATCCGAGATAACAAGATTTAGAGCTGGATGAACACAGCAGGCTAAGCTTGTCTATTCACCTCATTTATGTCCCTCATGACTCGATAAACCTCTAAAAAGTCACTGCTCAGCCTCCTGTGCTCGATTGAAAAAAGTATCACCCGATCCAGACTTTCCTGTTGACTCAAACCTTCCAGCCTCAGGAACATCATTATAAATCTTGTTTGCATCCTTTCCAATTCAATAACGTTGTTCTGATTATATGGCAACCAGAATTACACACAGTATTCCAGATGTAGCCTTGCCAATCGCTTGTACAGCAATAACATAACATCCCAATCCTGTACTGAATGCATTAACTAATGAAGGCAAACAGGTCAAGCACCTTGACCAGTCTGCTCTCTGATGAAGGGTCTAGGCCCGAAACGTCAGCTTTTGTGCTCCTGAGATGCTGCTTGGCCTGCTGTGTTCATCCAGCCTCACATTTTATTATCTTGGAATTCTCCAGCATCTGCAGTTCCCATTATCTCTGTCTACTGGTGATGCTACTTTAAAGGAATTATGTACCTACACCCCTGGGACTCTATCTGACAACCCTCGTCGGGGATCCTACCGTTAATCGGGTACGTCCTGCCTTGGTTTGTCTAACCAAAATGTAACACCTCACATTTACCCAAGTTAAACTCCATCTGCCATTTGGCCCTGTTGAAAAAGTGCCTGTTGTACTCTCAGATAGCCTTCTTCATGATCCAGCAATTTTGGTCATGTCTGCAAACTTACTAACCGTACTCCCTATATTCTCATCCAAATAATTATATAAATGATGAACAACGATGGGCCCAGAAATTATCCTTGCAGTACACTGCTGGGCACAGGCTTCCAGTCTGAACAGCAACTTTCACACCTCTCTCTGTCTCCTACTGCCAAGTCAATTTTGTTTCCAGTTGGCTAGCTCTCCCTAGAACCATGTAAGCAAACCTTACTATTCAGTCTACCATGTAGGTCCTTATCGAAAGCCTTGCTAAAGGCCATGTAGACAATGTCTACCACTCTGCCTTCGTCTATCTTCTTGGTCACCTCTTCATGAAACTTGATCAGATTTGTGAGGCATGCTTTCCCATACAGAAAGCTAGGTGGAGTCTCTCTAATCAATCCTTGCATTTCCAAATGCATGTAGATCCTGTCTCTCAGAATCCCCTACAACAACTTCCCCACAACTGACATCAGACTAACTGGCCAATAGTTCCCTGGGTTTTCCTTGCAGCCTTTCTTAAATAAGGGCATAATGTTATCTACCTCCAGCTTTCTGTCACCTCACCCATGGGCTGTCAATGAAACAAATATCTCTGAAAGGAGCCCTATAATCTCTTCCCCACCTTCAAGCAAAGTTCTGGGAAAGACTTGATCATATCCCAGGGATTTATTAACCTTCATGCGTTTTAAGATCATGTTACTGCACTTCCTTTTCTGTCATGTGCACTCTTTTCAAGAAATCAGTCTCTTTCCACAATTTCATCAGTGTCCATATCTTTCTCAACAGTAAATACTGAGGCAAAATATTACTTTTATTCCTCATTCATCTGCTGTTTTAAAGAAAAAAAAGTGAAAATTTCAAATTGTGAGACATTTGGAGGAGAACCAATGGGAATTTGATCCATGGTCATGCCTTTACTGTGGATATTCATTTTTCTTTTTCTACTCTCTCCCCAAATATTGTGATACAATGAACTCTCTTCCCGAAATGTCCTCTCACTGACACTTGATCTACTTGAGCCTACTCATTCCCAAGATCCAGGTCTAGCAGAGCCTCCTTTCTCATTGGATTAGAAACACACAGCTTCGGTAAATTCACTTGAGCAACTTTCACAACTCTGGCCCCTCCCTGTCCTTCACACTGCTACTATCCAAGCTTATTTTTTGACAATTAAAGACCCCCATTCTAATGACTCTATAGCACCAGAGTGAGAAATAATAACATATTGGGCAGGGTAGCAGATTGTGGGAGAGAGTAATAAGCCCAAATCTAATGACTCTATAATGTCTACACCTCTCTGTAAATTCCTTGCAGATTTGGCCCTCTGCATCCTTCCCTCTAATCAGTGACCTATAGTCTGCACTGAAAAATCTGATTGCACCTTTTTTGTTCCTTTTCCCAAATCAAATCAATTCTGTCCTTGACTCCTATGGGACATCCTGTTTTTCCAGCTCTTCACTGATCTCCTGAACCAATCCCACAACCCCTTGCTGTATTCCCTCCTCTGCAATCTTTCCTGAACACTTCAGATTCTGGAAAATTTAACACCCAGACCTGCCATTCTTTGAGCCTGGTCTCTATTAAGGCGCAGCATCAGATTTCAACTTGACAATCTATCTGTAACTCTCCAATCGAATTCCCCTCACTGTGTAGTCCCACATATATACAGTGACCATGATTTGGGCTTATTACTCTCTCCCACAATCTGCTACCCTGCCCAGTATGTTATTATTTCTCACTCTGGTGCTATCTATCTCTCCCAGGATTTTGGTGGACCTTGGTTTCCCTCTCTGATATTCCCACCTGGCCCCCACAACCCTGCCAAGTTAGTTTAACCCCTCTCCAACAGCACAAGCAAATCACCCCACAAGGAACTCAGTCCCAGCTCTGTTCAGGGGCAACCTGTCTGGTCTGTGCATGTCCCATCTGCCCCAGAGATAGCCCAAAGTTCCAAGAATCTAAAGCCCTCCCTCCTAGAACCACTTTCTAGTCCCACTCTCCCTCTCTTACCCTCCTGCTCCAATTCTGTCTTGTGTGTGACACTGGGAGTAATCCGGAGATTCCTCCTTTTGAGATCCTGCTGCTAATTCCCTCCTGAGCTCCCAAAATTCTGACTGCAGGACCACATCCCTTTTCTCCCTCTGTCACTGGGACTGATGTGGGTCACGGCTGCTGACTGATCCCCCTTTTCCCTCAGGGTGCTCTGCAGCTGCTCAGTGGCATCTTGACCCTGGCGCCAGGGAGACAACACACCATCCTGGATTCCCATCTACAGCTGCAGAAACATCTATTGATTGCTCTCGTTCTCAAATCCCCTCTCACTATTGCTTTTCCAGTCTTCCTTGTGCTCCCTCACCCCGACACCCAGACAGCTGAACCAACCTTGGTGCCATGGGCTTGGCTGTGGCTGCACTCCCCAGATGAGCCATCATTCCCATCAGGATTCTGAACTGAATCCTGGTTGGAGAGTGGGATATGCTCAGGGGACTCTTGTACTAGCTGCCTGGTCCTTTCAGACTGCCTGCTACTCCCCCATTTCCCTCTCTCCCTGCATACACTGAAGCTGCGGAGTGAGCATATCTAGAAACGTGCTCTCCATGGACCTCTCAGCCTCACAGACTCTCCACACTGACACCAGCTGCTGCTCAAACTCTGAAACCCGGAGGTTCAACTGTTGTCTTTGACCACACTTCCTGCACTCATGGTATTCCAGGAAACATCCTGACATTATGGCATGGACCAGGATGCACACTCTCTCCACTCCCTGGTTATCTGTTGGCAAAGTTTTGCTGACAGACGGCTACAGCAGCAGTCACAATCCAGGCCTTTCAGTGTTCCAGGGTTTTTGGGAAATTGCCATTTGGCTTCTCTTTTGGTTGAGTTCAGGCTGATATTTATCCCAGAACCAACATCACTAAAAATGCTCCTTGGTCTCAATGCTGCTTGTGGGATCTCGATGGCTGCCAAAATGGCTGCCATGCTCCAGACATTACAACAGTGACTCATTTTCAAACAAGGTCCTCACTGTCTGTAAATGTCTTTGGGAGCATATAAGGAGTGAAATGCACAATAGAAATAGTATTCTTTCTTTTCTTTGGATGAACAGCCATTCCCTCCAAACATCAAACCCCATCCCCGTCCCCATCACCTGCTCTCCATCTCGCTCCTGAAGGCACTGGCTCTGGCAGGGGAACAGCTCCAGTCTCTCCAAGGGGCCTCATTCCTCCAAGTGTGAGCCAGGATGGAGGGGGGCATATCAGGCTATTGGACTGGGAGGTGTCAGCCAGGCATCAGCAGGGACCACTCTCCTCTCCGACTCACAATGTTTTGGCTTCACATCCCATTCTATAGACTGCAGTCTCAGTGGATTAGCCATCAGAAATGTAGTGCTACAAGGATATGTGAAGGTGGTGGATCTGAGTGGGATGCTCTTCAGAGGGTCGGTGTGAAATTGATGGGTAGAATAGCTGGCTTCCACGTTCTAGTGACTCTCTCATTCTGTAACCTGAGAATGTACTGCAGATTGACAGTGCAGAGCTGTACTGAGGGAGTGCCACACTGTCAGAATGCCAGTAGAAAGGGAGTGCCGCATTGTCAGAGGATCAGTCCTGAGGGAGTGCCGCATTGTCGGAGGGCAAGTGCTGAGGGAGTGCCCCACTGTCGGAGGGCCAGTGCTAAGGGAGTGCCGCATTGCTGGAGGGTCAGGGCTGAGGGAGTGCCGCACTGCCAGAGGGTCAGTGCTGAGGGAGTGCCGCACTGTCAGAATGTCAGTACTGACAGAGTGCTGCACTGTCAGAATGAAAGTGCTGACAGAGTGCCGCACTGTTGGAGGCTCAGTGCTGAGGGAGTGCCCCACTGTCGGAGGGCCAGTGCTAAGGGAGTGCCGCATTGCTGGAGGGTCAGAACTGCAGAAGTGCCGCACTTTCAGAGGGTCAGTGCTGAGGGAGTGCCGCACTATCGAAGGGTCAGAGCTGAGGGAGTTCTGCATGATTGAAGGGTCAGTACTGAGGGAGTGCCACACTCTCAGAGAGTCAGTACTGAGTGTGTTCTGTGCTGTGAGAGGGTCAGTGCTGAGCGAGCACCATACTGTCGGAGGGCCATTGCTGAGGGAGTGCTGCACTGTTGGAGGATCAGTACTGAGCAAGTGCCACACTGTCAGAGGGTCAGTGCTGAGGGAGTGCTGCACTGTTGGAGGGACAGTACTGAGGGAGTGCCGCACTGTCGGAGGGTCAGTGCTGAGGGATTGTCTTACTGTCGGAGGGTCAGTACTGAGTGAGTGCACACTGTCGGATGGCCAGTGTTAAGGGAGTGCCGCATTGCTGGAGGACCAGTGCTGAGGGAGTGCCGCACTGCCAGAGGGTCAGTGCTGAGGGAGCACCGTACTGCCGGAGGGCCAGTGCTGAGGGAGTGCTGCACTGTTGGACATCAGTACTGAGCAAGTGCCGCACTGTCAGACGGTCAGTGCTGAGGGAGTGCCGTACTGTCGGAGGGACAGTACTAAGGGAGTGCCGCACTGTCAGAGAGTCTGTACAGAGCAAATGCCACACTGCCGGAGGGTCAGTACTGAGGGAGTGCCACTTTGTCAGATGGTCAGTGCTGAGGGATTGTCATACTGTCAGCGGGTCAGTAGAGAGGGAGTGCTGCACTGTCAGTGGGTCTGTACTGAGGGAGAGACACACAGTCAGAGGGTCAGAACTAAAGGAGTGCCACACTGTCAGAGGGTGAGGACTGAGAAAGTACCTCTGTCAGAGTGTCAGTGCTGAGGGAGTGATGCATTGTCGGAGGGTCAGTGCTGAGGGAGCGTGGCACATATGAATGGTCAGGACTGAGCGAGTGTCACACTGTCAGGGGGTCAGTACTGAGCGAGTGACACACTGTCGGAGGGTCAGTACTGAGGGAGCGCTGCACTGTCAGAGGGACTGCCTTTCAGGTGGTACAATCTGATGTCTGCCCTCTCAGGGAGCATTAAATGATGCCATGGTACTATTAGAGGAGTAAGGCAGGTCTCCCTGGTGTCCAGGTCAATATTTATTCGTGAATCAACATCCCTAAAAATCGGAATCTCTGTTCATTATTGAAGTTCTCTGTAATGTTGTTGTGCATAATCAGAAGTGAGGGGCAAAATTCATCCTGAGCTGGGGATGGGTGTTGCACAAATGCAAGTTCTTTTTTGAGGTCAAAGCCTCCTGGCCCTGGCCCCCACCCGTTGTCCACATGCTCCCACCTTCCAGGGGTCACAGGGTCAATAGGACCAGTGACCCTGCCGAACCGCGAAGACAATGAGACTCATTGCAACCTCACCCTTGACAACAGCACAGTGATGGGCAGCAAGGTTCGAAATGAAATCCAGAACGTCTGATATGGGCACCCTTCCTGAAGTATGTTGATCCCTGTCTGCTTCAAGTTTCACAGATAAGATTATCGAGTTATAGAGTCATAGAGATGATGTACAGCACAGAAAACAGACACCGGCACAACTCATCCACGCTGGCCCATATTCTAATTAATCTAGAGTCATTTGCCAGCATTAGGCCCGTATCTCTTTAAAACCTTCCGATTCATCTACCCATCCCGATTTTTTTAAAAGCTGTAATTGATCCAGCTTTCACCACTTCCTCTGGCTGCTCATTCCATACACACCCCACCCTCTGTGTGAAAATGTTGCCCCTAAGGTAACCTTTTAAATATTTCCCCTCTCACTTTATTCTCACTAGATGCCCTCTAGACAAACCTGTCTCTGGGAAAATACCTGACCAGTTTATCCTATCCATGTCCCTGATGATTTTATAAACCTCTAAGTTCACACCTGAGCCACTGACGCTCCAGGGATATTAGCCCCAGCCTATTCAGCCGCTCCCTATAGCTCAATCCCTCCAAACCAGGCAACATCTTTGTAAATCTTACCTAAGCAATTCTGTTGTGTTTACTTTAGTGATGGAAAGGGATAGGTGTATACCACTGGGCAAGAGGTATAGCTGGGGGAAAGGCAATTACGATGAGATTAGGTAAGATTTAGGGAGCATAGGATGGGGAAGGAAACTGCAGGGGATGGACACAGTAGAAATGTGGAGCTTATTCAAGGAAAAGCTCCTGTGTGTCCTAGATAAGTATGTACCTGTCAGGCAGGGAGGAAGCTGTAGAGTGCGGGAGCCGTGGTTTACGAAGGAGGTGGAGTCTCTGGTCAAGAGGAAGAAGAAGGCTTATGTTAGGATGAGATGTGAAGGCTCAGTCAAGGTGCTTGAGGGCTACGAGGTAGCCAGGAAAGACCTACAGAGAGAGCTCAGAAGAGTCAGGAGGAGACATGAGAAGTTGTTGGCGTATAGGATCAGGGTAAACCCTAAGGCTTTCTATAGGTATGTAAGGAATAAAAGAATGTCGAAAGTAAGATTAGGCCCAATCAAGGATAGTAGTGATAAGTTGTGTGTGGAGTCAGATGAGATAGGGGAAGCATTAAATGAATATTTTTCAACAGTATTCACTCTAGAAAACGATAGTGTTGTCGAGGAGAATACTGAGATACAGGCTACTAGACTAGGTGGGATTGAGGTTCACAAGGAAGAGGTATTAGAAATCCTACAGAGGGTGAAGATAGATAAGTACCCTGGGCTGGATGGGATTTATCCTTGGATCCTCTGGGAAGCCAGGGAGGAGATTGCTGAGCCTTTGGCATTGATCTTTAACTCGTCATTGTCTACAGGAATAGTGCCAGATGACTGGAGGATAGCAAATGTGGTTCCCCTGTTCAAGAAGGGGAGTAGAGACAACCCTGGTGATTATAGACCAGTGAGCCGTACCTCAGTTGTTGGTAAAGCGTTGGAAAAGGTTATAAGGGGTAGGATTTATAATCATCTAGAAAAGAATAAATTGATTAGGGATAGTCAGCACGGTTTTGTGAAGGGAAGGACGTGCCTCACAAAACTTATTGAGTTCTTTGAGAAGGTGACCAAACAGGTAGATGAGAGTAAACCACTTGATGTGGTGTATATGGATTTCAGCAAGGCGTTCAATAAGGTTCCCCACGATAGGCTATTGTGCAAAATGCAGAGGAATGGAATTGTGGGAGATATAGCAGTTTGGATCGGAAATTGGCTTGCTGAAAGAAGACAGAGGGTGGTAGTTGATGGGAAATGTTCATCCTGGAGACCAGTTACTAGTGGTGTACCACAAGGGTCAGTGTTGGGTCCACTGCTGTTTGTCATTTTTATAAATGACCTGGATGAGGGCGTAGAAGGATGGGTTAGTAAATTTGCAGACGACACTAAGGTTGGTGGAGTTGTGGATAGTGACGAAGGATGCTGTAGGTTGCAGAGAGAACGTAGATTAGCTGCAGAGCTGGGCTGAGAGGTGGCAAATGGAGTTTAATGCAGGCAAGTGTGAGGTGATGCACTTTGGGAAGAGTAACCAGAAGGCAAAGTACAGGGCTAATGGTAAGATTCTTAGCAGTGTAGATGAGCAGAGAGATCTCGGTGTCCATGTACACAGATCCTTGAAAGTTGCCACGCAGGTTGACAGGGCTGTTAAGAAGGCATACAGTGTTTTAGCTTTTATTAATAGATGGATCGAGTTCCGGAACCAAGAGGTTATGGTGAAGCTGTACAAAACTCTGGTGCAGCCGCACTTGGAGTATTGTGCACAGTTCTGGTCACCGCATTATAAGAAGGATGTGGAAGCTTTGGAAAGGGTGCAGAGGAGATTTACTAGGATGTTGCCTGGTATGGATGGAAGGTCTTACGAGGAAGGGCTGAGGGTCTTGAGGCTGTTTTCATTTGAGAGAAGAAGGTTGAGAGGTGACTTAATTGAAACATATAAAATAATCAGAGGATTAGATAGGGTGGATAGGGAGAGCCTTTTTCCTAGGATGGTGACGGCGAGCACGAGGGGGCATAGCTTTAAATTGAAGGATGAAAGATATAGGACAGATGTCAGAGGTAGTTTCTTTACTCAGAGAGTAGTAAGGGAATGGAACGCTTTGCCTGCAGCGGTAGTAGATTCGCCAACTTTAGGTACATTTAAGTCGTCATTGGACAAGCATGGACGTACATGGAATAGTGTAGGTTAGATGGGCTTGAGATCGGTATGACAGGTCGGCACAACATTGAGGGCCGCAGGGCCTGTAATGTGCTGTAATGTTCTATGTTCTATGTTCTAAGCAATTTTAATATTCACAACACCCTTCTGACAGCAAGGAGACCACAACTGCCCACAGTATTCCAATAGTGTCCTGACCAATGTCCTGTACAGCTTGAAAATGACCAAATGTGATCCAAATATATACCCAATGCCCTTCCTGATAAGGGGAAGCTTTCCAAACATTGTCTTCACTATCCTAACCACCCATAACTCCGTTTCCAATATGAAAGTAAACTCCAAGGCTTCTTTGTTCAGCAGCACTCTCCAGGACCTTACCATTAAGAGTATAAGTCCTGCTCTGATTTGCCTTTCCAAAATGCAACAAATCACATTTATCTACATTAAATTCCATGTAACACCATTCAGAACTTTGGCCCTTCTGGGAAAGATCCCCTTGTACTCTGAAGTAACCTTCTTCGCTGTCCACTGTGCCTCCAATTTTGGTGCCATCTACAAATTTATGAACTATTCCTCTTATGTTCACATCCAAATCATTTATATAAATGATGAAAAGCCATGGACCCAGCACCGATCCTTGTGGCACACTGCTGGTCAGAGTACTCTGGGTTGAAAGGATCCCTCCACCACCATCCTCTGTTTTCTACCTTTGAGCCAGTTCCATGTCCAAATAGCTAGTTCACCCTATATTACATGTCATCTAACCTTGTGAACCAGTCTTACCATGAGGAAACTTTTCGAATGCCTTACTGATCTCCATATAGATCACACCCACTGCTCTGCCCTCATCAAGTCTCTTCATTATTTCTTCAAAGAACTAATCAAGTTAGTGAGACGCAATTTCCCACTTACAATGCTATGTTGACTATCCCTGATCAGTCCATGCTTTTCCAAACACACATAAATCCTGTCCCTCAGGATTCCTTCCAACAACTTTCCCACCATCAATGTCAGTTTCACAGCTGTATAATTCCCTGATTTTTCCTTTCTTAAACAACGGCTCCTGATCAGTGAGTGATCGGAAGTTTATTAAAGACATATTGAGATGAAGGACAGATGTCATTTGGAGAAGGAAATCTGCTGGACTTACCTCGTTTGACCTACATGTGACACCAGACCTACAGCAATGTGGCAGGCTTTTAACCCCCCCTCTGAAATGGCCGAGTGAGCTACTCCATTGTAAAATTCACTGAAAGCTCTCAAAAATGGAATGAAACTGGGCAGACCACCTGGCATCGACCTTGGCATTGGAAACACCATCAAACACAGCTCTGTCTACCCTGCTCTGCCATCTTTACTAACATCTGTGTGCTGGTGCCAAATTCATAGAGAAGTCAAACAACAGCCTGACACAGTCATACTCACAGTATCAGGCCTTACAGACCACGTCCCAGACACTACCATCACCATCACTGGGTATGCCCTGTCCCACCAGTGGGACAGTCCCAGCAGAGGTGACACCGTGGGATATAGTCGGGAGGGAATGAGCCTGGGAGTCCCCAACATTGAATCTGGACAATGTCTCATGGCATTAAGGAAACCAGTGAGTCTCAAATCAGTGTTAGGAATGTGATTGGAGAAAATTCTGAAGGTAGAATGAATCTCCATTTCAGGGATAGTCAACGCGGCTTTGTCAGCGGGAGGTCATGGCCAACAAATCTACTGCGATTATGTCAAGGAGGTGACCAGGTGTGTAGGTGAGGGAGGTGTAGTTTATGTAGATTTCAGCAAGGCCTTTGACAATGTCCCATGTGGGAGACGGATGAAAAAGGTAAAGGCCCATGGGTACAAGTTGGCAAGTTGATCCAAACTTGGCTTTGTGACAGGTATCAGAGGGGGATGGGAGAAGGCTGTTTGAGTGACTGGGCTCAGTGTGCAGTGGAATATCACAGGGATCAGTGTTGGATCCCTCACTGTGATATATATAGGAACAATTTTGATGAGAATAGGGGAGGGGAGGATAATTGAGTTTGTGGATGACATGAAGATCAGCCGGAAGGTCGACCGTGAGGAAGAAGGTTTTATGTTACAGGAGGATATAACCAGATTGGTCAGATGGGCAGATCAGAGGCAGCTGGAATGGAAGCCTGAAAAGGAGAGATGGTGCACTTTGCAGGAAGTAACAAGACAAGGGAGTACTCAATGAATGGCAGGACACTATGAATCTCAGAGTGACAGCAGGATCTTGGGATGATTGTCGACAGATCCCTGAAAGTGCCAGAGCAGGTTAATCGGGCAGTTATGAAGGCTTATGGGACACGTGTCTTTATCATTTCAGATATAGATTATAAGAGCAGGGAGGGTATGGTGGAGCTGTACACGACTTCGGTTAGGCCACAGCTGGAGCACTGTGTGCAGTTCTGGTCACCACACTATAGAAAGGATATGATTGTACTGGAGGAGGTGCAGAGGAGATTCAACTGGGATGTTGCCTGTGATGGAGAGTTTCAGTGACAAAGAGGGACCGGATAAGCTCAAGTTGTTTTCTTTGGAGTAGAGAAGTTTGAGGCTTTTTCACACAGTGCCTGGGAGGGGAGCAGGTGGGTAATTTCACAACTGTTCAAACATACTTGGATGAGCCTCTGAAATATCCCAACATTCAATGTTATGGGCCCAGATCAAGAAAGTGGGTGGAGAGCAGATTTAGTGCAGCATTCATGGTACAGACCTGATAGAGCAAATGGCCTCTTCAGTACTGTATGATTCTGTGAAACCTCCCACTGATTACCATGTACTGCCCTTTCTCGGATGAAAAATCACTCTCCTCCAGGTTGAACAGCACTTGGAGGACGCACTGAGGGTGGTGAGGGCACAGAATGCACTCTGGGTGGGGGATTTCAATGTCCTCCATCAACAAGGAATTTTAATAAATAATCATTCTGCTGTTGGGTTTGTTCATTATTGGCTACAAGTGTTCAAACAGATTGTTTTGTGAGTGAATGTTTGGAAAGTTAAAATCTTTTGAATGGTAGGGATTAAAATTGCTTCTGTTGTCTTTCAGGCCGTGACAGGTCTCAGCCCAAGCTGACCCTGCTGCCCCCCTCCCCGGAGCAGGTTCAGACCAAGGGCACTGCCACCCTGGTGTGCCTCGCCAATCACTTCTATCCTGATGAGCTGGAGGTGCAGTGGAAGAAGGATGGTGCAGTCATTTCGGATGGGGTTCAGACCAGCAACTACCTGCGAGCTTCAGACAGCACTTACAGTGTCAGCAGCCTGCTGACCCTCTCTGGCTCTGACTGGGAGTCCAACGCTCTCTTCTCCTGTGCTCTCACCCACGTCACCCTCTCCTCTCCCCTCAGCAAGAGCATCAGGAGATCAGAATGTGTGTAGTGTGTTTGAGACAGTCCACAGAGGAGACACAACTTTAAATAGAACGGGGCTGAGCTGGCAGGGCAAAGGCCATTGTCAGCACGATATTTCAACTCTCTTCCTTCTCAGGACTGACTTGGAGACATTTCTGAGGTTCAGGGGTTAAGGCAGGTCATTGGGACAGTGTAGAGGGTGCTTTCCTCTGTATCTAACCCCATGCTGCCCCTGTCCTGGGAGTGTTTCATGGGGTCAGTGGTGACTTGTGATGACAATTAAAACCTCTCAAAGTTGTGGAAGACTGTCAGCTGCTGAAAAGCAATGTCAACCTCAGAAGTCTCTGCTTCAGTAAAGCAGATCTCCTTCCTGCTCAGCCGTCAGTTCCAACTTAAGGTTTTGTCACTGTTTAAAGGGACTATTGAAAAAGTCTCCACAGGTGTTTACCTTAAGTTCCAATGTGGCTATGAATTTGTGCAGCTTCCTCTGTCTGGGCTGTTAATTGCAGTCTTTTTTTCTGTAAATGTCTATCTGGAAATGACAATAAAGTTGAAGAACATTCAGGCTCTGTCGCTTGTCTGGTTTCGAAATGAGCTATCCCTCTCTTAGCTGATGGGCTGGGTGACCTGTCAATCAATGACACCACTGTAGCTGAATTGACAGCCTTTGATCTGGAATCTGTCGAGTTTACAAGATTACAAATGGAGCAGAATCTGAAAGCTGCTGGGACTCAATCATTGCAATCTGAGATACTCACTCTTCACTCTGTTGGTGAAGACCCAGCAGTTGGGATCACACTGTGCACTGCATGCTGTCGAATTCCTGAACTCATATTTGGCCGATCACAGACTCTGGAGGCTGAACTTGTAACATTCAATTCTCCCACTTTCACCTGTTCCTCACAGTGACAGCTCAAAACTGAACTGAGTGCGGTCTTAGTTCAGAGAGAGGATCAGTCAGGATCTCACAGTATACATGACACCACGTGAGTGTGTCTGTTACATGGTGCTGTCTGTGGGTGTGTATCTCAGCTTTACAGCACGTCCTCCCTCCTTGAGTCTGATCACAGTGTAAAACCCAGTTGGTGATTTCAGATTTGCTTTGAGGAGGGGAATGGAGGGAGTGTGCTGTGTCAGGCAAGTTGTGATCATTCCCTGGCCCCCATTCACATATTCTAGTTAAGCGTGGAATAATGGGATATTGTGATCGATGTGTCAATAACTGAGATTTACAGGACAGAGCGCAGTCACTTACTGACGATCCCACTTCTGACCAGAATGTGGTCACATTAACACTAATTGAATGGTTTGAAGTGAAAGAGAAAGAATTGGGATCTTCCTGTATATCCAGCTGAAGGTCCAGCAGTGTGGAGCGATCACAGAACACAGGAAGACCAACAACAGTGAGATAATTTATTATTGAAAATACAATTGTCACAAATATAAGCTGCCCCTAGAGATGGCTTTACCACAGTGATCAACTGGGAGCAGCTGACATTACAGATAAACTCACCAACAGTAGGAACCTGTTCCCTTGGACAACAGGCTGCTGCAAGTTAAACATAGCATTTCCCCAAATTTTAACTACTTTTAATATTGAACCTATTTGAAAATTAAAGAAACTAGAAAGCTTGTTTGTTTTTTGTACATTGTGCAAATTGATTCCTTTAGCTGTTCCTCTGTCACATCCACACACATCGGTTTGTCAGGGCTGAAAGGGAAGAATGTAGGAAAGACCTGCGTATAGATTCAAGTAGCACATTTAGTATGTAAGACAGGATGAGCAGAATGCCACAGTGAATCGTGGGAACTGACCTGAACAAAACATTCTGATTCTGTGGGTCAATGAATAGGAGAAGCTCTCAGTCCAGAGAGATAGAGAGAGAGAGAGAGAGAGAGGAGGAGGAGGAGAGAGAGGGGGGAGGTGGAGAGAGGGAGAGAGAGCAAAAGAGCGAGCATGTATTCTGGATAGTAAGAAACTCAGAAAGAGGGCGCATACAGGAGAGAGAGAAGAAAGGAGAGGAAAGAGAGACAGTTGAGAGTGAAGTAGATTCTGAGTTTGCCTGGTCAAGGTGACGAATTAGTGAATACTCGTATTTCTGACAATGCCTCATCCTTCCCAGTGACTGTAGGATCAACCCATTCACCGTACTAAATCAATGAGATTCCCAAACAACAATACCTGCCAATGAAAATGACAAGAAGGCGCTAATTATAAAAACTAATCTTTCTTATGAGGCAAGATGGAGACGACCAATCAGTAAGGTGAGATTGCATTATAAGGAAGTACTTTATGCAGGGCTGGTGTTCACCCTGTGAGATCTCAATGCCACAATTAACAATAAATGCTGTTTGAGATCAGAGTGAGGGTACAGGAGGGTCATCCAGGGTTTGTGAATGACTCTAAAACAATGCATTTTAGGGTAGAAAATGAGACAGACCTCCTCACTGACTTTCCCTGCAGCTTGTGACTGTTCCCATTCAGATCCAAATGTGTGTGCTGCTGTGCTGCTTAATGGGTTAGACTGCAGTGATCCTGCCCTCTGTAGACTCATGTCACTGAGAGAGGGAGATGAGCCTGTGTTTCTGGGATTCATTCCTGGGATATGGTCATCAGTGGCTCGGCCCAGCATTTATTTCCCACCCCTAGTTGCCCTGGAGAAAGTGGCTGAGCTGCAACTGGGGATGGCCAATAAATGCTGGTCCAGGCGGCAACACACACATCCCATGCATGAATAGAAGATGCTGATGTTTGGGTATTTAGCTCATTGTGAGCAGATTTTCCACAATCAGGAGGCTATAGGAGAAGGAACCCTGAAGACATTTCAGAAGCATTTAGCTGAGTATTGAAACCCCTCAGCATACAAGGCTAAGGGTCAAGTCCTTGGAAATGGGATTGGAGTGTGTTTGATGGTTGGTTTGGACACAATGGGCCGAAGCACCTCTTTCCATGCTGTAAAGATTCTGTGACCACACAACATACAACAGATGACCCAATATGAAGGCAGCACAAGGACAAGTGCAGGAGTGGGACTATCAGAAGCTGATCATCAGCTGAATCCTAACTTCACTAGCTCCAATTCCTCCTTACTCACTGCCTGCTGTCTCTTCAACCATGTTCTCCACTGTGAACAAACCGAAACAGAACAAGAGGGAGACTTATTGCTGCTCCTGTCACCTCACTGACAGATGTGCAAAATTCTTAAGGCTCACGTTGTCACACTGCACTGTCTATCAGTTTAGTGGGAAGGCTGTAATTATTATGCACTAATGGGACTTTGTTGTTCTGAAGTAAACTGTCTCTCTTAAACCATCTGGATAACCCTCCATGAGGAAACTTCTCCTTGGTATCCATCTGTAATATCCCCTCAGGGTTTCAGTTAACCCAGCAAGATCATTTTTATAAATGCGGGGAATATTCCTTCACACTCCTAACTTGTGCCTTGTAGATAGTGGGCAGGCTTTGCGGAATCAGGAGGTGAGTTACTCGCCGCAGTATTCCTAGCCACTGACCTGTTCTTGTAGCCATTTATGTGGTGAGTCCATTTGAGTTTCTGGCCAATGAATGACCCTTGGGGTGATGATAATGGGGGATTTATAGATGGTAACACCGTTGAATGTCAAGGGGCAGTGGTTAGATTGTTTCTTATTGGTGATGGCCATAGCCTGGCATTTGTATGGCGTGAATGTTATTTGCCACTTGTCAGCCCAAACCTGAAAATTGTCCAGATCTTTTTGCATTTGGATACAGACTGCATCAGTATCTGAAAACCACGAATGTTTTTCCCAGGGGTCCTTGATGCCACACTCAGTGAAATGCAGCCTCGATATCAAGGTCTGTCACTCACCCTCACCTCTGGAATCCAGCTCCTTTGTCCATATTTGATCAAGGTTGTAATGAGGTCAGGAGCTGAGTGGCCCTGGCAGAACCCAAACTGGGCATCACTCAGCAGGTTATTGATGAGCAGATGCTTTTTGATAGCACTGTTACTGACACCTTTCAGCACTTTCCTGATGATTGAGAGGAGACTGATGGGGCAGTAATTGGTCAGGTTGGATTTATTCTGCTTTTTATGTACAGGTCATACTTGCAATTTTCCATATTGTTGGGTTCATGCTGGTGTGTAACCGTACTTGAGCAGCTTGGCTCTGCAGCACGAGTCTTCAGTACATTTGTCAGAACGTTGTCAAGGCCCATAGATTAGGCAGTGTCCAGTGTCTCCAACCATTTACTGATATCATGTCGAGTGAATCCAATTGGCTGAAGACAGGAATCTGTAATGCTGTGACTACTGCGAGAGGCCGTGATGGATCATCCACTCAGCATGTCTGGCTGAAGATTGCTGAGAAAGCTTCAGCTTTATCTATCTTTTGCACAAAAATGCATTTTTTTTCATCATTGAGGATTGGGTAATTTGTGGAGCCTCCTCCTTCAGTGAGTTGTTTAATTGTGTCCCACCATTCACGACAGGATGTGGCAGGGCTGCAGAGCTTAGATATGATCTATTGGTTTCGGGGAACTCTCAGCTCTGCTATCTCTTGCTGCTTATCTGTGGAAATTGACACACAGGTAGCATTTCCAGACCAGTATGACTTCTTCAGAAATCTTAACTCAATTCTCTTCTCCACAAATGCTGCTGGACATCTTGAGTTTCTCCAGGGTTCCCTGTTTTTTGGTTCATATCTCCAGCATCCGCAGTCTCTAGTTTTTATCTTTCAGGATCCGATCGATTTCAAATGGATCACCTTTTGTTCTCTAAACTCCAATGTATACAGCATGTCCACCTTTTCCTCAGAGGATAACCCCGCCATCCTAGCAATGAGTTGAGTGAACTGTCTCTGAATTGTTTGTGACACAATTTTATCAAAATTTCTCGGAGCAGAAGTAGGCTGTTCAGCCCATTAATTCTGCTCTACAATTCAATGACATTAAGTTTGATCTGATACTCTTTATCTCCATTTTCCGGCCTTTTCCCAACAAGATTTGATCTCCTTTCTTCAATGAGACCAGAACTATACACAGCTCTCTAGATGAGGCCTCATCAACAGCCCTTTGCAATAAACACCAACACTCCATCTATCTTCCTTATCATTTGCTAGCACTGTGCACTAACTTTGTGATTCAAGTACCAGGACACCCAGATCCCTCTGTGCCTGCCTGCAGAAGGGGAATAAGTATAGAACGCTTGCTCAGGGTCCTTGTGCCAGTAAGGGAGTAGGACTTAACAAAAGGACACTTTCTAAACGGAGTTCTTGCTGGGAGAGAAGTTTCAGAGAAAGCAGCCGATACTTTCCAGTGAGCTATTTGTCAACAAGTGATTGTGATAAGTGAAGGATTTGCACTATGCAAATTCAGGAATAGGTACAGCCTCAAGAGGAATTGACAGTAAAATGTCTTTGCTTAGAAACTGCTTTTAGGAGAGAGCAGTCTGCAGGTAGTGTGGTCACACCAGTTAAGGTAGACTGGAAATTTTCCACTCGAATGTCTTTAAGCTGCAACAAAGTTTCACATCAAGATTAAACTGAAGATGAAACCTCAGGGTGTGTCATCAGTTAAAGGCAACTGGGAAGCCGTGCCCCAGCCGTGTGCAGCTGATGGAGGATGGTCACCCCCCACTGACATTCGGAAAGGAATGAGAGACAAACCCCGCATTTAGACCTTGAAACACCCAGCAATCGGATGCACCATTCATTTCAACACAATCTATACAGTGTCCATCTCCCAGGATTTAAGCAGCAGGTCACGGTGTCCGGACATGTTTGTATTCTGAAATGATGGCATTTGTCTGGCAGACTTCATATTCAGCTTTCTCTAACTCTCTGAGGAAAACCTCCTTAATCTGCAACATCGGGAAAGCAAAGATCAGAACGAGAGTCTCAATCAGCATCAAACATTAACCACACGGACGAGGCCTCTACCCCTGCCCTTGGGTCAGGGGTTTCCCTCACCCCCTAACCTCTACAACGCCCCCACCTCTCCCTGTCCTCTTGGTCCCTGCGCTGACTCCTCCTCCTGTCTCCTTTTCTCATCTTCAGTCTCCACCAGCCTCTGTTTGTTTTGGAGGAGCTCCTTGTTGACGACGTCCGCCTTGTCTTCAGCCTAAGTGGGGAAGGTGGACACAGTGTGAGGGACAGACAACATGACTCCCTCCAATCTTACAGAAAATGTAATAGCACACTCGGACACTTCCCCAATTTCTTCCCTGGGCCTCACTTTCACCCCTCAGTCATGGAGCGAATGGAATTTTACCCTTTACTGCTGTTTGGAATTTAAAAATAGAGAAATCTTGTTACAACTGAACAAGGAGTCAGTGAGCCTGCATTGGGAGTATTGTATACAATTTGGTTTCCTATATTTAAGAAAGGATGGACTGACACTGGGGGCCTCCTCTTGCTTCTATTTCTCTGGTCCCAGTGTGGTCCAGTGTCATTTCCTCACAGCTGAACTGGTTTGGAGCCTGCCTGCAGTAACAGCCTCCAGTCTCTGGGTCATGCTGCCAAATGATCTGCCTTGCCCAGCCTCGCGATTCCTCTCCCCAGTCTCCTGCTGCAGCAGGCAGATGGGATGCAATGGAAATCAGGGTTATCCTCAATCCGCTCAGTTCGCAACAAACAACTGCACCTCCCAGTCGCAAATCATTTCCACTCCCCCTCCCATTCTTTAGATGACATGTCCATCATGGGTCTCTCCGGACTCCCTTGTTCGCTCCACACTGCCCTCCAACCCCACCACACCCGGCACCTTCGCCTGCAACCGCAGGAAATGCTACACTTGCCCCCACACCTCCTCCCTCACCCCTATCCCAGGCCCCAAGATGACATTTCACATTAAGCAGAAGTTCACCTGCACATCTGCCAATGTGGTATACTGCATCACATGTACCCAGTGTGGCTTCCTCTACATTGGGGAAACCAAGCGGAGGCTTGGAGACCGCTTTGCAGAACACCTCCGCTCAGTTCGCAACAAACAACTGCACCTCCCAGTCGCAAACCATTTCCACTCCCCCTCCCATTCTTTAGATGACATGTCCATCATGGGCCTCCTGCACTGCCACAATGATGCCACCCGAAGGTTGCAGGAACAGCAACTCATATTCCGCCTGGGAACCCTGCAGCCTAATGGTATCAATGTGGACTTCACCAGTTTCAAAATCTCCCCTTCCCCAACTGCATCCCTAAACCAGGCCAGTTCGTGCCCTCCCCACACTGCACCATACAACCAGCCCAGCTCTTCCCCCCCACCCACTGCATCCCAAAACCAGTCCAACTTGTCTCTGCCTCCCTAACCAGTTCTTCCACTCACCCATCCCTTCCTCCCACTCCAAGCCGCACCCCCATCTACCTACTAACCTCATCCTACCTCCTTGACCTGTCCATCTTCCCTGGACTGACCTATCCCCTCCCTACCTCCCCACCTATACTCTCTCCACCTATCTTCTTTACTCTCCATCTTCGGTCCGCCTCCCCCTCTCTCCCTATTTATTCCAGTTCCCTCACCCCATCCCCCTCTCTGATGAAGGGTCTAGGCCCGAAACATCAGCTTTTGTGCTCCTGAGATGCTGCTTGGCCTGCTGTGTTCATCCAGCCTCACATTTTATTATCTTGGAATTCTCCAGCATCTGCAGTTCCCATTATCTCTTATCCTCAATCCCTTACCTATTCCCCAAACTCTCCAATCTGGCCTCCCACCTCATGGCTGGCAGCTGTGCCTTCAGTCGCCCTGGCCCTCAGAGCAGGAATTTCCTCCACAAAACCCTCTCACTGCTTAGAAATAGCTCTTTGTCTCCTTTTAGTCATCAACCAAAAACACTGTATGTGCCCACCTTTTGGATGGTTACCACATTAAAGATGCTACATCAAGACAAGTTGTTGATATGACTGACCAGGAGTTATTTATTGACTGGTATCAGTGATATAAAAGGTAAAGGAGTGACCACTGGCTGTGGACAGGTGATCATTTTCAGTCTGCCGTACCACCACCTGCTCACCAAGCTTCCTTAAGACAGCACCTTCCAAACCCACTGCCACTTCCATCCAGAAGGACAAGGGCAGCAGACACATGGGAACACCACTCCCTGTGAGTTCCCCTCCAGGCCACTCACCATTTGGATTTGGAAATATATCACCGTTCCTTCACTGTCACTGGGTCAAAATGCTGGAATTCCCTCCCTCAGGGTATTCTGGGTTTGCCTACAGGACATGGCCTGCAGCATTCAAGAAGGCAGCTCACCGCCAACTTCACCAGGGCCACGAGTGACGGGTAATAAATGCTGGTACAGCCAGTGCCCCCACATCCTGTGAATGAATTCCATTAAGCCCCTTTCCGTTAGCATCACCCTCCCACCAAGCCCAATACTCAGGCCTCACTGGCTGCTTGGGTTTAAATTGCCAGCCTGTCCCATTCGCCGCTCCAGTGTCCTACCCCCGATGTTCTGGTCAATAGTTCGCAGTTACTGTGGAAGCCTGCTGAGAGTAAATAGGCTGCCCCAGTTCCCACATTACAACAACGGCTAGACTTCAGGATATTCCATTGGCTGTAAACATCTTCAAACATCCTGAGCTCATGACCAGTGTAACAGAAATACAAATCTCTCTCCTTTTTGTTTCATCTCCACACTTTCCCACCTCTTCCCTCGCAACATCCCTCCCTTGTTTAAAATCCAGAATGAATCATGAATCTCTGGGAGAACTTACTCTGTGGTAACATTGAGACAAATGACCAGCTCCTTGGTCGGCTTTATGCGTGAAGGTCAATAACAATCTCACTGTGACTTGATCTGAGTTACCTCTAGCCCGTGTTCTTGCTCTGGGTCTAGGCAGTACTGACCAACCTTAGACCCTCTGATCTGATTGAAATGAAGGGTGAGCTGTGCCAGTCTCTAACACACAGCTCAGTATAGGGAAGCAGGGATTACTCATTTCACAAGAGAATGAAAGGAACTGATAAACTGTGTGAGTGTGACACCCTTACCCTGACACTGATCGAGGGCTGACAGGATGAGTAACATCCTCAGAAAGAAAAGATGGTAAAATTGTGCACACACAGACAGAGGGGATAATGACAGCGAGACGTGTCAGAGAGAGCGGATGAGAACAGTGACATTCCCAGAGAGAGAGTTCAGTAACTGTCAGTTCCTTACTTTCTTGCCGTGTTGTGACAGCTGTCCTTGGGAAATTGGTTTGGTGTATATTTTCTCAGTTGTATTTGTGTTTGATGAGGTGATGCAGTAACAAATATTCCAATTCCATGCTTCCTATTGCAGCAGATCCACTGAAGGTCACACAGACAAATGGTGCGTTGTGTCAACCCTCAATACCTCAGGGAACATTCATGGACAAACACAACAACCGAGAAACAAAACGGGACCAGATTTTAAAAAAAATACAAATTAGCATTTCATGAATAAATTGAAAACACAACTTTTATAAAAGCCAAAATAAAGGAAAACTTGGAGTGTTGGTCCATAGGTTCTTGAAATTGGAGTCTTAAGTGGACGGGGTCGGAGTGGTTGGGGGGGAGCTGTGGTGAAAAAGGCGCTTGGTATGCTTGCCATTGTTGGTCTGCGCATAGGGTATAAGAGCGAGGAAGCCATTTTGCGGCCACACGGGACATTGGTTCTGGCACTTTTGGAATACTGCTTGCAATTCTGTCCTTTCCCTGAAGGGTCTCCAGGAGGCTGCGTGCTGACAACTGCCTGACGGACTTGAGCTCAAAGGTGTTTTACACTGCCTGAAACTTGCTGGTCTTCCAGTCAAAAGAGTTGACCTCGACAGAGTGTTGCAGACCGGCACATTCCAAGGCCCAGAACTATAGCTTGGGGCAGCTGCTGCCAAGGGGCAGTGGAGAAAGACCATGGTATAAGGTCCTTCTGCCAAAGCAAAACACAGTTCCATCCAGTAGTTGGACCCTCCCTGAGGCCTCGAATATATGCCAAGAGGTTAACTTTAAATATGCAGAAAGCCGAACAACAGTGTTTGCTTTCTTCTCTGCAAGTGAAGACAGTATGGATCTGAATGTCTTCATGTACTATGTATGTGCATAAATATCTCCATCTAATAATAAAGTATATTTTTGCAATAAAAAAGTCATGATGTTAAAAGACCCCAGCCATAAGCACTGATGTATTTACATCATTAACTTGTTAAACAATGTTAAAATGCCTGTGATCAGGAAGGGAAAAAGAACAATGTGCAGATTAAAGAGCAGGCACCTACATTTGGTCCTGACGCTGGAGCCCAAGCTACAACACACCAGCCTCACTTCACATGAACCTTCATACAGTGTGGGGTCATGATTTCTGGCCATTAATTCCTCTGGGCCCAGGGCAGATGAGGAAAGAAAGGCAAAGGTAGAAGGGCCAATAAGGAGTAAACCAAGATGGAGACAGTCTTTCTGGTTTAGAGGAGGAGATATACATTGTGCCACTCAATATTGACAGGGTCTACGTGCATCACAGAATGAACAAAACAGCACACACTGTGAAGACAATCAAAAATTACGCCAAAGTATTTTTCCTCAGATATATCGATGTATCTCATCACAGGAGAAATTTTCATTGTCGTGCAATTGGTATTTTGTTTCTAAAGCTGTTTTCTCCCTCTTCTCTTTCTTTCTGTCTCTGCTGATTGATTCAGTCAGATCCTAGCAGAGCCCCAGTTTGCACTGTTCAGTGACAATGAAAGAACAGCCCACTACTGTCTGTGCGGTGCTTGCTCAGCTGCTGAGGCATATGGCCTTCCATTAGCAGCCAAAAAAAAGAGGATCGTTACCAGAACAAACATTTATACTTCAGACAGAGACAACAAAATAGTCATAAGACAATGAATGACCAAACGGGCAGTCAAACTGGAACATACCTGACACTAGGCAACGTGGGCAATGTGGAGGGCACATGAGGAGCAGACCAAGTGGATCTGCAAGATCCCACTCAGAAGAGATTCCCTCAGGTGTCCTGCTCAATATTCATCTCATATCACCAAAATAAGTTGTCCAGTCATTCATTTGCTGTTTGTGGTGAGAGGTTATTGGGATAACATCCCATTGATTTCTATATTCTCTATAAGTTAATGCTCTTTATCTGTTTACATAGAGCTATGCAGACATTGCCTTCAAACTTCCTGCCCAACTACAATTAGTGTTAAACTTTGTAAATTTTTATCTTCCTGCACAGGGGCATGTGGAAACTGTCTCAAATAAGATTAGATGGGAAGCATTTGTAAAGGAGTGAGATTTCTGAAATCCTGTAAAGTATGCAACTTCTGTTTCTGCTAAAGGGACCAGATACTTCGGCGGCTTGAAATTACATTCTGTCACTTCCGCAACTTGAAATCACCTCCTTAGTTAGCAGTCACTTCACGAATGATCAATACTGTATCCTGTTCTCTTTGTGTTTTTCATGCAGTAATTGTTTTTGTATCATGTCATTGTCCGATGTAGTGATTGCTTCATGTATCATGCCATTGTGAGACATAAAATTGCTTGTATTATGCAGTCGATAAGGTATAAAAAACAGGGACTGTCTGCTGCTCATGGAAAATCGCTTACGAAACTCTGCATCCTGTGCCGGGTTGAGTACAGTGATCCTCCACGGCTTGTACTTGCTTTGTAATAAAGGATTTGTGTTTTTCTAAACAGGTCAGTGTCTTGTTATTGCATCAAGTCTGTGAGTGTCTCCGAAAATGAACCTAACATTTGGCGCTGTGAGGAGGGTTCTGACACGTACAGAGGTCTTACGTGGACTGAACAAGTGATCATTCGCATGTCAGTGGAGTGAGACCGACGGGCCCGCAAGGTACGATTCACCTTTGTCTCTCTCACTAACCTGCCACCTGTACGACCCCTCGTCCCTGCGTAGCTCCGTACTGACGGAACCCCGAGACGATTCATGGTCTTGAACACTGCTAAATCCTAACGCCTGGTGGTCCGAGTCCCCACATTAGTAAAGAAAAATCCAGGAGGTTGGAGTCCCCGGATGGCCGGGATTAGAGTTCCCAGGCCAGGTGACTGGTAAAATCCGGGAGGTTAGAGTCCCCAGGTGGCTGGGGTTAGAGTCCGTAAATCAGGTAAAATTGACTAAGTAAGTCCGGGGGGTTAGTATAAGAATGGTAATGTAGAATAAGTGTTCAGACGTAGGTATAGGATAGTTACAGTGTCTGTCTATGTCAACCACCCTGCCTTAGGCCGGTTGTTAAGAGGGGAGATCCTCCACGTGAAGTTCAGGACCCTGAAGTGGGTGTTGAAACTAAGGACACTAGTTTCGTATATAGAAATAAGTAAAAAGCAAAAGCGTCAAAAATGGGACAAAAATTAGGTAAGTCAGGTGTCGGAACCCCTTTACATTGGTTATGCCGGGATGACCTTGAAAATGAAGTACAGTACAGACATCTGTCGGCATGCCTAAGCAAAAAATTGTAAAATGAGAATTAGCCATTAGGGGCAAGGTGGGGTATAGGTCTATGTATTAAAGCCGAGGAGGCACAATGGACACGTAATGCGGGAAGCAAATGTAAAGAGTTAATGTTACCCTGCAGAAAGAGAGCTGAGGAGCTGACTGAGAAATCAAAACTGCCCAGTTGGGTGGATAATGCATGTTGGAGAGGGATTAGTGAATCTGATAGTGAGGGAAAACTTAATCCTTGGGAGGTGTTCAAGCTGCAGTGTGAGGATCATGAGATGAATGAACAGGAAAGGGTTAAACAAGAAAGGCTGGAAAGGGAAAGATGAGACAAACAACAGGGATTAAAGAGCCAGGCCACGTTGACAGAAAATAAAACAAAATGGAAGTACCTCCTGACATATCTGGTATGCCGATGTTGCTCCAAAATAATATTATGGATGAGCAAGATGAAGAGGACTGGGGAAGGCACTCCTCTGCCCCATCGAGACCACTACCTCCTCCACAACCCTACCCATCCTTGGCCAACCTACATCTGTCATCTGCCATCAGTCCCAGCAATCACCTGTAGCCTTATCACCGCCACCGTTCACTGACCAAACCAAACCTCCTGCTACAGCACCTCCAAGCTCTTCAGTAATCAGCTCACATGAATCGCCTGACAAACCCACGGCTTGTACAGACCCTATTTCCTGTCGTACTAGGTCTAAAACTAAACAGACAAACAGGAAACAGAATATGGAACAGACTGGTAGTGGACTAAAGGAGGGAAGGCAAGATTCTTTTAAAACTCACAGGGGTAGCTGAAAAACCGTAAGTCCCACGCGCAGTTCACTCGATCCTCTAGTGCCTGTTCACTGCTTTCTAGCAATTCCACAAGTAGTGAAGAGTATGATAGTCCCGATTCACAAGCGGAGGAGAGTGAATCTGAGGGCAGTGTTTGGGAGTGACCTCTTGGATAACCATCCCCTAACGAAGGACCCCCGTAAAAGAAATCGGCAATTTCCTAATCGCACTGTCCCTCACCCGAACCCACCACAGGGGGGTCAAATTACCATGCACGTCTACACCCCTTGGAAGCCGTGTTTAATAATGTCAAGGGCCCCTGATTGAAAGACTAATCCTTACGACTTCATAGACTACATCCTGAGCATTCTTCAAATGTACCAAGCCAGCCCGAAGAACTCTTTAGCCTGTACTGTATGGCTCTTACCCTTAGTGAATGTACCAGGTGGAAAAAACACCTAGGAAACCCAGCTCCCCAGGATTGGGATGCTTTAACTGGTCTCCTGGCTGAAGGTGTTCAGCTACAAACCATTAAATATGAGCTCAAGCAAACTTTACAGCCGCCGGTAGATGGTACCAAAGTACGAGAGTGCAAACCCACAAACCCAGGAAGGACGGCCCTGATTTCTGGGACCGTTTCTGCTCCTTCTATGCCACCTACGCTGGTGATACTGCCTACACTGCAGGGAATCCTCCACCACAATTTAATGCTCTTTTGCTGCAGTGTTTGCCTGAGGCGGTGGCAACAGCTATTCACACTAATAACATGGATTAGCCGGATAATACTCGTCCCCAGATGAGAAGGGCATTGACTTATTACTGGAACACTGTTAAGGAGTCCAAACTGACCATGGTCAAGTATGACATGGTGCAGAGTCCCCCAAGCCAACCCAGGCCCAAAAACCCAGCACTTCTAGAGTCAGACTTCGAATTAGCGAAAGCATATCAAATGGAACCCGAATACTATGTTCCTAGCGGGACCGACAATTACCGTAACAGTTATGCGACCCATTTACAGGGTCCTACTGTTCCTCAATATGGAACGCCATACGCACCCGCTCCACCATTCCTTAGACCTAATGTCTCTCTGCCGCGAGGCAGAACACCAACCTCTGCCCAGGGATGTTTTCACTGTGGCATTCGGGTTCACTGGAAGAGCGATTGTCCTCAGAATCAACCTCAAAGTGACTCACCAAGGAAGAGGGCAACCTTTTCCCACTGGTAATCCTTTTACAGCGTGATTACTTGCACCCCATAATTTGCCTGTTTTAACTAGAGATCCGGAGGATGAACCAATTGTTAATCTAACAGTACAACGTGTAGCAATTCCCTTTATGATTGATACTGGGGCCACAGGATCTATGCTGGATGCTTCATGTGTCCAGCAGTATGGGTTTAAACTCTCACCCACCTCAGTAAGCCTTAGGGGGCTTACTGGGCAGGAAAGCACACACCCTTTAACAGAACCGTTGACAGTTCAATTTGGCCCTCAAACCTGTGTTATACAATTTGCCCAGACCCTCAATTTGGGAGTTAACTTAGCAGGAAGAGACTTGTTGTGGCTTCTTCAAATTGAAATTCTCTGTCTCAATAAGGACATTAGCATAAAAGTGACCTGATTAAACAACAGTTATAGGTTCATCAATTACCAAAATGGTGGACAATTCACTTATATCCTCGAGACTTCACCCCTCCTCTACACTTCCCTAACCTTCATGTTACCTTGTACTATGACCCTACAGGCGCTTCCAGTGAATTGGCTGGCGCCTATCTCGGATCAAGTTTATCGGTTACTATTATCGGGTGTATTGTGGGAAAGGAAGGATCAGTGTTTCTGCTGGAGGTGCCACCCCAACTATGGCACCAATCGGGTCTGGTGTCCCCTCACCTCACACTGACTGTGAACACCGGCTATAGGGTTAAGTCCTTGGGGTTTCTAGTGCACCACTTGATCCAACAGTCAGACTGGAAGTGAAGGTTTTTCCACAGCAGGTGGCTGATGGTCACATTACATATTATAGCGATCCTTTTATTGTCTTCAGGCCATTACATCACCACCCTCATCATAGTCCCCTTGAGGAGTCTTCTCTGGACCTGTGGTCTGCTTCCATACATGAGGTAGGATATACTCCGGTCACCCCCATAAAAATACAGGTCATCCCAGGAACAACCTTACTCTCGACACCTCAGTACCCCCTCAAACTTGAGGCAGTGGAAGGAATAACCTCCCTAATCGATTTGTTGCTCCAACAAGTATATTGGTCCCTTGTCAATCGCCTTGCAATACTCCTTATTCTGCCTGTCCCTAAACCTGGCCGCCAGGAATGGAGACTAGTCCAGGGCCTTAGACAAATAAATAAGATAGTCCGACCCCTACATCTAATCCACCCTAATCCTGTCACTATCCTTCGTAACATCCTCTCGGATGTGTGTGTCTTCACCGTTGTGACCTTATGACATGCATTTTTTGCTAATCCCTTGTATAAGGAGTCGCAGTATCTGTTTTCTTTTACCTTTAAGGGCCAGCAGTATACCTGGACTTGTCTCCCCCAAGCGTTCGTTCACTTGCCCACCGCATTTTCCCAGGTCTTACACCACCAGCTCCAAGATCTGCAACGGTTGGACGGCTCCACGGTTATCCAATACATTGACGATTTGCTTTTAGCCAGTCCATCAGAATCTGCTAACCGGCTTTTGAACGCTCTCCACCCTTGGGGATATGTGGTGCCCTGAGCGAAGGTTAAGTGTAATCAAGAGCTAATACAGTTTCTAGGAATTCTGTTCAGTGCCTCAGAACGAACGCTGACTCCTGAGCGCATTGCCCCTATTCTCATGACCCCATCGCCCACCACCACTAAACAAATGAGGGCCAGGATTAGTAAATTATAATCGACCATGGTTCCCTAATGTAACTTTGCTTACCAAACTCCTAACTCCTTTGGCTTCTCGTAAAGCCCCAAAAATCTTCACCCTCTCTAACGAACAAAAGTCAGCCTTTACAGACTTAAAAGCAGTCCACGCTGCCACCCCAGCTTTGGGAAGACCTTTATATGACACATCTTTCCAGCTATATGCTAATGTTCTGGATGGGTGCGCTACTGGGGTATTGACACATACTCGCGGCGATCACAAACGACCGGTTGCCTACTATTCTACCCACCTGGACTCTGTAGCACAGGGCTTACCCCCTTGTTCCCAGATTCTTCCGGCGATTTATTCTTTAGTCACTGTAGCCTCTAATGTTACTCTCCACGGGCCTCTTACCGTCTATACCTCACATGACATTGTGGCCCTCCTCGCCTCCCACCAGACTCAACACCTTACCCTGGCACATTTAAGCTGCTGTGAAGCTGCACTCCTCAACAATCCCGTCTTGAAATTTTCTTTCTGCTCCATTATTAACCCAGCCACATTTTTGAGCATCCCCCCCTCCTCCCCCCGCCCAGATGATTTCCTGGAACTCCCACTTGACTGCCTACTAAGGAATCAATTTCTGACCTCTCCCTGACTGGACCTTATTGATGTCCCACTCCCATCTCCGGACCTTATCCTGTTTGTTGATGGCAGTTCTTCCATGTCCCCCTTGGGTACCCCCCTCTCTGGATACATGATTGTCGATGCTGCTTCCACATTGGAATCAGTGGCGTTTGAGCCCCCGGTGTTTGCTCAGAAAGCAAAACGTTTTGCCTTTACCGGTGCTTGCATCCTAGCCTCAGGGAAGTCAACGAATATTTACATCAACTTGCCTTTGGAGTGTCCCACGACTTTGACCTGTTATGGGCTCAGGATGGGTCTTTAACTTTCTCAGGTACACCCATCCAGAATTCCCTGTATGTTAAAAACCTTCTCCAGGCAACCCTCCTTCCTAACCAATTGGTTATTATCAAATGTGCTACCCATGCCTCCGACGATTCTATAGTTACTCAGGGCAACGCTCAGGCTGATCAGGCTGCCAAACAGGCTGCTGCAGATCAAACTTTTATTTTGCCCTCAATGAACAAGCAGGTGGAAAATTGCATGCCTTCTTTGGTCAAGACGGGCATGCCAGATATAGTCACTGTTCAGCACTTACAAGGGGACGCCCCTGCTTCTGAAAAGGATATTTGGAAGGCACATGGATGTTCACATTCTGCGCCCTCAGGCCTTTGGGTTACCCCAGTCAGCCAAGTGTGCATACCTGATGCTTTGTTACCAATGCTTGTTGAGTGTCTGCAGTCTGACACCCAACTTGTCAAGGAGGGAATGGGTGGTATTATGCTCCATACCTGGTGGCACCCCAGACTGGCTGACGCAGCCCAGTCTCGTGTAGTATCATGTCTAACATGCCAACAAAACAATGTTGGTCAGGGGGTGAGATGCTCACCAGGAAAAACACCCATGCCAAGTAGACTGTTTGAATGCATTCAGCTGGATTTTATTGAATTACCACATATAAACTGTTATAAACATTATCTTGTCATTGTAGATGCATTCAGTAGGTGGATAGAGGATTTTCCAGTGACAAATAACAAAGCTCAACAGTAGTAAATGTATTATTAACTGAAATAATACCGATGTTTTTTGGAGTGCCCCTAGCTTTGTAACACGTGTGAATAACACCCCATTCTACTAATGGACTCTCAGCAGCAGAAATAGTCTATGGTCGACCCAGCAGAGCACCCTGGGATGCTGATACCACCCTACACACCCAAATTGACCTGAATGTGATGGGAGAAGAAATGCAAAAGTACTTCTGGCAACTAATATCGTCTCTAAAGTTTCTCCATTCACAGGTGAAGTGCGCCTTCGGTCCACCTCCGTGGACACCAGACCAAGACCTTAAGAACCAGAATCACTCTTCATGACCACAGATCAGAGATTTCATACTTGTCCAAGACTGGGATCGCCTTAAGCTCGGGCCAAGGTGGAAAGGACCATTTCAAGTGCTTCTTCTAACTCTGTCAGCTCTTAAAGTTAAAGCACAGAATTGCTGGATTCACCTAAGTGACTGCAAACAATGGATTCCCTCATCAGCTTGCAATTAAACATTGGACTGAGTGTTATTCTGACCGTGCATGGCCAGCAGGGCAATTTGTTTTATAGAACACGTGTCCAGCTGCATGGGAATTGGACAGCATGTTACCTGCTAGCACGGTCTGTAGAGGCGTTATTTGTGGCAACACCAGGCTGGGACCCTAGTCCGCTCTATGAAGTGAAGCATTCCGTTAAACCTTGCAGAGGGGAGAGGGGAACTTGGACGAGAGGTGTGCAGGGTAGGTGTGTGGAATTGGTAGTCCTCGGATTGTATAGGCACTAAATCCAGGCACCGGAGGGAAGTGGCCAACTGTACGAATCCCAATACCTATCCGTTTTGCTTTAATGGAACTGGGACCTGTTGTGTGCATACTCTAGTCACTAATCACCCCCATAATGTTTCCTGGTCCCATCGGTGCACAAAAAGAGCTTGCACAACTAAAGGAGGACTGTTGAACTGCCCTTGTTTAGAATCTAAGCCAATAACTGTGATCCCGAGCATACAGTGAGCTTGTGGAGATTGTAATGGCACCCATGCAAAAACAGGCTACGGGATGTTTCCATTTAAATCCACAGATTTCCATCCATATAAGGGTCAGTCCTCCTAGAATAGCTGTCAAGAAATACGTGAATCTGTTACCTACTACTGGGCTAAGAAAGGACTTGTTTGCCTTAACGGGACCATCATGACTGCCACTCCAACTTTGCCGGCGCTGTTTTCTGTTGGGACCATTGGGCCTCTCACGATCCCTTGTCCCCAACGAGCACAGTCTCAATGGCAAATTGTCACATGCTTCCCGAGCTGGGAGTTTTGTGCTGCATGGCAGGACCCGATTGCTTTGGGCTCTTCCTTGGGATACGGCTTCCTGGGAACTGTTAGCTTGGGAGGCTCCCCAGGGGTGGTGGCTCCAAAAAACTGAAATTACCTTATATGTGGGCTCACTGCCCTGGGAAACAGCACAATGATGGCATTGGTGACAATCAACCAAGAATTAGTCAAACTTTGGTTCTATGCTCAGCAAACCTGGTATGCAGTAGACTATCAAATGGCTCAGCAAGGAGGAGTATGTACTATTATAGCGGACAAATGCATTACCCGTGTTACAGACGGGTCCTACAATATTACCCAGGATATTCAAGCCATATAGGGTCAGTTGGGACAGTACAGAGTGGGACCCCAACCTAGGTGGGAGGCTGGTGGGGGGCTTTTTGGTCTGGCTAATGGGCAGTTTTTGGGGCTCATACCTGCCACATGGGTTAGTTATTCTAATAGTTATCATAGCCGTTTGCTGTATATTTATGGTATGCCTGAACTCTTGCTGCAGAGTTGTGTTTGTCAGACTAGCAGCTCCCTTCTTGGCCCCGAGAAAGGTTATCATGAAATGATAAAAGGAGGGAATGAGATGTTATTGGGATAACATCCCATTGATTTCTATATTCTCTCTAAATTAACGCTCTTCATCAGTTTACATAGAGGTATGCAGGCACTTCCTGCCTGACTAGAATTAGATGTAAAACTTTGTAAATCCTTACCTTCCTACAGAGAGGTAGAAAGACACTGCCTTAAGCTTTCTGCCTGAGTAGAATTAGGTATAAACTTTGTAAGTCTTTATCTTCCTGTACAGGAGTATGTGGAAACGGTCTCAAATAAGATTAGGTGGGCAGCATTTGTAAAGATGTGAGACTTCTGAGATCCTGTAAAGAATGCAACTTCTGTTTCTGCTAAAGGGTCCAGGGCACTGACTTTCGTTCAAGCCAGACACTTCGGCGGCTTGAAATTACATTCTGTCACTTCCGCAACTTGAAATTGCCTCCTGCCGTTAGCAGCCACTTCACGAACGATCAATACTGTATCTTCCTCTCTTTATGTTTTTGATGTAGTAATTGTTTTTGTATTATGTCATTGTCCGATGTAGTGATTGTTTCATGTAACATGCCGTTGTGAGACGTAAAATTGCTTTATGTATTATGCACTCGATAAGGTATAAAAAGCAGGGACTGTCCGCTGCTCGGGGAGAATCGCTTACAAGACTCTGCGCTCTGTGCCGGGTTGAGTACAGTGATCCTCCACGGCTTGTACTTGCTTTGTAATAAAAGATTTGTGTTTTTCTAAGCAGGTCAGTGTCTTGTTATTGCATCAAGTCTGTGAGGGTCACCAAAAACAAACCTAACACAGTGGCTCAGTGGTTAGCACTGTTATTTCACAGGAGCATGAACCTGGGTTCGATTCCACTCTCAAGTGACTACCTGTGCAGAGTTTGCATGTTATTTTGTGTCTGCATGGGTGTGTTCAGGTTTCCTCATACAGTCTAAAGATGTGCAGGCAGCATCACAGGTGGTCTTGGCGTGTTCTGCAGCATACTTTTTTTCGCATTTGCTTTCCATGCGAAGGCGCCCTGGTTCAATGCCTCATAGAAGCCTGATTTTCTGGTGTCACAGTGCACCACGGATTCCTGATTAACTCTCTTTTTCAAATGCATCTCAAATTAGGCTCTGAAGGGCCTGATTCTGATACTGTCTGCCATGTCTCAAAGTGTGTGAATCAAAAACTTTGGTTAAAATTGACTTTCCTCCTTACCTTCTTATCCCATGATAAATCAAAACTGCGCCTGTGGAGGCCTCAACGCACAACTTGAGCATTGTCCTCAATCATGTTTTGGAGTAGAGAAACATGTTCGCATTTCTTGACACATGAGTATTCAGTCAACAATGAGAATGAATGAATTTACGGACACTGATAAACCTCTTGACTCACACTCTGACACAGTCACTAATATTAAGGTGTGTTCTGAAATCTGAGCCATGTTGCAACTGAGACTGAGGTAAGGGCAGTCAGACTGCCCAATAGCACGGTTTCCATTTTTGTGATAACACAAAAAAAGGCTACATTTCCGTAGTCCAGTGGTTATTGCATGGGGAATGTCTCCCAGCATGATATCAGGCACAAGCAAGCCGCGCTGCTGCTTCAGGTTACAGGCAACTTGCGTTGTCCATCCTTTTCACTGAAACTGGATCAAAATTGTTATACCATTGCTGCTCTGAAATCAAATCCTGCATTAATTCTAATTGCAGTTTTATTTTGCTGAGGTAGTGAAAAGGAGGGTAATTGTGATCTGAAATGTCGTTGAATTTCTCTCATTTCCTTCACTTCCGTCCTGGAGAAGGGAACTGATAAGCCGCCTTCTCGATCCACTGCAATTGTTTCCATGCAGGCACACCGGCATTGTTGATCAGAAGGGAAACTCAGCTTCATTGAGACTGTGATTGATAATCGTTGGTTTACATGGGTCATTCTAATCCTGTTTATTTTTTCCTTAGTTAAGCACTTTATGGAAAGTGGCACTGACTAAACTTCCAGTATAATTGGAAGCACAGTTTGGAATTGCCCCGCAGGCACTTGTGCGAGTGGCTCGTGACACAAAAAAGTCGAGGTGCCTCACAGACAACATTCATGCTTTGGTGTGTCTGCAACTGCGTTCGCCTTGTCATTTTTGTTTCGGTTGTGTGTAAAGACCTGTCTGTTTTGGGCTTCGGTCGATTCTTGAGGAGCTAACATAGTTGTCTTCTTGCAAAAAAAACCCTTGACAGCAGTCATCGAAGTTATAATTGACGGAGTTCTTCACCTCTGTGTGGGCTCGAACCACCAGCCTTTCAGTTAACAGCCAAACATGCTAACCGATTGCACCACAGAGAAAAGATTTTGCAGCCTTTGAAAACAAACAATTAAATCAGGGATCAGCAACTGTCGCATCGTTCAGATGGACAGCGCGAAAAGAGGCACTTTGGTGCAACTTGTCCATGCTGGCCAGATATCCTAAATTAATTTAACCCCATTTGCCAACATTTGGCCATTATCCCTTTGAACCCTTCCGGTTCATGCATGCATCCAGGTGCCTTTGAAATGCTGTCATTTGTCCAGCCTCCACAATGACCTCCGTCAGTTCATTCCATACACACACCACCTTCTAGATGAAAAATGCCCCTCAGCTCCCATGTCATTTTTCCCCACTCACCTTAAATATATTTCCTGCAGTTTTGGACTCGGCCAAAAAAAAGGCTTCGACCATTCACATTGTTCATATTCCTCATGGCTTTATAAACTTCTCTGGGTTCTCATTCTCCGGCGTTGCAGAGAAATTTCGTCCAGCCTATTCACCTTAGCCTGATAATCGAAGCTGTGCAACCCTGTCAAGAACGTGACTGTCAGATTTCTACAGACTGGTAACATCAAAGGCTTAGGGAACAGTGGAAGAAAATGCTGAAAATGTGCTTAACAGTAATCAAACCAGTTTTGCGCTCTGAGGTTCAGCAATTTCCTCAAAAGAGTCAGGAACCACTTGTGAAGACGATCATATAATCCCAGTTCACAGCTGATTTGCCAACCGATAAGGGATAATTGGAAATATGGAGCCCTTTCAGTGTATGTCCCTCTAGTGGTTCAGTCAGTTAATGTGCGGTGCTTAAATTATAGTATTGAGGCGTGTACAATGCTCAAGTTGTGCGTTGAGGCCTCCGCAGGCGCAGTTTTGATTTATCATGGGATAAGAAGGTAAGGAGGAAAGTCAATTTTAACCAAAGTTTTTGGAAAATTGCCAGTTTCTGAGGATTTGGAAATGAGGCAACTATTGACAAACGTCTTAGAAATGTTCAAAATGTCAAGAAATATTCACCTTGAGAGAATGAAAGATGTTTTTCTTCAGATAGCAAACTTTTCTAGCATGACTAATTAAAATTGAGTTTAGTTGTGGGAAAAATGTTGTTTAACTAGCTTCAATTCATTTAATTTGCTGCAAACTTCACAGGTCATTGACTTAATCAAAAAGGAATTAGATTTATTTCATTGAAACATGCGAATGTTACATTCAACATTATTCAGTATTTTTATCAGCTTATTGTAAAGGGAGAAGGGAAGGTTCAAAGCACACAAAAAAACAGAGCCTTGTTTGTGGATTTCTTGGGTGGAGTTCAGACAGAATGAGATGTACCTAACATCATCAGAATGTCGGCAAATAATTAAGGCACCATTTAAAAGCCAGAATCACGACTCTGAGAAACAATTTCCCTCCAACTCGACAGGGTCTACCTTTACTTTTTAATTGAAAAAAAAAGGTACAGTTTCGTTTAAAATGCAATCTTATTCAGCTGCACGTGTACAATTTTTGTTTACATGTGAAGTCAAAGAAAATCGAAACTATTCCCCATCCACCCACAGACTTTGTCTAACTGCTAAGGTGCCTCCTTCGGGACCTAGGGGTGTAGATCCACGATTCTTTGAAGTTTATGTCACATATAGACAGGGTGGTTAAGCAGGCTTTAGACATGCTTGCGGTTGAGTTTAGGAGTTGGGAAGTCATGTTGATGTTGTAAAGGACATTGATGAGGCCTCTTATGGAATACAGTGTGCAGTTTCAGTTGCACAGTTACAGGAGGCATATTATTAAGCTGGTAAGTGTCACGAAGAGGTTTACCATGATGTTGCCCGGTATGGAATGTTTGATCTATAAAGAAAGGTTGGATTGACTTGGACTTTTTCCACTGATGCTTAGGAGGTTAAGGGGCGACCTGATAAAGTTTATAAAATAATGAGACGTGTAGTTAATACTTGTAGTTGTCTTTTCACTAGGGTGGGAGATTTCAAGAGTATGGGCATTTTTAAGTTGCGAGGAGATAATTAATAAAAAGATATGAGAGACAGAACTTCATGATGACTGTGAATAACACAACGGCAAGTTCCAGCAGAGAAGTAGGTGTCAGAGAAACAGTTGACAGTGAAGCAGGCATGTAAGGACAACTGTGTTTCGTTTTCCAGTGAAATTCACCGCTTCACAAAGTGGAGAACATTGAAGCGTAGCAGTAACGGTGAATAGCTTTGTTGGTTATTCACCTTGCGAATGCTTTTTCTGCTGATATCCCTGTTAGCATCACAAGTAGACAAGATGAAAGCTGCAGCAATACACGTGGAACCAGTGGGGTAATTGATACAGCATCTGACTTTGGTTTGGAGGATTGAAATGTTGTACCCTCTTTCACTTGAGTGAAATTCACAGCTTTTCTACCTTTGCAAATTGACAGTTGCTTCCAAAGAGAATGTGTACCCAATGCTGTTTTTGCCAGATTCCCAGCAACTGAAGTGATCAGATCGCTGGGTTTTGGAAATTGAAAGTTGCCCATGAGTGACATGAGTGTGGGACTATTTCAGCTCACTGTCCTTTTCATATCCCAGCTCATGGCAATGGCTCCCATTGTCAGGACAATCTGCTCATCTTCCACATAAAGCTGCCTTTTGTCATGGAATCTTGTGTCAGGCTACAGAGCGTGGATACGAAGGAGGCAGAGGGCTTATAATTCTGAGGCCTTCGTCACTGCTGGGGGATATATCTGTGTATCTCCCTCTGTGGCTTAACATGAGGATGACTACTTCTACGGGTCTTTAACAGAGTTTTATGATCTCGAACGTCAGTCCCATTAATTGATTACAGGGATAAACTCATTGAAATTTGCCCTCAAAAATTAAGAACACCAAGGGCAGTGGGCCAAACGCTGGAAACTGGAACTAGAATAGATGGATGCCTGATGACATGATGTCCAAAACACTATAAAAATTCAAAGACAGGGAGAAACTGGTCTGTCACCAAAAGGAGCAATAACATGAAAAGGCAAAAGCAATGCCATTGAGGAAATTTGCCAGGCCATTCAATGCCTACCCTGGTCTTCTAGTAATTAGGATTCGGTGCTTCTACTGCCATGGTCTGGGTTTGATTTCCATTCAGGGAATTTAAGCTATGGCTTGCTAGTTCTTCATGACCTAATGTATTTTATCTCAAGGCAACATGTAACAAAGAACGACAGATGCTGGAAATCTGAAACCAAAATAAAAAATGATTTGATGGGCAACCTGCTAAGTTCTTGCAACTTCCATGGAGAGAAACAGAGTTAATGCTTCGTATCCACTGAGGAGTTTTCAGACCCAGATTAGTTATGCACTTCCACATTATAATGTCGGGGAAATAATCACTTTTACTTGTCGAATCAGGATAATTATCAAAATATTTCTGTAGTTTCCAACCATCAACATTACAACTTTAAAAGGACTTTATTGGCTCTAATGCTGCTTCTGTTGCTCTGAGGTGGGGTAAAGTTCTGCTAAAATGGTTGCCTTTTCCTTCCCTTTTCTCTCAGCTGTCATGGCGAATGAAGAATTGGTTCCTTTCAGTGTCTACCTCAACATGTGTCTCTATTTGTCTCACATTGTCACTTTGCATCCACCTCAGCCCCTTTCATGTTCTCCCACTGTCCATCTGTTCATATTCCTCATTTGCGATTTCTGCTCTTTGAAAAGTCTAAAATTCAGAGTGTGTTTGAGAGTGGAGGTGATGATGGAGGTATTGTGAGTGCTCCCCTCCCCTCCCCTCCCCTCTCACCCCCGGCCGACAGTAAAGTCTAGAATTGAGCTAATATTATTCAGATAATCTGTCTGTCCCTTAGGCCTGAGGAAAGGAGATATTTCTTCTGTCAAAGTATGATGATCTGTTAGAATTTGAAGTAGAATTCCCAATCCACCAGCGAAGTACAAAAGCAACTCCACCAGAAACATTTTGATTACAATGATGTCTCTCCTGTCGGTATATGGTGAGTGAATGTAGAGAGCAGAGAATGAGGATGATCAGCGCATGGTGTCAACTCTATTACCACTACATTCCCCAATAAAGCTGGAGTTTATTTTGCCTCATAACGTTATTCTCCCAAACTCCAGCAAGATAGGTTCACTTTTATCCATCGCTGATTGGGTCAACAATATGGCATTTGGGAGAAGTTTAAGCAAGGAATGGTGGACATAAGGCACAGACACCCCTGGGATGTGAACCAGGATTTCCTGCTTACTTACAGATGCTTTACCCAACTAAGGCACAGTGCCACAGCCTCCTGTTCATTGGTCCCGCCTCAATATATGCATTTTTCTAAACATGTAATCAGTAATGCTTTTTCTAGGTCAATTTTGCTGAGTGAAAGTTTCAAATAAACCCGCTTTTGCAAAAAACAGATAGTTCACAGCTGAACTTTCTCCTCTGAAAATGCACAGGAAGAGACAATCTCCTGTTGCATTGGCTTAAAACTGATCATTTCACCTAGTTGAAGGAAAAAATGTGTCCTTTCACATATTGAGGGAAGAACATAGAACTGTACAGCACAGTATAGGCCCTTCGGTCCACAATGTTATGCCAAACTTTTACTCTAAACCTAAGGTCTATCTAACCTTTACCTCAACCTTATACTATCATCCATATGCCTATCTAACAGCATCTTGAATGCCCCTAATGAGGCTGGCTTCACTACCCTCTCCGGCAATGCATTCCACACTCCTCCCATCCTCTGAGTAAAGAACCTGCCTCTGACTTCTCCCCCATATCTACCTCCACTCGCTTTAAAACTATGCCCCCTCATAATAGTTACCTCCACCCTAGGAAAAAGTCTCTGGCTGTCCACTCTATCTAAATGTCTCCTTTCCTCAGGCCTAAGGGGCAGGCACAATGTCCGAATAATATTATCCCAGTTCTACAGCTGGTGGGGGGAAATGCCTCTCTGCACCTTCACTCTCAAACACTCTCCGAATTTCGGTCTGTTCAAAGAGCAGAAATAGGAAATGCAGGATATGGGCAGACAGAGAGTGTGAGAAATCGAAAGGGGCTGAAGTGGATACACAAAGACAAAGAGAGACAAATAGAGACACATATTGAGGCAGATATTGAAAAGACCAATTCTTCATTCGACATGGCTACTAAGGGACAGAAAAGGAAAGGAAAAAAATAACAATTTAAACAGAACCTGTCCCACCTCAGGGCAATGGAAGCAACATCAGAGCCAATCATTTCCTTTTAAAGTTTCAAGTTAATGGATGGAAACTGAGGAGATATTTTGATAAACATGCTGGTTCAACACATAAAAGTGATTATTTCTTCGCTTTTCAATATAGAAGTGCATAACTAACCTGGTTCTGATGAACGATCAATGGATTTGCAGTGCTACCTCTGTTTCTCTCCACAGATGCTGCCAGGCCGTTGAGGATGTCTGATCAATTCATGTGTTTGTTTCAGATTTCCAGCACCTGCAGTTCTTTGTTCCACCTTGGCTTGAATTTTGTTTGGGATGAAATAGGTTACCTCACAGTCTTTTCCTGCTTCTGAAAATTTGTCAGCAGTGCTGTGATGACAAAAGACTAGTAGATGGCAATATGCATTCCCTGGCTAGGAACCAAACCCAGGCCACAGTGGTGAGAGCACCAAATCCTAACCACTAGGCCACTAGAGAATGTGCTGTATTGAGGCATCTTTTCTCAGTGACACTGCTTTTGTCTATTCATCTTTTTGTGCATTTTTACTGCAGATCAGTTTCTCCCTGTGTTGGAGATTTTATGGTGTAGAAGTAAGACCATTCGGGTCATCATGTCAGTGCTGTCATTAGGCATCTATCTAGTCAAGTCGCAATTTCCAGAATTTGGCCCATCATCTTGCGTGATGGTTCGATGGTAAATATCAATGAGATTATTGCTGTAATCAACGAATGGGACTGAGGCTTCTTGGAATTACAACTGTGTTACAACCCACTTAAGGAACTCATCCTCATTTTTAGCCACACAGGGAGACACACAGACACATCTAAGGGTGACAGAGGCCTCAGGATTACATCAACTCCATGTGCTTCATGTTCACTCTCTGACTCCACACGTTTTCCCGACAAAAGGCTGCTTTACGTGGAACACAAGCAAGTTCACTAGACAATGAGAACTGTTGTCGTGAGCTCGGATTTGAAATGGACTGTGAGCTGCTCCCACATGCTGCTTGTGTGCAACTTTTAATTTCCAATTACTTCTGTTCCTGGGAATCTGACAACAATAACGCCCATCACACATTCCTCTTTAGAAACATGTGTTGCAACAATGCCGGCTGTACACGAGCCAGGTAGGACTTAAACCTACAATCGTCTAGTCTGAAATCAGACCCAGTATCCACTATGCCACAGGCCTAATACGCAGCTCTAGGCAATACATCTTATTGAGTTACGATGTTAACAGGGACCAAAGGAGAAATGTGATTCTCGAGGTGAGCATCAGCAAAGGTAATCACCATCACTGCTTCACTTCAATGGGCCCCGCTTTGTGAAGCTGTGAATTTCATTGGCAAAGGAAGCACATTTTTCCTCAGGTGCCTGCTTCACTGTCGCCTGTTTCTCTGCTGGAACTTGCCATCATTTCACTCACAGTCACTGTGCTAGTGCAATACAGTGAAATGTACTTTCATGCTTTCAATCATGGTCTCTTTGAGTCAAGAGCGTGAACAAATTCAGCGACAAACCTCTGATCCTTCCCAGCCAGGGCTCTGGAAATGGGTAAGTTGAATGATGCCTTTAATTGGGTAGCCCCTTCACTGCACTCAGCACCTCAAAATAGGCTCCTGTTAGCATCAGCCTATTTGTAACTCACTGCAGTACATCTACTGAACAGCTTCAGATGATCACAGCTCCACTTTCTTTACATTGAAACTCAGGGCGATAATACAAACTGTTTTGAAGCTTAGAGAGAGAAACGTTTCCGGTGAAGTTGGTTCTGATGTGAAGAATGGACTGAGAACATGTACAAGTCAGGTTGCAAGGTACATCTCATGTTCCGGTGGTAAGGGCTCAAAGCTTGCATCACCCAGCCCTGGATGCAATTCTTTCAGAAAATAAAAATGTCTTTCTGTTGTGTGAATTACCAAATAACTACAATTTCCTGGTCACACACAGAATACTCTCTGATTCGACCAGAATCAGTCCAGTGAGAGTTTGCTTCTATCTAGAAGGACAATGACAGCAGATACATGAGAAAACTACCATTCACATTGCCCCCTCTAAGCATCTCACCATTCTCAGTTGGAAATATAGCACTGCTCCCTCAGTGTTGCTGGGTCTCAATCCTGGAATCTCCTCACAGCTGGCATCACGGCTGTCCTTACATGACGTGAATTACAAGAAAGTGACTCATCACCTCCACCCGTGGAGTAGTTAGAGGCGGAGAATGAAATTTCAGATTAAGATTATGATTTGACAAGAATCTTTGCTAGTTTCACATTTCCAGAATAAAGTGTCAGACATTCATTGTGGAGACACAGAAACAGTGTGACCCACCCTCTGCTAAGACATCCATGTCACCCAGAACAGGCTCCCCTGCAGCCGGGGCCACCTCCTTTCGAGTCTTTCTGCTTTTTGTCTGTTCTCCAATATCTGATTGTACCAGATCCTACATTTTTACTTTGAATTCTGGTTATTTCAATGTCTCAGATCAGATAATGGCATCGAGCACATCTGAGTCAATATCCCAGCGTCTTAAAGAAGGGAAAGGTGCTTTGACTGACTCTGCTCAATCAGAAATTTCACTCTTCATTCTCCCTTGAGTCTGGTTCACAAAGTATTTTGAATGGTTCACAAAGCTGGAAACTGGGTTATCTGTTTTATTTCCTTTCCATGTTCCAACTACCAATTCACAGGTTTGGTGCTGTTTATAATGTTGGTGGTGGGTAGCGGTGGGTTTGGGCAGTTTGATTAATTTGATAGCAGGGAATGCGTTCCACTGACCAGGGTCAGGAAACAGTGTACTTGCATTTTAGGACAGTTTAAGGAGAAATGCTTGTATTTCTACAGCGCCTATCATCACCAATCAAGAAGCCAGTTTACTATGAGCAGACATTGTTTAAAACATGATCCATTTTCCTCCGAATGTGATATAAAGTCAAAAGTCACACGGCACCAGGTTACAGACGTACAGGTTTATCTATTGTCACAAGCTTTCAAAGTACGGCTCCTTCATCAGGTGAATTGGATGCATGTGATTTATTCACAGCAAGGACCCTTTTGGATCATAGACCGAAATCAATTTCATGATGAACCAGCTCCTTGTTCTCCCAAAGGTTAAAAAAAACACATCAAAGGCAACAAAGCCTCATACAGGATTCAAGCCTGCAACTTCTCACACTCACGACATCCAACTGAAGTGACAATCAGGCTACGAGACCAACGGCCCAGTCTGATGAAGTCCTCCTTAGCAATAAGTCAGATACTACTCAGGCAGTGATAGTGCCCCTATCTCAGATGTAGGAGACCAGAACTCAAGTTCCAGCTGTGACAGAGGTGTCTAATAACATATTTGAACATGTTGATCAGACAATTATTCCCTGTTGCTTCAGGCAGTGAAAATAGCAAAGAGCATCTTCTCGTTCTGCCTTCTTGTTCCTGGGACGGTGTTATTTGTCTCTTCCACTGGGACAGAGTTCTCTCCATTGGCAGATGCATTAAATCATTTCCCACTACGGGCAGGCAGTGCTGGGAGATGGTATATGGCCTACAGCTCCCTCTCAAGTACTGGTAGATGGAAGGAGCAGAAGAGGTGGAATCAGGCTTGTGCAGCAAATTGTAAATAGCAATTTGAATTTTTTGTCTAATGGCTTTTATCAGAGAAAGACAGCAACTTGGAGAACTGTTGAGAAAGAGAGAAGATGAAACTGGAGATTAGTCTCGTCAGCAACTTAAAATTGGATCTTTTTGTGTAGTCTTTTTGGTATTCAGAATTCATCTGCACATAGAAACACTGCAACTATCAACTTAGCAACACGGGTGCATGTTCGTTTGCTGCATCCACGGCAAGAGTTAATACCTGACACTAACAGTACCAGATTCAGATAATCTAAGTGATAATCACTCACTGAGAGTCTTTGCCAATGGCCTGAGTTGCGGGGCTGCAGACAGCACAACGTGGAAGGGAGGGTCAAAAATGGACCGTTGTTTCTCCCTTGCCTGCTCCGTCACAGAGACAGGGGGAGTGACGTCATCAACTCACGGTGTCATTCAAGTGCAGAAAGACGTCATTCAGCTCATCGAGTTCAAGGTAACTCTCTGGCATTGTATTTCTCTGAGGTTATTCACAATTGGTGATGTCTGTCTTAATAATGGTGAACTATGTCTGTGCCATGATGTTTCATGTGTCTCCAACACGATGATCCAATTGTTATTCATGTCTGAAACAGCGTGTGCAATTACTGCAGGTCTTGGAAAAAAAACTGGAAGTAATGTGTTTCAGATCCGCCAGTTTAGTCCCAATTTAGAGAAGACCGATGGTGAACAGGACAAAACTTTTGTGACCTTGGTAAGTGTGTCACCTCACCTGTCTATCAGTATGCAGAACTTATTTCAGACACATGAAGCAGGAAGCACATCATAATGGAAAGTGAGGAAGGAAATGTCACATGCCTGTTGTGAATAGCAGAGGATGGCTTTGATTCATCAACTTTTGGGTTATGAGCCCAGCACACTCTCATGGTACTACTGCACTTGGTGGAGCTCTGTGCTTTTTAGGCTTTTCATTTGGCATGTGGCATGTACCTTCAAGAATGAATTCAAAAAAATCTTCACTGTTATTGTATAATACTCTGTGGCCAGATGTGTCTCGCCAATGTAAACATAACCTGTGTCTAATATCCCACATTCTGTTAGTCTCACATTCTGATTTCACTCAGAATCACAAAATTAGTCACGATGCAGATGGAAGCCATGCAACCCACCTTCGCTCTGTCCCTCTACACAACGAGTAAATTAGTGCCTCTTTTAGTGTAATTCTCTTGTCTTCTCCTTGTAACTCTACCCATTGTTACTTGTAGCATAACCATCAAATTCCCTTTTGTGTCAATTGAACCTGCATTTAGTACTGTTAGACAGACACTACCACTCTCTGTTCAAAACTTCAAACTAACCAGCTTTCAGCTTTCTGTTCTGCAAGGAAAGTTTTCCTAATTTTCCAATCCATCTTCATTGCTGACATACCGCATACACAGCACCATTCATCTGAATCTGTTCAACGCTGTCTCCAATCACTTCACACTCCCGCTTCCAGAAGTTTCACACCTTGAACTGAGCAATAATGCAGCTGGAAGATTCATTCAGAGTCAGATTGAGTGGGTGAACAACCTGAAACATTTATTTTCGCTTGGAATAAGCTTTTCTCTGGCCATGTTCACTGCAATGGTTCCTCTGTCCCATCCCCAATTCAGGCAACCCAACCACATTTAACTTGACGGAAAGCTCTTTGCGCAATGTGGCACAAGTGAATCAAGAACTTGGATTTGTCCGCTAGTTGAACCCTGGACCTCTTGCATGTCATCACTCTGTAGTACCCTAAGCGAGAAACATATGCCTAGATCAAAGAGCCATACACTTCAGTGAGAAAATAGGGGCATGATGGAATAGTGATACTTTTGCTGGCCTGTTAATCCAGACATCTGGGTACCTTTCTGTGGACCCGGGCTCAGAACTGTGGCAGATGGTGGAATTTGAATACAATAAATGTCTAGGATTAAGAATCTAATGATGACCGTCAATTGATTGTTGGGGAAAACCCCATCTGGCTCAATAATGCCGATTAGGGAAGGAAACTGCCATCCTTACCTGGTCTGGCCTACCCACGAACCCAGACCCACAGGCAATTTGGTTGATCATGTATCTCAGCAATAAGGGATGGAGAATAAACGTTGGCCTAGCCAGCAAAGCCCTCATCCCTAAAATGATTTTCCTATGAACGATTTTAAAATGAAATACTCTCACAGACTCTGAGGCATGCTCAGGCTGAACTTGATCTCAACAAAATCAGACCTTTTCAGTGAAGAATGCAGCGAGATACAAAACACCAAGGATCGCCCATGATTCGAATACAAGAGCTGTTCCTATTTACTCCATCCAGACGGAACAGGAATCATACCCCTAGATCAATGAGCTAGCAACAGCTCGATGCCATTAATACTTAAGAAGCATTGAGTTTTAATAACAGCTTCATCCCATTCTGAGGCCCTGCTCACAGGAGGTTCTGTAAGCTCCATTCTCCCGTGACCCCGCTCTCTCCATTGGCAGCTGGAGTGAACGATCTTCCACTGGCAGGCCGTGCTGGAGGAGAACAGTATGAATGCACTCTTTAGCTCTCTGTCAAACAGGGCTTGTGGGACAGGGGAGGGGTGTGGTGTGATTGGGAGGTCTGGAAACTGTGGAAGGCTGTACAAAAGGGAGATTGTGCATGCACAGAAGCTAGCATTCTGCTGGGAACCTTGTCCAAATTGCATCTGAGATAGGGTGAAAAATGCAGAGGCGTTGGGAAAGAAAGAATCTCTCCCAATAATGGGCATCTGTGTCTGTGTCCTTTTCGATGTCACATGGAGGGTGCAGCTGTCTGATTCAGTGTGGGGTGTTGGGGTGTTACCGAAGGGAGTCTTGTCTCTCAGGCACACTGCACCTGATATGTTTAAACTTCAACACATTGTTCCCAGCTCACAGAATATATTTTAGTATTCAGATAATTCCAGACTGACAGAGAACAGGGTAAGGCAATTCAGGCCATCATCCTAACAGCTCCTGGAGAGAAGTGGCATGTGTGAGTGTGAGCAGTCTCGATCAGTGCATAATTCCAGTGTTTTATAACCTTGGCCTGTGTGACAATAAATTAAAAATAAAAACCGAAAGAACTGTGGATGCTGTATATCAGGGACAAAAACAAAGTTGCTGGAAAAGCTCAGCAGGTCTGGCAGCATCTGTGAATGGAAAAAAAACTGAGGTAACATTTCGGGTCTGGTGACCCTTCCTCAGAATAATAAAATCAATTTGAGATTTGATATAGATAACCAGAAACAGTTGAGACAGTTTAGCGTGTTTTTGAAAACAATTAATCATGTTTGTGTCTTTCCTAATGCCTTCATATCTCAGTAATCCCAGTCCGTGTCTTTTATGGTGTCTTTATATCCAATCAAACGCTATCCATGTTCGTTCTAATGTCTTATATCCCAGTAAACTCTGACTTGTGAAAGGATGCTGGTCCCCTCACCCCAAACTCAATGCGTCAATTCTCTCCTCTGTGCTGCACAATCTCACTAGTGCTGCAGGAAAGGTCCTTGTGCCTCCAGCAGTCCCATCCAAATCAGTTTTCCCTGCGTCTTTCTGTGTCCTGTTTCCAGTGAACACTTCAATTCGGGATGAACCTCACAATGTATTTTCATTTCATACAGACACAAATTGCAAACTTCAAGCCTGGCTCGCCGTTCACTGTTATCATGAATGACCTTTTGCATTAATGTCATTTTTCTGCACTATCCCCTGAGCTCTTGATTTTATTCTGTCGCAATCTATCAATCTCAGTCTTCTACAGACTCAATACAGAGCCTTCATAACCTCTGGAGCCATGAATTGAAAATATTTTCCTGATTCCGAGTTCTCTCATACCAATCCGCTGTTTGGTAAGTATGCCTGTTGTGTATCTGGAGCTCTCTAGCACTACTTACTTTCTGCTTTTTGAATACCTTTTTCTGTGGTATTGGAATCATGTAGTTGTTAGGATGTTGCGTTGTCATTGCAGTAACCACTGTAATAACTGTTGTTCCAATTATTATTTTTCCTTTTAGCATGTGTTTAAGCAACACAGCATGGGATCAATTAACATTGCAGGAAGACATAGAGAGAGAGCGTGAAATGCAAGGTTGTGAGGTCTAACCTCACCCAGAACAGGTTTGTATAGAATGTCATGGGATAACACTGATGCTCTTTTGACATCATCCTTGAATACACGTGTCACATGCCAGATGAAAAGCCCAATACTTGTCTGAAAGCGCTGTACTCTATGCTAGCAGAATGATGCAGCGCGAGGATGGTAGTGAGCTTAAGTTAAAGATCATGAGATTGACACCAGCAGGTGCTCTTCATGGAGCTCCATGTTGGGGCATGTATGCTTTGATCACTGCCAGTGATCTTCTGACACAGAGTATTAGAGTGTGCTGCATTTTGATCCACTTTCTCGTATCTCCATGTGTCAGAAGTAATTCTCTCATATTGATGCACATCAGCTGCAGTGTGTTCCATGCGCTGGATGTCTTGCAGAAATTGCCCACGCTGTCTCGCACAGCAGCGTCCTCCTGGTGAAATGAAAAGTTGTGAATGACAAGAGGATCAGTATGTCAGAGACAGCATCATAACACAGGCGAAATCAACATTATTAGGGCAGATATCACCAATTGTAAATAGCGTTGGAAAGATACAAGGGACAGGCAGTTCCCATGGACTCGATGGGTTAAATGTATTTTTCCTGCACGGAAATGATGCTATGCGTTTATGACGTCATTCACTCTGTCTCTGTGATGATGAAGTTGAAAAGTGTCACTCCACTTAATAGAGGAGCAGTGCTCCGAAAGTGTGTGACTTCACATGAACCTGTTGGACTATAAACTGGTGTCCTGTGACTTCACAAGGTGTGAAGCTGGATGAACACAGCAGGCCAAGCAGCATCTCAGGAGCACAAAAGCAGGCTCTGATGACGGGTCTAGGCCCGAAACATCAGCTTTTGTGCTCCTGAGATGCTGCTCGGCCTGCTGTGTTCATCCAGCTTCACACTTTGTTATCTTGGATTCTCCAGCATCTGCAGTTCCCATTATCTCCTGTGACTTCTGACATTGTTCACTGTTTCTGTGACAGAGCAAGTGAGAAACAATGGTTCATTTTAACCTCCCTCTGAACCAACCACCTCGCCTTCCGCATTGAACTGTGCGCAGCCCCGCAGGTCAGGCCAGAGGAGATGACTTTCAGTTAATGAGTGTTTCACTCGGATTCTTTTAACCTGGCGCTGTTGCTGTTAGATATTAACTCTTGACCAGTCACAGCCAAGAAACTGACGTCCACATTGCAAATCTTTCTGCAAGATTGCTATGTGGATCCTGAGCACCAAACGGGTGCACAGAAAGATGCCATATTAAGTTTATAAATGTAATTATCTTCAGTTACGACTTCTCTTTTTTTCAGCAGTTTTGCATCCTTCCCCATCTTTGATAATGTCATTTGATGAAAGTTACCAATCGTTGTTTATAATTTCCTACACAAATCTGGTTCTGCCTCTTCTGTTCATTTCCCTTTCCAGTCTTTAAGAGGGAGCTGCACAGCGTATAGCATCCCCCAGTACTGGCAGCCCGTGGTGGTAAATGGTTTAATCTATCTGCTAATGAAAGGATCCTGGCCCTTAGGGGAGTGGAGAGCAAAGAACAGCTTCCTGGGAACATGGAGACAGAATGGGAAGAAGCTGTACATTGTTGCTTTCACTTGCTGAAGCTACTGTTTTATTTTAATGTAATCAGCTTGTTCAGAAATGTTATTACATACCTCTGGAGCAGATGGAACTTGAACCGGCATCTCCGACATCCAAAATAGGGACAATATCATTGTATGAGTGTCACCTAGTTTGCTCTTTAAAATGACAGCTGCAGCTGGTTTGTTAGTCCAGCGTAATGGTTGGTGCTTGGTGTCAATCTTGTGGCTGCGAGAGGTCCAAGCTTCGAGCCCTCAATGAGCCTTTATTATCTCCAACCACTGGTTGATGTACTCTGAAGAAAAACTTCAAGAGCATGTAAAAGTGCTTCATTGAGAATCGATGTCAGTCTGAGATCCCTAAGGGTCTTTGGACCGAATATGCATCTTCAGAAAATAAAGAGTCAAGTTTTAAAGTGCGCTTGTCCATGGGCAAACTGGCTTTATCTCTGCTTTGGAAAAGCGCGATCTGAATACAAATATTTCTTCCCTAAATCCAAGTGCTCTATTTACTTACTTTTGCCAGTGGAAAGAATTTGTCACTATCAGCTCAAACAAACTATCCAAGCCCACCGCTGCCCATCTCCAACATTATTAACTGTGCCAAAGTTGTCTGTTGGTAGTTGGACACTTGGAAAGGAAACAAAACAGAAAACCCAGTCTCCTGCTTCATGAATCTTTCAAAACTCTTTATGAAGCAGACTCAGGGGAGAGTGAATGATTTGATTGAGCAGAGCTAGTCATAACTCTTTTCCCTTCTTTAAGATGCTGGATCATTGATTCTGATGTTCTTGGTGTCATTGCCTGTTCTGAGGCCTTGAAATAATCAGCATTCTTGGAAATTATCCAGAATTCAAACAGATTCTCTGCTGCAGCACAATCAGATTTTTGGGAAGAGACAGGTGGAAAGGCTCAAAGGGAGATGGCCTGTGGTTCAGGAGAGCTGGTTCACAGTGACATGGATGTCTCTGCAGGGGTGTGAGATCAGACAGTTTCCGTGTCTTCACAATGAATGTCACAGACTTTGTTTTGAGAGAGGAAAACTGGCAAAGGACAGTTGTCATACTTGTAAAATTACAATCAATCTGAAACTCACAGAATCATATCTTACAGACAATGTCCCAGATTCACCCTCACCATCCCTGGATGTGTCCTGTTTCACCTCATGACAGACCCAGCAGAGGTGGCTACACATTGCAATACAGTGGGAGAAAGTTGACTTGGAGTTCTCAACATGGAGTCCCAATCCCACTAAGTTTCATGGCATTTGGTTTAACAATGGACAAGGAAACCCCCTGCTGATTGCCATGTACTGTTCTCACTCAGCTGATGAATCAGTAGTCCTCCATGTTGAATAGCACTTGGACGGGACTCCGAGAGTGCAGAATGAACTCTGTACTGGTGATTTCAATGTCCATCATCCAGAGTGGCTTGACAGCAGCTGGTCAGGTCTTAAAGGACATAGCTGTTCAACTGGATATGCAGGTGGTGAGAGAACCAAGAAGAAATAAAACATGCTTGACCTCTTCCTCACCAATCTGTCCTCTGCAGACGTATCTGTTGATGACAGTAACTGCACGAGATGACCGGTATATAATTCCTGTGGTGGTGAAGTCTCGGCTTCACTTTGTGAATACCACCCATTGTGTTATATTGCACTATCACATTGCTAAATGGGCCAGAATGCATGCCAATCTCGAACTCAGGTGTAGGTATCCATAAGGAGATGTGGACAATCAGAAGCAGCAGAATGGGACTTCAAAGAAGCTGTAGTTGTTGCTTGTCTCTGGTTTACTAATATTAATCTCTCTGTTTCTGGAAATGGATCCATCCCATCCACTCTATTTCTCAATAACGCATGTACTTCAATTCAATCTCCCAGCAGTCTCCTCCATTCTGATCAAATACAGTGTGAGAAATTGGGTTCATGGCATGAACAAAACAAGCCTATCACTTGCCTGTTGAAACTGTTGTATGACTAATTGTAACTGCTTGTCTGGCCGTGTGTTTAAGGTGATGGATTATGAAATCCTCACATAGGTTTGAATTCTGTCGAATGCGTTTTCTCAAGTTGCTGATTTTAAACAATTTTATGCTGGACGAATTTAAATATCTGTCTCACAAGCCCATCTGAGAGTCTGGTCATTTGTTGACATTCAGGAAACCTGAGTTCTGAACAAGAACCTTAACATACTCCAAACCTTAATTCTGTTTCTCTTTTCACAGATGCTGCTGAACGTATTGAGTTTCTGCAGTATTCCCTGTATTTATTCTATATAAATGCTGTTTTGCATTAAGTATTTTGAATCCCAGTTCTCTGGTAACTGATCCTGGTCAGTGGCTACAGTTTCTCCCGACCATCAACCTGCCCAGCCCCACCACTCCTTCCCCACTGTTATAAACAGCCCGAGCGAAGCTCCTATTAAACTTGTTTGCTCCAAAGAGAACATTCCCTTGGGATTCTGTCCTCCAAATGGGACTTCTTCGTCCCTGGATATGGTGCAAAGCAGAGGACTGTGAAGAGTTTTGCAAAAATATTGTCAGTTGGCAGTCAGATAAAAACAGAAAACCCTGTCTCTAGCTTTGGGAATCTTTAGAAACTCTTGAGAGCTGGATTCACAGGAGAATGAAGGATGAACTTTCCGACTGAGCACAAACAGTCAAGTTATCTGTCCCTTCTTTAAGAGGCCAGGACATTGACTCTGATGTTCTCAGGACATGAGCTGTCCTGACACATTGAAAAGATTCTCTTCTTGCACATCAGGAATTCAAATCTCATTTTGTCTACAGGACAATAATAAAACTTAGGAATAGGCTAAGGCACTGAAGGGTTCCAAGGGAGTCGTTCCCAGTTGCAGGAGAGCTGATTCCCAGTGACAAAGATATGTCTGTATAAGGTAGGATCAGAGTGTTCCCATGTCTCCACAACGAATGCCCTAGGGTTTATTTTGGAAAAGTAAACATGATAGAGGACAAGTCACTAAAAGTCTGCTTTAAGGGACTGCACAAGTACTGGGTAGCTAGACTCTGAAGTTCAATCAACTTCTAGCACTTTTAGCTGTTGAGCAAGAGGGCGATGGCTTGCGGCTACCCAGGAAGTAGCAATTGCTGTTCTCACTCCACTCTTCGCTGCACTGTTCTGGGACAGTCAAAAAAGTGTTGCCCAAGTGGGAATCTTATCCAGTGAGTAACCACAAAGATGTTTCGATGCTCCTTTAATTGCAAACATAAAGAGCTGTGGATGTCAAGAATCTGAAACAAAAACAGAGAAACCAAACAGGCTTGGCAGTAGGTGTTGGAGAAAACAAAGCTCTGAAATGTTGACCCAGATTCTCTGCCCACAGATGCTGCCAGATTTTCTGACGTTTCCTTGAAACTTTTGTTTTTTTTAAAATGAATGTTTATCCCATCTATTGGGCTGAAACAGCTAAACCACCGTGTACCGAATTTAACCTTTATGAAAGCTGAGAAGTGATTGAGTTCAAACAAACCAATGCTCAATACACTCTTCCTCAGCTCCAGAGAGAGAGAAAGAGAGAGAGAGCCATGTAAAGGCACCACTGAGCTTTACTTCCAGAGTCATGGCCAAGTGGTTAAGGCGATTGACTTGAAAACCATTAGAATGGTCCTGCACAACTTCGATCCTGCCAACAATGTTTGAGAGCTGAAGGGGTTTGCACCCTGTCTTCTTGTTTGTGATAGGAATCACAGGAGGTGTGGCTGGAGGGAAAAGCAAGCATTTCATCTGGATCACCAATGGTGGGCACATGCAACACACAGTCTGTCAGAATAAAAGAAGCAGGAAGTCTCATATGAGTGAAGATGCATTTAGACGTACATGTGCATTGCTATCTTGGCATGGCAGCAAGCCAATTGCTTAGAAACGAGACGAGAACAGTCAGGGGCTATAGTTCAACTTGCGCAGACCTGAAGGGTCATTTTCTGTGCTGGAGGCCTCTGCGACCAGCTGTGATCGGCTCAGTTGTGAAGTGACAGGACAACGTTTGCAAAATGCACCCAGGACAGCAAGGGGGGGGAGCGCGGGGAACCAACTCTCCCCTGATCTGACTGTCAGACATGTTACCCATTGGGATTGTGGAGAACTGGCACTGTGCATATTCCTGCAATCAGTATGTCGGAGAATAAGTAAGATGCACTCCTGGTATCTCTGTGCCCAGCCACATGCAACACCATCGCTTCCCAAACCCTTCCCTGGGCCTTACATTTCTTGGACCTGCTGTCAAAGTAAAGATTAACGTCACAATCTACCTGCGTTTATATCAAGCGTCTCATTGACCTCAGAGCTGGGTGGTCAATGGGAGCTGAGGTGAGACAAGGATACAGGCAGAAAGAGATGCGACTCGAAAGAATAGATTTTGCTATGTGTCAGTTGTTTCTGGTGAGGAATATCTGCTGGTCACTGTCCTGTCAGATTCGCAGGAGGTGCAGTGATTGGGTCAGTGAGTTTTCAAGATTGCAAGTTGCATGTCAGTGCCTTCTGGGACTATTTCAGCTCACCACCCATTTCATATCCCAGCTCACAGAAACAGCTCTCATTGTCTGGAGACATCACTTGTGTTCAACGTAAAGCTACCTTTTGTCAAAGAAACTTGTGTGTGGGGATGGAGAGCAGACGTGAAGCACATGGAACGGGTATAATCCTGAAGTATTTGTCGCTCTCGTGGATGTGTCTATGTGTCTCTTTCTGTGGATGAAAATGAGTATGAATTCCTCAAGGGAGTATTAGTACAGTCTTACCATCTCAAACTTCATTCCCATTCATTATGTCATTTGAGAATACAGGGATAAACTCATCGACATTTGCCCTTGAAACGTCAGAGCACACAAGGCTACAAGCCAATTGCTGAAAACTGAGCTAGAACAGATGGAGTTTTGATGATCTACCATGACACGATGGTACGAATGATCTTCTTCCACGTTTTACAATCTCAAAGATGGGGGAACGGATCTGCAGCGAAAATGACCATGTCACATATCAAAATCAGTGTCATTGGGAAAACAAAAGACATCATTTATGCTTTGCTGGTGGTCTAATGGCTCGGGTTCGACTTTTACACCATTGGATCCTGGGTTTGATTACTGGTCAGGGAATGCAAAAGCCCCCTCTACTAGCTTTATGTGGTGACAGAGCTTCTAACAGGCTTGCTTTGCAGAACCTGGAACGCAAGCGATTTCAGCTTCAACTTTGTCCAGGTTAAGAAAAAAGAAATACCTCTGAAACTATGAGACAAAACAGGAATTGGTTGAGGAAATCAGCAAGTCTGGCAGGAGTCTGTAGAGTAACAAAATTAACATTTCAAGTCCAGTGACCATTCGTCGGTATTAGCTTAATTTTGCATTTTTATAGTATAATGCTGGGTGAAATTATTGGTTTTATATGTTAATCTCTCTTGTTAACTTACAACCGTCAACTTTCCAACTTTAAAGGGATTTTATCGGCTCTAGTGCTGCTTGCTTTGCCCCAAAGTGTTGAAATGATATGATTAAATGTTGCCTTCTTCTTTTCCTTTCCGTCAGTTACATGCCATGTTGAATGGATTATTAGTTCTTTCACTGGATGTAAGTTTGCTTGCTGAGCTGGAAGGTTCATTTTCAGATGTTTCATCACCATTCTAGGTAACATCATCTGTAAGCCTCCGATGAAGCGCTGGTGTTATGTTCCGCTTTCTATTTATCTGTTTAGGTTTCCTTGTGTTGGTGATGTCATTTCCTGCATTGGTGATGTCATTTCCTGTTCTTTTTTCACAGAAGGTGTTAGATGGGCTCCAAATCAATGTGTTTGTTGATGGAGTTCCGGTTGGAATGCCATGCTTCTAGGAATTCTCGTGCGTGTCTCTGTTTGGCTTGTCCTAGGATGGATGTGTTGTCCCAATCAAAGTGGTGTCCTCCCTCATCCGTATGTAAGGATACTAGTGATAGTGGGTCATGTCTTTTTGTGGCTAGTTGATATTCATCTATCCTGGTGGCTAGCTTTCTGCCTGTTTGTCCAATGTAGTGTTTGTCACAGTTCTTGCAAGGTATTTTGTAAATGACGTTTGTATTGCTTGTTGTCTGTATAGGGTCTTTTAAGTTCATTAGCTGCTGTTTTAGTGTGTTGGTAGGTTTGTGGGCTACCATGATGCCAAGAGGTCTGAGTAGTCTGGCAGTCATTTCCAAAATGTCTTTGGTGTAGGGCAGAGTAGTTATGGTTTCTGGGCACGTTTTGTCTGTTTGTTTGCGTTTGTGCTGAGAAATTGGCAGACTGTGTTCATTGGGTGCCTGTTCTTTTTGAATATGCTGTATAGGTGATTTTCTTTTGCTCTTCATAGTTCTTCTGTGCTGCAGTGTGTGGTGGCTCATTGAAATAGTGTTCTAATGCAGCTTCGCTTGTGGGTACTGGGATGGTTGCTTCTGTAGTTCAGTATTTGGTCCGTATGTGTTGTTTTCCTGTAGACGCTGGTTTGAAGTTCTTTCACTGTCTACCTCCACGTGTGTCTCTCTTTGTCACTGTGTATCTATTTCACCCTCTTTCACATTTTCTGACTCTTTCTCTGCCCATTTCCCTCATTTCCCATTTTTGCTCTTTGAGAAGTCTGAAATTTGGAAACAATTTGAGAGAGGGCATGCTGAGATCTTTTTCTTCCTAGCTGCTGTGTCGAGAACTGGGTTCACATTCCCCAGATAATGGGCTTGTCACTTAGGACTGAGGTAAGGAGATATTTCTTCTCTCAAAAAATTGTGAATCTTTAGAATTATAAATAAAATGCCTAATCCACCAGAAAAGAAACAGTTCCACCACAATTATAAGATTCTGGTGATGTCTTTACTGTTGGTGTTAAGTGAATGGATGATGACAGCAGAGAATGAGGGGCATCAGCTCATGATGTCTGCGCCATTACCACAACATTTCCTGCTCAGTTTTCCGTTTATTCTATCTCTCCTCGTTATTCCAACCAAACTGGGAATGACGGAGTGAGAATAGAAGAAGACAAGAAGCAGAGTAGACCTTCTTGTGGAATAGCAGAAAGGAACTTCAGCACGAATCCAGCAAAAATGAGGTGACAATAAAGCAGCCTTCTGGTGACGAAGTGTTTTTTTTGCCAATAAAATTCATAGCCTCACAAAGGGGCCATTGAAATGAAGCAGTGATGGTGATTATCTTTGCTGGTTGTTTACTCTGTGAATGCCACCACTGTTGCTCATGTCTATGTTAACACCATAACTTTGCTGCAGGTAAGCATTATGCTGAACTAAAGTCAATACAGAATGCAGCTGGAGAAACACAGCAGGTCAGGCAGCATGAGAGGAGCAGGAAAGTCAATGTTTCAGGTAGGGAACCTTCTTCAGGACAGGTCATCAGGACATCTGCTGCTCTTGCTATCTCCAAATGACTTAAAACCAACTGTGATGCCTACTCCAAGGTTGTCCTTTCTGCAGTTCTTGCTATTACACATAAACTGGAGACTGGTTCTGAAAATAAAGACTCAGCCGCAGAACAAGCTGACTTACTGCTTTAGGAGCTTTTGCAGCGCTTGGCGTTAGCAGTTTCTGTGATGTAATTTGCCAGGGCATTTCATTATTGAGAGGAAAGATTAGTGTTTCAAGATCATTCAGGAACAGGACCTCTTCTGTTTTTACCAACTATTGACGTTTCTTTTAACATAGAAGATTGTCAATTGAGATGTACCTTCAGCAGATAGCTTCAAAACTTTGTTAGCTCCACTGTTATCTAATCAGAACTCAGCTTTGAATGCAGCTATTCTCAACAAAACAATCAAAAATTAAACCGGCTATGTACCTACATTTGATGCATAGAAATCTATGAAGACATTGGAATCAAACAAATCCATCAATGATTCACTCCTCCCCAGCTCCACATGGAGTAACACAGGGATGAGCAGTAGGATATGGCCCTGCATTCTCCAATTCCCCGCTGTCAGCAGAAAGCGGCCACTGCAGCTTCAATCAGCCGCTTCCTGTCTATCCCTGGAAGGCAAGATCCCCCAGTTAGGGCCCAACCTCCCAATGCACTAAGCACAGGCCCAGGAAAACACAGGGAGATTATATCCCACTCAATAAACCTCAAGGCAGCATTGACACAATCTCCAAGTGAGTGAAACTTTCTCTGAGCTTCATTTGGGAAACCTCAGCTGATACAACTAGTGGGAACCTGCTCCTTATGAACAGTTCTTCCCATGTGTGAAAGGCGCGAAAATCCTTTTACATTTGAGAATAGCTGCAGGAAATTCTTCTTGACCTTCGTATCTTCTTTTACCAAACTGTGAAAATCCAGTCCCGAGATGCGAAGCGGCAGAAGTTGCTGATGTACTGAACAAACAAAGTCCTGAAACAGTTGAGTGATACTTGGCAGACAGAGGCACATTTCACTCAGTCTGTAACAGAAATGACTGGATTTGTTGAAGGCCTTTTCACAGACTGACTGAAAGTCACTTGGGCAGCTAAGTGATGAGGCCACCAATACTAAAATATGAATTTTCAATGTTAAATCCTGGAACAAACGCTTAAAATGGATTATAATGTTCTGAAGGAGAAAATGCTGAGAAGTGGAAGATGTAAATTATGTAATTCATGATTGAGAGGCATGAGCTGGAAACTTGAAGCTTTCTGGGTGAATCATCTTCAGCACCTTGAAAGGAGGTTACAGGTAGATTTGGCTCAATATGAAATGGAAAACTAAGAGGGTGCTGCATGAGACTGGCTAGTTCAGTCAGTACAAGGTAAGACTCTTAACCTCAGAGTCGTGGGTTCAAGCCCCTCGCTGGGTGTCTTTGCTTCTTACAAACTCACGCTCTGTGGTGAAGCCCAGCCTTTCATTCTTTAGGCAGCGTCGTGGCCCAAAACATGGTTTCCCTTGAGCTGCTTTTGTTCAGTTTCCAGTTTCTGAACTTTCTTCGTTTTCCTTAAAGTCCCAGAGATCAGTTTGTAGGTACATTGAATGATATTTCAAAGGGCAATCCTGGATCCAATCCTCCACCAATAAAACTGTACAGAGTCACAGGATGATAATTGCCACTTCCTGGGCGGCTCCATTTCAAATGGAGCTGAACCAGAATTAACTGATTCAGAAGATTCCGTGGAAAACCTCAGTGAAGTCTTCCTGAATGCTATTCAATTCACGCGGAAATTTTTTTTGTTACTGTGTGTGTTTACTCAAGAGAGTCTGTGTTCTCTGTAACATAGTGAAAATACCATGAGTTTTCAGTATGTGACAGAATTGATCTGGGTGAACCCGGAAATGTGGTGCAGCCATGTGTTCTTCATTGAAGCTTACTTTCAAAAAGGCATATTATATTTGTTGCTCACCCGAATCTCAACAAGATACATTCAGCTTTGTATTGATATTTGTTTTGATTGAAGGGCTATTGGCATCTGGCGTGAAACTGATATCGTAGCCGGGCATTACCGAGCATATTCAGGAAATGGATGAGAAGGATAGGGTTCCCCCAAGTTTTTCCCACTGCCTTCGCTTTCATTGTGTATAGGACCAGCATTGGAAGATGTCATACTTTTGAGCCAATTTGCTGTGGTCTGGTAGCGTGGCTGAGCGATCTAAGGCAAAGGATTTAGGCTCCAGCCTCTGAGGAGGCACTGTTTTGAATTCTACCACTGTCACCTGTTATACCAAAGCTTGGAAGGGATGAGCTTGGTTATAACTTCTCTTTGTTTCGCCCAAAGCAATCTTTGATGTGCGACAACACAAAACCTCCATCGGGTCAGTGCCCATGGCTTGTTTCCATGGTGCACTAGCTATCATATGTGGAATGCACCCAGCATGATGGCAAGAGCATGCAGGCTGCACTGCTACTTTGTGTCCCAGGCAAGTTGTGGCATTGCTCACCCTAAGTGAACAGAGATCACTATTTCACTGCTTGTGTGAAACAAGAATCCTGCATTGAATCCAGGCATGGTTATTTGGTAAAAAGCCTGGGGGGAGGGGTTGCGTTGATTGAGACATGAAATTTACGTAATTTCCTTCCTTAAGAAGGGAACTAATGAGCCATTTTCTTGGTACACTGCAATCATTGGGGTACTCGGTCCTCCCATCTTCTTGGTCTGCAGAGAAACCTAATCTAATCGAGGCTGCTATTGTTTGTTTTCATTTTCATGGGCCATTCTTTCCTACTTTTGTAAGTGGCGTTGGCCTGAACCTCCAGTGTACTTGGAGGAGCAGTGAGTCTTTCATGACCCGGGCAGCTCAAAGTGTTTTACAGGAAACATTCATTGTGCGGTATGTTTGTGAATGCGTCCACCTTGTCATTTTTGTGTATTAAGAGCTGTCTTGTTATTGGATGCGCTCGAAACATGAGGTATTTTCCTGCATCCTCAATCCTTACTGAGAATGGTGATTGGGCTTGAAGCGATTGAGGCCTTTGTCTCTTCGTGGTTTAGAACCACCAATTTGATGGTTAACATTCAAATGCACTAACCTATTGCGCCACATAGGTCTATAACTGTGCCTCTACGAGTCATCAATTTAACTGGAGGTTAGCAACTGTCATGTTGCAGAGATGTACAGTGCAGAAACAAAGAGTTCAGTCCACGTCGTCCATGCTGATCAGATACCCTAAATTAATCCAGCCCCATTTGCCAGTACTTGGCCCTTATCTCTCTAAGCCCTTCCGATTCATACACGCATTCAGGTGCCTTTATCTCAACTAAACACCATCTGCCACTGCCCGGCCCACTGGCCCATCTGATCAAGGTCCCTTTGTCTTCTCAGGCAACTTTCTTCATTGTCCATTACACCATCAATTTTGTTTTCATTTGCAAACTTACTAACCATGCACTCTGTTTTCATATTCCAAATCATTTACATATATGATGGAAAGCAGTGGACTAACACTGATCTTTATGAAATACTGCTGGTCACAAACCTCCAGCCTGAAAAACAACCCTCTCCCACCACCTGTGGTAGTCATAGATAAAGTGGCAATGTGTGAATTTCACGGTGAGAGGAGAAGGGCTCCATTACACAAATTCAGGTTGCAATGTCTGGTGAAATGTGGCGAAATGATGGTAGCAATATTAGAGAAACTCTTGGCTCCACAATTACAATTTGTCCATGACAATGACACAGCTGGATCTCAGTTGGGAGTGATGCCTACTGTCATTGAAACATCAGTCAAATGTCAGGCAACTGAGATATTACAGGAAGTACATCCTGGGATTTTTCCTGACTTTGAGTTAATACATTCACAAAACCCTGGGTTGAAGCAAGAGGAACGAAAGAATAAACATAAGGAATTTGAAGTACAATTATCGGAGATCATGTTTGAACAAATGGTTGAGAGAATAAACACAAGAACAGGTTGAGGACAAAGTGTATATTTTCAGTTCACAGAAGTTCAATGAATCACAACAGAATCATGCAAAACTGAAGCAGGTGTATGAAAAAGTATACACAGAAGAAGAAGAGTGCATGCCAGAATGCTACTGTCTTAAATATGACATATTGATGCAGAAATAGAGACCATCATATATTCAGGTGAATGAGAAACTGGAAGAAGTTCATCTAGTTGTATTATTGGTGGGTTATAGAATGGAGTTATTGTGGGTAGCACATGAATTACCAATAGGAGGTCATATGGAAGCAAAGAAAACTAAGCCAAAATACAAAAAAAATGACAGGCCTGCACTGTATGAAGATGTAGTTGAATTTTGCTGGCCATGTCATAATAATTAGACAACCTCAGGCAGCGATAAAATCACCATCTTTAATGTTCACTCCCACATTTGAGCAACATTGCACAGTAGCCATACCTAAAATAAAATGTGGGAATCAGTACTTGTTGACCATAATGGACGTGTCCACTAAATTTCCAGAGATTGTACCATTATACAGTATTTACATCTGAAAGGATTGTAGATGAGTTATTGAAATTTTTCATGAGGTACGGACTACCCACACAGATCTGATTAGATAAAGGGTCGAGTTTTATATCAACGTTATTCATGGAAGTAATGGATAGCTCAGGAATAAAATAATTCAAATCTACTGCACACTAATCAGAACTGCAGGGAGCATCAGAAGAGGGGCATCAAACTTTAAAGGTCATGCTGAGGGCTTTTGTCAAGGATTGGAATTAAAGGACCTTGATTTATACTTATCAAAATTAGGGATGCACGAAATGATCCTACCAAATTCAGTCTGTTTTTATTCATTGTGTTAACTTTTATGGAAAGGTTAAACAGAGAGGGTGAGCTAGCTGGACAATATTTAAACACAGAGTATCATATGAAGAAACAGGAAGCAGACAACAAGTTACAATGTAAAAAGGGAAGAAGTGTTAGTGTAACTTGCAGTTGTACGTGAACATTTAAAAGTAAGGTTTTGTGAACCTTATCAAATCAAAACGAGATTGAGTGAGGTGAATTATTTGATAAGAACAATAGGTAGAAAGAAATCTAACAGAGTATCTCATGTGAATATTCTCTGAAGGTATTCTAATAGGGAAGGAAAACAAAAGGAGAATGCATTACTGGTTACAACACAGAGTGAGGAACCAAGTTCAGAGGATTCTGAAATAGACATTCCCAAAATTAAATTGCACAATGAGGAAGTTTTCAGGAATTGGAAAATAAATGTTGAGTTACCTCCCAGGAGAAAAGTGAACTAACTTGAAAGAGTAATTACTTTCGCATGGGGAGATTTGTGGAATAAACTTGAAAGTACTAATCTAATTACACGTGATGTAGATTCAGAAATGCTGTTCCAATTAAGCAAAGTTCTTATCAATGTAAATCTCTAAAGTTGGCAGGGTGTCAAAAAGGGATTGAACATGTGCTCAAAAACAAGGTAGTCAAAGTGGGTTGCAGTGACTGAAGCTCACCCGCTGTAATGGTGCCAAAACCAGGTGGTACCCAACAATTATGTGTAGACTACCGTAAAGACAATGCAGTTACAAATTCTGAATTATATCTTAATCCACATGTGGAAGACTGTGTTGAGAAGGTGGACATGCAACTTACATTCCTTAACTGGACTTATTCAGAGTGTACTGGCAGGCAGGTACAATTATCCGAACAAGCAAAGTCTATTTTGGCTGTTGTTACACTGAATGGAGTGTGCCAATTTAAATTCAGGGCACTTGACATGAAAAATGTGCTAGCCACATTTCAAAGAATAACCAATAAAGCCATCATTTGCATTATTCAATTGTGTGATGGACATTGACCACCTGGTGATTTTTAGTCACACATGGAAGGAACATTTACAGCATGTATCAGAATTGTTCAATTGACTATGATTGGAGGTTTGGTGATGAACATGGCTAACAGCGAGACTGAAAAAGCCAAAGGCACATTCCTGGCTATGTTATTGCAGATGGACAAATGGCCCCATGAGATGCTGAATCGAAGATTATTGGGGAGATGCCCAATACTATTAATGAAGAGGCCAGTGCTATGATTTATAAAGATTGCTTGGATATTATGAGAAGTTCATGCTGAATTTTAGCAGTGTGTTATACAGATGACTTATTGAAGAAGGGCAGAATATTTCAGAGGGTGGCGGCCTGTCAGAAGGCATTTGACAGTCTGAAAACTGTGTTAACACTGCCCCAGTGTTAGCCACAACTAATTTTGCAAAGCCATTCAAAGTGGCTATTGATGCAAGTGATGTGGGTTTTGTTGCTCTACTCGTACAAAAAAAATGACGAGAAGATAGAAATACCTAGGTGTTTTTTTTTCAGAAAATTGAATAGTCATCAATGGAAATATTCCTCAATTGAAAAGGAAACCTTGAGCTTATTGTTGTCGCTGCAACATTTCAACATTTATATTGACAGTAATGTATCTGAGACCTGTGTATCTCTTGATCATAACCAATTAAAGTTTTGGTGGAATTTAAGAACAAAAAATCCAAACTACATGTAGCAGGATGAGAAAATGTAATTGCTGATGCCTTGTCATGACTTAGATGAAGAAAAATGGAGACGTTTAGTGGTTGAAATAAACAGACTGAATTAGATGGCAGTATTGAGTCGTTGCATGCTTGGAGGCAATGTATTGCGTATGTATTGTTGTGTACGAATAGAGGAAGACTGAAGATTTTTAAAATGAAGTCATTTTTGTACATGATACCAAAGTGTGGAGCTGGATGAACACAGCAGGCCAAGCAGCATCTTAGGAGCACAAAAGCTGATGTTTTGTGCCCAGACCCTTCATCATTTTTTGTGATGAAGGGTCTGGGCCCGAAACATCAACTTTTGTGCTCCTAAGAGGCTGCTTGGCCTGCTATGTTCATCCAGCTCCACACTTTGTTATCTTGGATTCTCCAGCATCTGCAGTTCCCATTATCTCTGATCATTTTTGTACATGATTGTTCTTTTTTAAGGAGGGGGTGTGACAATGCTTAGGCTTTAAGAGGCTATTTAGTTCTGCTTTACTTTGAGAGGTTGTAAGGCAGAGGCACAGAGGAGTCTACCAAAACCACTTGAATAAACAGTTTGTGAGGCTTTGGGATGTTTTTAAACTGCATCAATGGGTGTGGTCAGCTCTGGTAGATCAGGATTTATTGATTTTGGTTTTTCAGTAGCATAAGAAGCTATTGGGCCTCAACAGAGTTAGAAACTTTGGTAAATGTCTCCTGGCTTCTACTCTGAATTTTCTCTGGATGTTTTTTCCTTCCTGTATGCATGAGAAAATCTGTGCCTGAATATTTCTGTTTGCAAAGGGCTGTGTTTATAGGATGCTACTATACTGGAAGAGTTAATAATATTTGCTGTATCTAGCATTTGGCTAAGATTTCCAGTAGTATTACATTAATCTAAATTCTTCCTTCTTTTCTTTGCATTTTAACTGTAGCCACTAAATAAATTACGTTTTTGCTTGATGTTGAGTAGTTTGACCGGCAGCATCACATTTGGAACACAGCAATTCACATTTGCCTTTAAAATAAGAAAATGTTAGGGTCTAAACCATCTTCTTAACATATTTTGAGGGTCTCTTGGGTGGCCCATAACACATTTGTACTGTGTTCCTCAGTGTCATAGCAAACTCTGTCAGTTCCCCGAGTAATGTACTGCAGTCCCACAGTTATTCTGTTCCACTAGCAATGGCTGGCTGCTTTCCCCCAAGACTGCTCACCTAGCGGTGGACTGGTGCCTCACACACAGAACCCCTAACAATGGCCTGTGGCTCCCAACTACTAGATCCCCTAGAAACGGCCTGTGGACCTGTCCCCACTCTGTTCCCCAAACAATTGTGTGTGAATTAATTCTGCACTCTTTTCATTTACTAATTGCCAATGGTTATGCACCCACTTTGAATATTTAACAACACCCAGTAGTCCCACACTCATTCTTTTCCCTTAGTAATATCCTATGGTCCACACCCACATTGTTCTGCTAGAAATATGGTATTGCCTTACCCTCATTCATTACCCTAGCAATAGCCAGTGGTCCGACACACACACTGTTCCCTTAGCAAAGGTTTGCATATCCACCATCACCTGGCAAGAGCCTGTGAGACCATCCTCACTCTGTTCCTTCATAACAGACAGTGATCCCGAACCAACCTGCTGCCTTGGTAATGGCCCGTGTACCACACAACTCTGTTCCTCAGTAATCAACCAGTGGTCTTGCTCACTCACTTTTCTTTTAGCAATGGTCAGTGGCCCAACAATGATCCAGATTCTCTGAGCTTCTAAACCTTCTCCCAAATTTTTGCTGGCAACAGTCTGTTCTTCTATCCCTACTCTGTTCCCCCAGCAACTGGTTACTGCACCACCACCACTCTTTTCCTTTAACAACAGGCTTAGCTATACCCACTCTATTCTTCCACCGTGGTCTGTGGCCCCACCAATTGTTGTGTTTGACTTAGAAATGGTCTGTGGTCCTGCACCTATGTTTTCAGCTTTGGTCTCATCCCCACTCTGTTCCCCTAGCAACCGGCTGTGCTCACATCCCCCACTCTGTTCCCCTAGTGACATCTAGGAATCCTACACTCACTCTCTTACCCCAGAAAGAGCTTGCTGCACTACTCCTACACTATTCCCCAAGCAATGGACTATAGTCCCATGCACACACTGTTCCTCCAGCAACAACCTCATGCTCACTTTCTCATGTTTCCCTCAGTAATGGCAGGTGGTCCAACAGGGTCTCTATTCCTGAACAAAATGTTGATGTTTGAGCCTATTCTGTTGCCTTAACCATGGTCTGAGCCCCCAACTTCCACTTTATTTCCAGAGAAACAGCTTGTGAACTTACCCACTCTCTGTTCTGTATCAGCCGACAATGGCTCTTCAACCTAGCAAGACACTGCTACGCCACTTTTTTCCACTTAGAGCAGGCTTTGACCCCACTCACACTCTATTCTCTAGCAACGGCCTGTAAAAGCAAACCCCTGCTCTGTTCCCACAGCAATGGGCTTTGGCCCCACTCCACATTGCTGCCCTAGCAGCAGAAGGTAAGCGAAGAGGAAAAGAGGCGTGGAGAATGTGACAGGATGGAAGAAAGGGAGATTGGGAGTTAAAGAGAGCACAAGGGAGACAGAGTGAAAGAGAAGAAGGATAGACAGTAAAAAGGTGAGAAAATGGGAGGGAGATTGTAGGAGAAATGAAATAGTGGAACATTGTGAGGGTGGGAGGGAGACAGAAAGAGAGGGAACATGGAATGGAGATTAAATCCACTGAGTCCAGATCCAGAGGTGAAAACAAGATCAGAGTAATTTAAAACCAACTCCGGAGCCTGGTCCCATTCTCCTGTCCTTCCCTAAGGGCCAGAGCTTAGGGCCAGGTCTGTGTCTCTCTCGGTCAGCTTCTGCGGCACAAAGACTAAACGATTAGAAAGCTGTGCTACTTGGCGCTTTTAAAAGCACATTTTTATTATTTACAAATTGAAGATACAGGTTCAGTCAGTGGAATCGTGTCTCCTCTCACTGGCCCCTGACTTTAGAGAAACAATGAAATGTCCCCCTATAACCCCCTGCAAAAACCAGCACCACCCTCAATCTGTTAATAAAGCAACAGACTGCTTCATTGCTGAACATTTGTCTTGAAATGATTAAGCTTCTGGTTAGATTGATTAATGAGTGAATTTGATTGATTGATGAATTTGGGTATAGGGATATTTCAGCACATTCTTGAGTTGCTGTCTGAATTTAGTTTGGGTCACGGCATAAATCGCGGTGTTTGTGCAGCAACTGAGGAGCTGCAGCATGAAACCTAATTCCCGCACAAAAGTACCTAGAGACACAGAGTAATACCCCAAATATCGCATCCGGTTCCAGACAGAATACACCATTATCGTTGACCATAACAGGATGAAATTAGCAGAGATCATAAACAGTAAAATGATTGATTTTTTTCGATTCTGCATTTCTGTGTCACACTGACCATCCCCACTGGTGTGAGCCCGGAGTCTCCTGCGGGCTCTGCTGGTCACTAAAATGTGTCTGATGGTGAAAACATTGAACAGCAGAATCAGGAGAAAGGGGAGAGTCGGGGTTACAATGTTGTGGAGGAACTCGATTGTGACCCAGACAATAGAGTAGCGAACAGCGATTGTTACATAACAAAACCAGGGGTAGTTCATTCGCCGATAGTGAGCTGTGAGCATAAAATACCAGAAAATGTTCTTTAAACAGCTCAGCACAGTCACTGTTCCCAGAACCACAGCCGCCGTTTTCTCACTGCAATATTTACTTTTCAGCTTCTGGCAACAAATGGCCACAAATCGATCAAAAGTGAAAGTGACAGTGAACCAGACAGAACAGTCAGTGGCTGCATAAAGCAGGACAGCATGGATATTACACACGGGGATGTATCGCAGGAAATAAAACTGTTCTTTATAAACAATGGGAATGTGTCTCAATATCAGGTCAAGGATAATGACCAGTAGATCTGCCAATGCCATAGCCAAAAGATATCGACTGACACTTCGAGACAATCCACAATCTTTACAAAGCAGGACAAAGGCCGTCACTATGTTGACTGTGAGGAAGGGAAACAAACAAATTTAAAAAAGAGCCTGGAGATAAAGTTAATAGTTTGATTGAAGACAGAGCGAGAGTTTCAAATGTGTCACTGTATTCAGATTTGTTGATGTAATTGGAGCTGAAATAACAAATGGGAAGTTCTGAATTAATTCCAAAAATATGACATAACACAGAAGAATTACTTCCCCCCAAACACACATCCATAAGCACAGATGGCCTCTAGAATATTCGGACATACTCAATCACTCCAGAGCAGACACATGTCACTCTTTAACAGCTCCTAATACAGAGGGTGAAAATGTCGCCGTCCTGAAGGATTCTCTCCCAGTTCCTTGAAGACAAACGGAGATTGGAAATTTCTGTCGTTTTTTCTATGTTGTAGATGATTCTCCTTAATGAAGAAATGTAAAGGCAGGGAAAACGTATTTACCTTTTTAACTACTTGAGGGGACTTCAAAATAGTATCTCCTTCCCCCTGGAACAGGGTCTCTTCGCCCGGAATATTTTCTGTGGTTCAATTAACTGTCACCCGGCCATTCAAAACTGATTTCAGTTATAGAATGTTACAGAGAAATGTCCGTTATAGAATGTTCCAGACATTGTCAGTTATAGAATGCTCCAGAGAATTTCGGGTTGTGAAAAGTTCACACAAATTTCAGTTACAGAATGCTGTAGAGAATGAGGATTATGGATGTTGCAGGCAATATCCGTTATAGAATGTTTTAGAGAATGCCCGTTATAGAATGTTCCAGAGAAAGACACTTCTACAATTTTCTGAATGATGTCACTTGTAAAATGTTCCAGGTAATGTTCCAGACAATTCCCAGGTTCAGAAAAAGACCAGTTTCCCCCTGTGTGTGATACATGAAGATGGGTAGAGCCTTTGTTTTCAAAGAAATGGACATACAATTCAGGAGCCGTATGACGCCTTTCAGCCCTTCAAATCTGCTACACCATTTAACAATGTTTTGGCTGATCTCATGGTTTCCTAGGTCCAAATTTACAAGAACTTTCTGTCATTCAGCCTTTTGGGTTCCTGTCATCGACTGGACGGCATTTGGGCATTTTTAAAAAAATTGGTTTTCTTCAAGCATGTGTTTGGGAACAATTTCCACAATGATGGACTCTCCAAATAATGTATTCAAACAGATTTATAGGTATCAAGATTAATTTATAGCTGGGATATTTGGTTATTTCATTTTCTCACCTTATTATATTTAACTAGTGAGATCATCTACACCCTTGTCTCATCACAAAATAAAATAAAACATGTGATCCTGTGAACAGAATAGCAGGAATTAGGAACAAAATTAAAGATTGTAACCTCAAGTGTTACTCTCTGGATTATTACACGATCCACGGGTAAATTGGCACAGAAAGATGAACATTAGGAAGAGTTACTGAAGTTATGGTGCTAGAAAGAAGGATTCCATTTCCTGGCATCAATTTTGGGACAGCAAGGAACTGAACCATTGGGGCAGGCTTCAGATGAACCAATCAGTGAACAGGATTTGAGTGGAAAGGTTACATTGTGTGGATATACGGATTGAAATTATTTGAGTGGGAAAGACTCAGGAGGGATTTTTAAAGTTTTCAAAACAAGTAATGAGGCAGAAAGCCTATGGAGCAGGTCAGTAATCTAACGTTAGGGAAGGCAGATAAGGAAGTCAATTAATGCTACACCGAGGGTGTTGTACTTAAGCACATGCACTAAGGTGAAATAAGGTGAATGAACTGCAGCTCAGATTGAATTTGGTGTGTACAATGGTATGGTATCACACAGTCGCGGTTGCAAGGGGATTAGAGCTGGGAAATACATTTCCAAGGACATATGTCCTATTGAAAGGACAGGCAGATGAGCAGAGTGGCTATAGATACTTTGTTAGTAAGAGATAAAATTAAATCAATAGCATGAAGTGATATATGGTCATAAAACATAGAATCTGTATGGGCAGAGTTAAGGAACCGAAAAACGAAATAAAAGTTCCTGAAGGAGTTGTGCACAGGTCCCCAGTAACAGTCAAATGTGAGGCAGAAAATAATTCAGCAGATAATCAGCAATTTAAGAATGGGTCGATTACAATAATCAAGAGGACTTCAAAGTTTAGGTGGACTGAGAAAATCAGGTTGGGAATGGATCCAAAAAAAAATGGTATTTGTGGAATGTGGAAGAGACTTTTTTTTGGACCAGCTGTGGTAGAACTTGACAGGAAGTAGGCAATTCTGGATTTGATGATGTATAATGAGGCAGATTTATTTCAGGAGCTGAAGGTAAAGGAGACCCAGAGGGATGGTTACCACTACATAATCGACGTCACCCTCCGTTATGAGACGGAAAAGCTGGAATCAGATCTAAAAATACTATTGACTAAAAGTAGTGACAAAGACATGATGGAGGATATGCCAGAGATGAATGGAAGGACAGACGCCGATCGAAGGAGGTGTTTAGAGGTTTTGTGGGCAAGTCAGGAGGCAAAGCAGCAGCAAATCCCAAGAAATAAAGCAGGCAAGGGGAGAGAGAGAGAGAGGAGGTAGGAAAACGGCTAAGGCAAAACCTCTGCTTTAAGTCAGAGAGGGAAAATAAAAAAAAGACCGTCCTCTCTTTGTTTTAACTGTAAGGCTGCTTAGCGAGTTTTGAGAAGGTTTGTTGCTCAGATTGAGTTTCTGGATGCGAGTTTGCTCGCTGAGCTGAAAGGTTAGTTTTCAGACATTTCGTCACAATTCTAGGTAACATCATCAGTGAGCCTCCAATGAAGCGCTGGTGTTATGTCCCGCTTTCTATTTATCTGTTTAGGTTTCCTTGGGTTGGTGATGTCATTTCCTGCGTTGGTGATGTCATTTCCTGTTCTTTTTCTCAGAGGTTGGTAGATGGGCTCCAAATCAATGTGTTTGTTGATGGAGTTCCAGTTGGAATGCCATGCTTCTAGAAATTCTCATGCGTGTCTCTGATTGGTTTGTACTAGGATGGATGTGTTGTCCCAATCAAAGTGGTGTCCTTCCTCATCTGTATGTAAGGATACGAGTGATAGTGGGTCATGTTGTTGATGTTCATGTATCCTGGTGGCTAGCTTTCTGCCTGTTTGTCCAATGTAGTGTTTGTCACAGTTCTTGCAAGGTATTTTGTAGATGACGTTCGTTTTGCTTGTTGTCTGTGTAGGGTCTTTTAAGTTCATTAGCTGCAGTTTTAGTGTGTTGGTGGGTTTGTGGGCTACCCTGATGCCGAGAGGTCTGAGTAGTCTGGCAGTCATCTCGGAAATGCCTTTGATGTAGGAGAGAGTGGTTATGGTTTCTGGGCCCGTTTTGTCTGTTTGTTTGGGTTTGTTGCTGAGAAATCGGCGGACTGGGTTCATTGGGTACCCGTTCTTTTTGAATATGCTGTATAGGTGATTTTCTTCTGCTCTTGGTAGTTCCTCTGTGCTGCAGTGTGTGGTGGCTCGTGGGAATAATGTTGTAATACAGCTTTGTTTGTGGGTGTTGGGATGGTTGCTTCTGTAGTTCAGTATTTGGTCCATATGTGTTGTTTACCTGTAGACAAAAGAGGAGGAAAACAACAACAAACTGCCATTCCTAGATATCACAGTAGAGCGAACAGTCAATGGGGAACTTCAAACCAGCATCTACAAGAAAACAGAACACACGAACCAACCAGCTAATGAACTTAAAAGACCCCACACAGACACAAGCAAAATGAATGTCATCTACAAAATACCTTGCAAGAACTGTGACAAACACTACATTGGACAAACAGGCAGAAAGCTAGCCACCAGGATACATGAACATCAACTAGCCACAAAATGAAATGACCCACTATCACTAGTATCCTTACATACAGATGAGGAAGGACTCCACTTTGATTGGGACAACACATCCATGAAAGACAAGCCAAACAGAGACACGCACAAGAATTCCTAGAAGCATGGCATTCCAACTGGAACTCCATAAACAAACACATTGATTTGGAGCCAATCTACCATCCTCTGAGGAAAAGAACAGGAAATGACATCACCAACACAGGAAATGACAACGCCAATCCAAGGAAACCTAAACAGATAAATAGAAAGCGGGACATAACACCAGCGCTTCATTGGAGGCTCACTGATGATGTTACCTAGAATGGTGACGAAACGTCTGGGAACAAACCTTCCAGCTCAGTGAACCAGCTTACATCTGGAACAAAATAAAGACCCACTCTTCTGTGGATCGAGAGGAGGAGAGCGCTGTGTTGGAGGTGGAAGGAAGACGTCAGGTTGGCTGTGCACCCTTGCGACCAGTGGATCTTAATGCTGGCTTCAGCCTAACGCTGGTTCAGGGGAGCAGCCAACCTGCAACGATGGCTGCGGCAAGTGCTCGTGCCCCAGGTCAGGGGATCCGGAACACCATCCGTGTTTCTGTAAAGAAGGTGGATGAAGGTGCACCTGTGGACCGCACCTTCTTCGTGAAGAGGGTCCTGTTGGACTGTTGTGGGTTCACTGCTGCGGACATTTACTGCCTGCAGGATTTCCCTGGAGGAAGTTTTTATGATGTGACCTTCAGGAGTGCCAAGCTTTGCGAGCGCTTCCTGGAGGTTTTCAAGGAGAAAGGAGGTGAGGGCTCCCTCTCTGTATTGACCGCTGTTTGTGATGCCAGCGCAGAGGAGTCGTATGGTGACTGTACACATGTACAACCCGCATGTGCCAGCAGTTGATATCCTGACCTTCCTTGGAAGGTACGTGAAGGTGGAAGGGGACCTAACTGACATCATGGACCCCTTTGGCATCTGGACCAGTAAGAGGCAGGTCAAGGTGACGCTGAGGATGGGCGTGGATGGAAACATCGTACACCCACCGTCCAGCTTCACGATCAGCGGGAGCAAGGACTACCTGACCTATACAGGGCAACCTAAAGTCTGCCATGCCTGTGGTAGGTCAGGTCACATGGCGGCCGACTGCAAAGCCACCATCTGCAGGAACTGCAGGGAGGAGGGACACCTTGCAAAGGATTGCCCACAAGAGAAAAGCTGCAACCTTTGCGGGAAAGTGGGCCACCTCTATAGGGCATGCCCACAGTGGGGGACCACCTACGCCCAGGTCGCCGGTTGGGGCAATGCGGGGCCAGTCCCCCGGAGGAGAGGAAGGCACCAGGGCCCAGCAAGGACCAAATTAATGTGCAGGAGGGCCAGGTCATGCAGGAGGGCCCAGCCCCGCAGGATGGGCCCAAGGCCAGCAAAGCGCCCCTGCAGGCTCCGCTGCCCCCCGACAACCCGGAGTCAATGGAGGCGGCGACAGGCGACCAGGGGAGTGGATGACGGTCCGGAAAGTGAGGAGGAAGGTGCGTCGATGGGCCCAGGAACCGCAACCATCCGGCGGGAAGAGGCAGCTACAGGGGGGCTAATAAGAGCTCCTCTGACGAGGGGGATTCGGAGACGGCCCGCCCGAAGCAGAAGTTAAAGATCTCGAGGGAGAAGGAAAGCAGTGCCACGCTTCCAGGTGATGGGAGGCGTCCTGAGGCTCCCTCCGACACCCAGTCAAGTGCCGATGGGGCACTGGAGGGCCCCCCGGAACCTCCAGGCGGGAAGGAGGAAACAGCGCGTCCCCAGCCTGACCCAGAGCCGGACCCTCTTGCCTCTGCACCCACGATGGGGGGATGCCACCCGGAAGGCAGCACGGACGGTTTCCTGAGCGCGGAGAGCGTCCAGCAGGTAGCCCGGGCAATGGGCATGAAGGGACAGATGGAGGGGCTGGACCTTGGACTTGGGGAGGGTACTGCGGTCACTGCCCATAATGGGGGTACGAGTTGCGAGGATTAATGTGCGCAGTGTCAAGTCCATTGCAAGATGTGTATCCACGTTGGCCTACCTGACCACCATCAAGGCGGACCTCCTGTTTCTGCACGAGTGCGGGATACCGTACCTTGGCAGGTACGGGAAATGGTCTGGCGCCTGGACCTGTGGGCCTTCGATCTGGTCGGGGGGTAACGACTGTCACTCCTCGGGCCTGGCTATTCTGCTGCGGGGGCGTGACTTCACCGTCTCTCAAGTTCAGGAGGTGGTGGGGGGGGCGCCTCCTATTGGCTTACATCACCTACAGGAACGCTCCCGAGGCTGATCAATGTGTACGCCCCAGCGGTACGGAATGAGCGGTTGGCCGTCCTGCAGCGGCTTCAACCCCTGCTGGCTACGTCCAGGCCGGTCATCCTAGGCGGAGACTTCAACTGTATCATCGCTGCAGATGGAAGATCCGGCGTGGGGACAGCGGGTGGGGGGAGTCAACTGGACGTCACGTCCAGATTCCTGATGGGCACGGTGAAGGACGCCAAGCTGCTCGACGTCTTCAGCACCCCTGCAGACAGAGCGCAGCGGAGGTACACCTGGCCACGGCCAGACGGGTCTATTCGCTCAAGGATAGACTTCTTGTTTGTGTCACGGGCGTTCTCAGTCAGGTCCACCGGCGTCGAGCCGGTGTTCTTCTCTGACCACTGCCTCCTGCTGGCCGACTGTCATTTACAGGACGACTAGCCAGCCGGCAAGGGGACTTGGAAGCTCAACACGACTCTGTTGACCCCAGAGAACGTCGAGGAGCTTAAGAGGGATTACGTCGGTTGGAGAACTGTGAAACCCCTCTTTGAGTCTCCGGGCGACCGGTGGGAGACGGTGAAGGAGAACATCAAGAGGGTCTTTGTCCTCAAGGGTGTTCGGAAGGCGAGAGAGAGGCAGGGAAAGTTGTCGCGACTCCAGAAAAGGGTGCAGAACCTGCTCCTTCTGCAGTTGATGGGGGTCAATGTCACGGAGGACCTCCGTGAGGTGAGGGGCCAGCAAGCCTTGCTCTTCACTGCGGAGGCCTCCAGGATAATCTTCCGGTCCAGGGTCCGCTCCGTGGAGCAGGACGAGACGTGCTCGCGTTTCTTCTTTCAGAAGGTGCACAAAGAGAGCTCTGTGCTTAGCTGGCTGAAGGAGGACGACGGCTCGGTGACGTCGTCTCGGCCCGACGTTTTGAGGATCAGCAGATCCTTCTATGCCGGACTGTACACATGAAGCCCACGGACAGCACGGCCTCCGAGTCATTCCTGTCGTCTATCACGGAGGTCTTAGACGACGGCACGAGGCAGTGGCTGGACCGGCCGATATCCCTGGACGAGCTAACCAGAGCCCTCAAGTCCTTGGAGAGGAATAGGACTCCCGGGAGTGACGGCTTACCGGTCGAGCTGTATTCCGCTCTGTGGGACCTGGTGGAGGTGTACGATAGTGCGCTTCGGGCAGAGGAAATGTGCAAGTCCATGAGGAAGGGCATCATCACCCTCATTTACAAGAGGAAGGGGGAGAGGGAAGAAATTAAGAATTGGCGTCCCATTTCACTATTGAACGTGGACTACAAAATCCTAGCCAAGGTCATAGCCAACTGGGTCAGGTCTGTCCTGGAGTCGGTGATTCACCCTGACCAAACCTGTGCTGTGGGCAGGAAGATCGCTGAGAGCCTTGCGCTCATCAGGGATACGATCGCCTACGTACAGGACAGGCGGGTGGACACCTGCCTCGTCAGCCTGGACCAGGAGAAGGCCTTCGACAGGGTCTCTCATGCTTACATGAGGGACGTCCTCTCCAAATTGGGGTTCGGGGAGGGCATCCACAATTGGATCCGGCTGCTCTACGCCAACATCGTTAGCGCAGTCTCGATCAACGGGTGGGAATTGGACAGTTTTCCTGTCAGATTTGGAGTCAGGCAGGGCTGCCCACTCTCTCCTGCCTTGTTCATGTGCTGTGTGGAGCCATTCGCCGCATCCATCAGGAAGAATGTGAGCCTGAAGGGCGTGACTATCCCAGGCAGCAGAGGCCTTCAGGTCAAGACCTCCCTGTACATGGACGATGTCGCCGTCTTCTGCACCGATCATCGGTCGCTGAGTAGACTATTGGACATCTGCGGCCAGTTTGAACTGGCCTCGGGTGCCAAAGTCAATAGGGGTAAGAGCGAGGTCATGTTCTTCGGGAACTGGGATGACCGCTCCTTCATCCCCTTCACCGTCAGGACAGACTACCTGAAGGTGCTGGGTGTTTGGTTTGGTGGAGCTGGGGCGTGCACTAAGACTTGGGAGGAGCATATCACCAAATTGAAGCAGAAGCTGGGCAGGTGGACGCTCCGGTCCCTCTCCATCGTGGGTAAGAACCTGGTTGTCAGGTGCGAGGGGCTTTCGGTACTGTTGTTTGTGGCGCAGACCTGGCCTATTCCCTGGACCTGCGCCGCTGCGGTCACCTGGGCCATCTTCCACTTCATTTGGGGGGTCGAGGATGGACCGGGTCCGCAGGGACACCATGTACAAAGACCTGGAAAATGGGGGAAAGGGCGTACCGAACGCCACCCTCGCCCTGACGGCTACCTTTGTGTGCGGCTGCATCAAGCTGTGCGTAGATCCTCAGGACGCAAACACCAAGTGTCACTACTTACTGAGGTTCTACCTGTCCCCGGTGTTGCGAAGGATGGGCCTGGCCTCATTGCCGCGGAACGCTCCGAGTAGTTGGACCGTTCCGTACCACCTGTCCTTCGTGGAGAAATTTTTGAAAGGAAACACCTTTGACCACAAGGCCGTTAGGCAGTGGTCAGCACGTAATATCCTCGAGACCCTTCGGGAAAAGGAGAGGGTGGATCCCGTCGTGTGGTTCCCCATGCAGACTGCCAAAGTCATTTCAGAATGCCTCATCGCCAGAACTTTCAAACAAGCACAAGGACATTGCTTGGCTGGCGGTGAGAGGGGCTCTGCCAGTGAGATCCTTTATGCATGCCCGGAATCTCTGCGCCACCGCACGCTGCCCTCGAGGTGGCTGCGGGGGGGGGGGGGGGGGACGAGACTGTCGATCACCTCCTTCTGGAGTGTGCCTATGCGCAGGGGGTCTGGAGGGGGATGCAGTGGTATTTGTCGAGGTTCGTCCCGAGCAGCTCCGTGACGTGGGACTCCGTGCTCTACGGGCTGTTTCCCGGGACGCACACCGAGATCAACATCAACTGCGCCTGGAGGACCATCAAAGCGGTGAAAGACGCTCTTTGGTCTGCCCGCAACTTGCTGGTCTGCCAGCTGAAATAACTGACCCCAACTGAATGTTGCAGACTGGCGCACTCCAAGGTCCAGGACTACGTGCTGAGGGATGCGCTAAAGCTTGGGGCAGCCGCCGCCAAGGCGCGATGGGGAAAGACCACCGTATGAAACCCCTCGTCCAGAATAGAAAAAAGGGCCCTATCTGGTAACTGGGCCCAGCTGGCGCCTTCCCCAACTAGTCAGGGGGCCAACTGGGACTGTGCGGGGTGACAACTGCTGGGGTATTTTCTTTGCTTTGTTTTTTATTTCTTCTTTGTTTTTTTCCTTTAGTTGGTGTACTTACCCCCTGGGTAACCCGGAGTGGCTTGCATGACTGGGTAGGTGTATATATATGTTTTATTTTTTGTACATCTTATGAATAAAGTATATTTTTTCAAATTAAAAAAAAGTGACGAAACGTCTGAAAACAGACCTTGCAGCTCAGCGAGCAAACTCACATCCTGTAGGGCTCCTTATTCTGAGATTCTGCTATCTTTGCTCAGACTCCCACAAGGTGAAAAGACTCCACAATTACCTTGTAAAGTCCCAAATAATCTTAAATATTTTAATAGGGTCATCAGCAGATAGTTTGCTCGGCATCACTTGTGAAGCTGGGAAGCAATGCCCAATTCATGGCCAATTTGTCAAGGTCTGATTCCCAAGGGATGCTTCTTTTTATCAATAAAACAGGGCAATTTATCCGTTTCCTCTTGGAAGCAAGACTCTAAAATACAGCAAAGTGGCAGCAATCCTGACCCATGTGCCTATCACAGGATAAAGGAATTGTATTGACAAAGTCCTGAAGTGAAACAATGATGTCATATAAAAAATTGCTTTCTGCACTCGTCTTTGCTCCCGCACAACCACCCCCTCCCCGCACCTACCATTCCAGGCAGGATATATCTTGCTCTGAGCTCAAGTCCTGAAGTAAGCCCTACCCTTCCCAGGGCATATGACACAGACTGTTACGGCATAGAAAGAGTCCATTCATCCTGCCGTTTTTCTGTAGACTCTTATAATAAGCAATTTACCTAATGCCACTCCCAATAATCCTGCACACTTTTTTTCAGACAGTAATCTGTGCTTACTCGAATGAATCTACCTCCATTGCATTCTTCAGCAGAACATTCCCTAACTTATTATGTGTCTTGCTATTTCTTCCTTCTTAATGGTCTCAAGTATGTTCCCGACAATGGTTATCAAGCTAACCGATGTATAGTTTCCTGCTTCATGTCTCCCTCTTTTCTTGAAGTGGTTTTCCCATCATCTGCAATCCTCCTTGAATGCAGAAAACTCTACAATAGTTCAGCTAAGGCCTCTACTATCTCTGTAGCCACATCACTGAAAGCCCATGGATACAGTCCATAACGTCCTCGGGATCTGTCCTGTATTCCGTCCCATTACTTTATTTTTCAAAACGTTGTCCTGCTCAATAAATAGGCTGTTAAAAGATGTTGCCTCCATTAATACTTTGCTTATACGTATTTGGAAAATTTATGTTGTCATGTACCGCAATGACCAAATAATTAACTGTCATTTTCATTTTCCATTTTCAATACCCCAGTCCCATCCACTCGGGTTCTCACAAACCTGAGATACTCCCTCTCTCTTTATATACACAGATTAACTTTTCCAGTTTTTTTTATGTTTCTTTCTACTTTACGTACATAATAAATTATCTTCCTCATGATTGGGTTTTCAGTATACCGTTGCCAGTTCTTAAAAAAATACACCAATCCTCTGGTCTACCGCTAACTTTCATCGATGTTGATGCCTTGGTGATTGTTCTAATTTTTTCATTGATTGCCTTTATTAACCACAGTGGATCATCTCCTCGTTGAGTTCTTCATTTTGAGCGAAATAAACATTTTCTAAACATCGTGAACTATTGGCTTAAATACCTGTTCGTACATTGATCTTCCTCTTTGTCGACACTCACCTCCTGCTTCTATCAACAGGTCATTCAAAGACCTTGAGCCACTGGTTCTGTAGAATGTTTCAAGGGAATACCTCGTCACGTAATCAACTGACAGCCTCTAACTCGCACAGAACAAGTACCAAAGACGCGACTCAATGTTGCTGAATCGCATTGACCCTCATGACGCACCACGCAGTACACACTGGGAACAAAATTATAATGTAGGCTGCATAATTTCATTGTATCTGAACTTTGCAGGTATCTACCGAGACCACAGTCGTGGTCAGATAGAAAACCAGAGGGAAATATATGTGCTATAAACACAGACTAAGACCCCACATGAAGGGGTGGGGCGTGAATTAGTTAAATATGCGGAATGGACGGGGCCAAAATGGGACTAATTTGAAGGGAGAAGTCATAGAGAAGTCCATAAGACTGAGAAAATTAAAATAGATTTGTAAATACACCATAAGAAAGTGCAGATCAATGATTACAGAGTTGACAGCTGAACAGGACACTGTGGGTCAGTGAAAACAGGGGTGATGTATGAACCAGGCATTGGACATCAGTGAGTAGAGGGGTGATATGCCAATGGGGCAATGGAAGCCACTGAGTCGAGGAATGATGGGTGAACAGAGCATTGTAGGTCAGTCAGTTCAGGAGTGATTGGTGAACGGGGCAGAGTAGTCAGTGATTACAGGAGTGTTGGGTGAATGGGGTGGTCTACGTCAGGGAATACAATGGTGATGTGTGAACGTGATAGTGTAGGTCACTGAGAAAATGGGTAATGGCTGAACAGGATACTGTAGGTCAGTTAGTGTAGTGTTGATGGATGAATGGAACCATGCAGTTCAGAAAGTAAATAGTTGATATGTGAATGGAGCAGTGTATGTCAGTGAGTACAGGGGTGATGGGTGAAGTGAACAGAGCTGTTCAGTGGCTACAGCTGTGATGTGTGAACATCACAGTGTATGTCAGTGAATACAGTGATGATGAATGAATGGGACAGTATAGGCCACTGAGAACATGGGCGATGGGTAAAAAGGACAGTGTAGGTCAGGAAATGTAATGATGATAGGTGAATGGAACAGCATTGGTCAGCAAGTACATGGCTGATACAAGTTCATCTTCATGTTTGTTGACAACGCCACGGTAGTGGGATGGATATCTAACAGCAACGAGACAAAACACAGAAGGGAGATAGACAGCTTCGTGACATGATGCAATAAGAACAACTTCTCTCTCAACATCGACAAAAGAATTGATCATCGACTTCAGAAAGAAAGAACAGCCCCCACCTACATGAATGGAACTGAGGTTAACAGAGTGTAGACCGTCAAGTTCCTTAGAGTGACAATAACCAGCAACTTCTCCTGGACTTCCAACATAAATGCGACAGTCAAGAAGGCACAACGATGTCTCTTCCCTCTCAGGTGGCCCAGCAACTTCCACAGATGTACCATAGAAAGCATACTATATGAGTGAATAACGGTATAGTATGGCAACTGCTGTGCACATCCAGGAACTCTATTTACAAGTCTTGCTGCCAGCATCATCAAAGACTCATTGCACCCTGGGAATAACCTCTTACAACTTCTTCTGTCAGGCAGAACATGCAGAAGCCTGATCACATGCACAAACAGGTTCAGGAACAGTTCCTTTCCAGCCGTTATCAGACTGTTGAATGGACTGTCGCCTCAAATAATATAACCTGCAGTATAACCTGAGTATCCTGTATGTCTCCAAGTCTTTTTGATATGTAAATCCTTGCTGAGATCTGCCTGTACCGCTTGTAAACAAAGCTTTTCACTGTATTTCAATGCACATGGCAATAAAATCAATCAATGAATCAATATGTGAATGCGACAGTGCAGTGCGGGTCAGTGAGTATAGTGGTGATGGGTGAAAGTGGCAGTGCGGGTCAGTGTGTAGAGGGGTGATGGATGAGCAAGGCAGTGTAGGTCCAAGAGTACATGGGTGATTGGTGAACCAGATAGTGCAGATTGGTCAATGGGACAGTGTGGGCCAGTGAGTACTGTGGTGAAGGGTGAACAGGATAACGTAGGTCAGTGAGTAAAGGGGTTATGCGTGATTGGGACAAAATAGGTCAGTGAGTACAGAGGTGAAGAATGAATGGGGAACTGTACATCAGTGAGTACAAGGGTGATGTGAGCCGAAGACAGTGTAGATCAGTGACCACAGAGTTGTCATGTGAATGGGATGGTGTTGGTCAGTGATTACATATTTGATACGCTGAATGGGTAAATGTAGGTCTGTGTGTATATGGGTTATGGGTAGATAGAACTGTCAAGGACAGTGAGCAGATGGATACTGGGTGAACTGGGCAGTGTAGATCAGTGTGTACAGAGGTGATGGGTGAACAGCACAGTGTAGATCAATGGGAACAAGAGTGATGGGTGAATGGGACAGTATAGATCAGTGAGTGCAAGATTAATGGGTGAATGAGACAGTGAAGATCAGTGAGTACAGCATTGATGGAAGAACAAAAGAGAGTAGGTCTGTTAGTACGGTGGGGATGGGTGAATGAGACAGAGTAGATCTGTAATAAAAGTGTGGAGCTACAAGAGCACTGCAGACCAGGTAGCATCAGAGGACCAGGCACGTTGATGTTTTGGTTTGGGACCCTTTTTTCAGAATTTGGGGAAGGGGAAGGGAGCTCTGAAATAAATAGAGGAAGAGTGAGGCTGGGGAAGGTAGGTGTGATGGGGATAGGTGAGTGCAGGTAGGCAGTGTTATGGATTGGTTAGTGAGATGGGAGGAGCGGATAGGTGGGAGAGAAGATGGACAGATTGTGTCAGGTTGTGTCAGGCCAAGGTTGTGGGGATAAGAGGGAAGGTTGGTCATAAAATGAGGCCAGGAATGTGGAGATTTTGAAACTGGTAAACTGGTAAAGTCTATATTGAGACCATTGGGTTGTAAGCTCCCAAGGCGGAATATGAGGTCCTGCTCCTCTAATTGCCAGATGGCGCCACAGTGATACTGGAGGAAGCTCATGATCGACTTGTCACCCAGTGAATGGGAGGGGTAGTTGAAAAGGTCCGCAACTGAAAGATGTAGTTGTTTGTCTTTACTGCTTTGTAGAGCAGCTGTGCTCTGTTCATGACAAATGACAACACCTTCCAGTTGTGAACCATTTCAAGTACCCCTCCCACTACCTGGCAGACATGTCCATTCTGGGTCTTCTCCAGTGTCACAATGACTGCACCCAGAAACTGAAGGAGCAGCACTTAATATTCCGACTTGGCAGGCTACAACCCACTGCCTATCTGCACTCACCCATCACTATTGCGCATACTTTCCCTTGCCTCACCACTCCGATCTCTATTTATTTCAGAGCTCCCTTCCCCCTCCTCCATTTCTGAAGAAATGTACAAACTCAAAATTTTGACTTCCCCACTTCTCTGATGTTGCTTGGCCTGTGTGCTTCTTCAGCTCCACACTTGTGTTATCTCTGACTAGGCCGTCGGAACGTCTTACCATTTCAGGGTAGATGTGTAAGTCCAGCTGAATGATTGGGAGATTATAGGTCAGTGTGTGCCAGAGTTATGGGTCAATGGGACACTGTAGGCCAGAGAGTACTGGGGTGATGGTAATTGTGACAGTGCAGGTCAGTGAATATAGGGGTGATGAGTGAATGGACATGGTAGGTCACTGAGCACAAGGCTGATGAGTGAATGGGACAGTGTAGGTCAGTGAGTTTGGGGGTGATTGGTGATTAGGACAGTGTAGTCAATGAACACAGGAATCAAGTGTTAACAGCTCAGTGTACATCAGAGATCAGAGTGTTGATCAGTGAACAGGCCAGTGTAGGTCTTTGAGTACATGGGTCCTGAGTGAATGGGACAGTGTCAGATAGTGAGTACAGGGTTGATGTATGAAAGGGACAGTGTTGGTCAGTGAGTAGGGTGATGAGGGGAGGAATGGAAAGTTTAAATCAGTGAGTACAGGTTTCATGGTAATCGAGACGGTAGAGGTCAGTGTTTACCTGAATGATAGGAATTGGGACAGTGTAGGTCGCTGAGTAATGGAGTGATGTGTCAAAGGCATGGTGTAGTTCAATGGGTACAAGTGTGGTTGGTGAACAAGACATTGTAGGTCACCATTACATACGTACTCATTGACCCACACTGGGTAATGGGTGAACCGGACAGTGTAGATCGTTGAGTACAGAGTTGATGGATGAATGGGACAGTGTATGTCAATAAGGAAAAACCGGGGTGATGAGTGAAATGGTCTGTGTGGGTCATTGGGTACAGGAATGATGTGTGAACGGGATAGTGTCGATCAGTGAGTGCAGGACTGATTGTGAAGGGGACACTGTAGTTCACTGAGTCCAGGATGATGTGTGAGCAAGACAGTGTAGGTCAGTGTGCTCAGTGGATATTTGTGAATGGGACAGCGTAAGACAGTGAATAAAGGGGTCTTGGGGGAACGGGACATTGACAGTGAGAAAAGAGAATGAGAGTTTGGGGCAGTATAGGTGTGTGGATACTAGACTGATGGTGGAATGGAACAGTCCACACTAGAGAGCACAGCAGTGATACTTGAATGGGGGGACCATAGGTCAGAGATTGCAGGGATGGATGGTGAATTTGACAGTCGAAGCCACTGAGTACTGGGGTCCACTGGGGGAACTGGACAGTGTGGGTCAATGAGTACATGTGTAATGTGAACGGGACAGTGTAGATCAGTGAATATAGGGGTGATGGATTAACTGGAGAACGTATGTCAGTGGCTACAGGGATGATGGATGAAAGGGACAGTGTACAACAGTGAGTACAAGGTCAGTAGGTGAATGGGACAGTGAAGGTCAGTGAGCATACGGGCAATGAGTGAATAGGACAGCGCTGGGCAGCGGCTGCAGGGATAATGGTGAACGGGAAAGTGTAGGCCAGTGAGTACAGGGTTCATGGTGAACAGGACAGTGGAAATCAGTGTTTACCTGAGCGAGAGCACTGATGATGGGAGAATGGGGCAGCATAGGTTAATGAATACAGTGGTGATGAGTGAATGGCACAGTGCATGTCAGTCAATATAGTGGTGATGTGTGATCGGGGCAGTGTAGATCAACGACTACAGGCGTGATGGGTGAATGTGACAGTGTAGGTCAATGTGTACAGGGGTGATGAATGAACGGGACAGTGTAGGTCACTGGGGAGAGGGGTGATGGGTGAATGGACACAGCAGGCAGTGAGTACAGTGATGATGGATGGACATGACAGTGTCAGTGAGTAGGACAATGGTTCAAATGGACAGTGTAAACCAGTGAGTACAGAGGTGTGGGGTCAGTAGGGAAGTGTATTTCAATGATTATTAAGGTATGAGGTGAATGAGGCCAAATAGGTCAGTGATTACAGAGGTGAAGCATGAACGGGATAGTGCCAGTAAGGAAGTACAGCGGTAATGGGTGAACGTGACAGAACAGATAATTAAGCACAGAGCTGAACAGTGAATGAGATAGTGTTGGTCATTGTATGGGAAATGGGTGAATGCGTGTTTAGGATATTGAGTACAGGGATGATGCATGAACGGGACAGTGAATAGATATGAGTACGGCAGTGAGATGTGCACGGGACAAAGTACTTCAGTGAGTAAAGAGATGATCGGTGAACGGGCCAGTGCATGTCAGTGAGGACATGGATGATGTTTGAAAGCAACAATGAAGGTCAGCGAGTTAGAATTACGGTTGAACAGGACAGTGTCGGTCAGTGAGTCCAGGGCTGTTGGATATACAGACAGTTTAAGTCCATGAGTGCAGGGGAATGGTTGAACAGGACAGTGCACATCAGTGGGGTATTTATGAATGGGACTGTATAGGTCTGTGAGTACAGCTGTGCTGGGTGAAAGGGAAAGTGTAGGCCAGTGAGTACAGGGGGTGATGGGTGAACAAGACAGCCTGGTTCATTGAGTACAGGGTTGATGTCTGAATGGGACGCTGTAGGTCAGTGAGGGCAGGGGTGATGGGTGAACAGGACAGCCTGGTTCATTGAGTACAGGGTTGATGTCTGAATGGGATGCTGTAGGTCAGTGAGGGCAGGGGTGATGGGTGAACAGGACAGCGGAGGTCAGTGAATACAGATTAATACTTCAACGTGACAGCGTCTGTCAGTGAGTACAGAGGTAACGGATGCCTGGGATTGAGTAGGTCAGAGACTGCAGCAGTAATGGAGAATGGAACCGTGTTGATCAGTGACTGAAGGAGTGTTTGGTGAATGGGAGTCTGTAGGTAAGTGAACCCAAGGTGAAGGGTGTAAGGGAAAGCAGAAGTGATGTTTGAAGCGGCAACATAGGCCAATGACCATGTGATGGGTGAGTGCTACCTGGTAGGCTAGTGTTTGCAGGGATGACAGTTAATGGGACAGTGCTGGTCAGCGATTATAGGGGTGATAAGTGAACGGGACAGCAGTTGTCATTGAGTACAGGGGTGATGATCGAATGGAATGGTATAGGTCAGTGTTTAGAGAGGTGATGGTTGAATGGGAGAGCATATTTCAGTGATTATGGTCGTGATGACTGAACTGGACAGTGTACTTCAGTGAGAAAAGGCGTGATGAATGAATAGGAATGCATGGATCAGTGATTGAAAAAAGATGGGTAAATGTCAAACTGTGCTTTTGTGAGCACAGGTATGATAGGTGAGCATGACAGTGTTGTTTAGTTAGAAAAAGGTTGATGAATGAACAGGGCAGCGTTTGTTAGTAAGTAATGGAGCCATGGGTGAATGGGAAAATGTGGACCGGTGAGAAAAAGGAGTAATTGTTGAACAAGACAATGCAGTTCAGTGTGTACTGGAGTGATCGGTGAATGGGACAGTGTAGTTCAGTGTGTACTGGGCTGATGGGTGAACGGGAGAGTGTAGTGCAGTGTACAAGTGTGATGGGTGAATGGGACAATGTAAGTCAGTGAGAAAAAGGGGTGATGGGTGAACTGGACAGTTTAGTTCAGCGTGTACTGGAATGATGGGTGAACAGGATAGTGTTGGTTAGTGATTAGAGGTTTGATTTTTGAAAGGACAGTGTTGGTTAGTGTGTACAGGAGCGATGCGTGAACTCAACAATCTAGGTTAGTGAGTGCAGCAGTGATGGTGACCGGGACAGTGTAGATCAGTGACTATACAAGTGTTTGTTGAAAGGGACAGTGTAGGTCAGTGCCTCAAACGTGATGAGTGTAAGGGACAGTGTAGGTGACTACGTTGAGGGGTAATGCATGAAGTGGCAGCATAGGTCAGTGAGCACAGGGGTGAATTTTACAGGGGAGGTCAGTGAGTACGGTGTTGTAGGTTAATAGATCAGTGTAGGTTAGTGAATACAGGTCTGATGGATGAATGAGACAGTGTAGGTCAGTTCGTATAGGGGCGATGGGTGAACGAGTCAGTGTTTGTGACTGAGTTCAGGATCGATGGGTAAATGCATCAGTGCAGGTCAGTGAGTATAGGGGGCTTAGGTGAGCGTGACTGTGTGGATCAGTCGGCATAGGATTGATGGGTGAATGGGGCTGTGGAGGTCAGTGAGGAAACCGGGTGATCAGTGAGCAGGTTGATGAGTGAATGGGACAGCGAAGGTCAGAGTAAAGGGGTGATGGGAGAACAGCAAAGAGTAGGTCAGTGAGAAAAGGGGTGATGAGTGAATGAGACAGTGTACCTCCAAAGATACAGGAATGAAGTTTGAACAGGACTTTGTTCCACAGGAACTACAGGGTGATGAGTAAATGGGACAGCGTAGGTTAGTGGGTAGAGGTGTGATGGGTGAATGGCACATTATATGTTGGCGAGTACAGGGATGATGAGTGAACCGAATATTAGAAGTCAATGACTATAGAGTTGATATGTGAATGGTAAAGTGTGGTTCAGTGTGAAAAGGTGTGATGAGTGAATGGGGCAGTGTAGGTTACCAGTACAGGACTCATGGGTCAATGACAGTAAGTGTACGACAGTATGTGCAGGGTGTGATGGTGAATGAGACTGCATAGGTCAGTGAATATAGAGGTAAAGGGTGAATGGACAGTATGGTTCAGTGAATACACGTGTGATGGGGTGAATGGGACAGATAAGACAGTGAGTACAAGGCTGATGGGTGAATGGGACAGGGTACATCAGTGAGTACAGGTGTGACTTGTGAACAGGCTTGTTTAAGTAAGTGAGTACATTGTTGACCAGTGAACAGTACAGAGTAGGTCAATGAAATAAAGCGGTGATGGCTGAACAGGAAAGTGTATTTCAGTGAGTACACAGGCGATTCGTTAATGGGATAGCTTAGGTTAGTGAGTACTGAATTGATGGATGAGTGGGACAGTGTAGGTCAGTGAGTGCAGGGGTAATTGGTGAACAGAAGAGGTAGATTATTTGGTTCAAGAGTGGTATTTGAAGGGGACTGTATAGGTCTGTGAGTACATTGGTGATGGTTGAACTGGACAGTGCAGGTCTGATCGTATGAACATGATGTGTGAATGGGGCGGTGTAGGTCAGGGTGACTGTTCGATCTCCAATTGTCTGGTCAGTCATTGATAATGGTGGCCTGAGGGAAAAGTGTAGCTGGCACCTCAGTGGGATGATCCACGATCTTGTTTGTTCGTGGATCAGTGTCAAAGGGTCAAATGTGCTTGTGCCCCTTAGTCCTATGTTGTGATGCTTCTTTCAAACCTTTGCAAATCCTACCCAGGAGCAGCATGAAGCTAATCTAATGATTAGGCATAGTTTGCTAAATGGAAATTTCAAGCTGTCTCATAAAGAGCCCTTTTATTCCTCTTTACAGCTTCCTCTCTCTGAAAGGTTTGCTCCAGATGTTGGTCATGCTACAGACCTGAAATCACTGTGAATACAACTCCCACACCTCACGCAGAATTGACTCAACTAAAGTCTCCCTGAGTGCAACAGTGTGTTTACGCCTTCCGGGAAAATAGCCTGAAACTTTCTCATAATAGAACATGATTGTGAGGATACTGTAGCTTTACAAGATGTATTTTGTCCTTGTAGTTATTTGAAGATAGGTTTTAAGGCAGATGTGTAGAGGAGTCTACCGAAGCCACTGCAGTAAACTGCTTGTGACCCCTGAGGTAGTTTTTGAGGTTGGGGCAATAAATGCAGCCTGAAAGGTATAACTGAGCTCCAGAACCAGGTATTTTACTTTTAACTTGCAGTTATTGTCAGGGCCTTGAAGAAGTGAAAACTATTCTTTCTCTCTCTCTGTTACAAACAAATGCTGGGTGTCCTCTGTCTGTTACAGGAGTTGCATGTAAGACAATCTGTTTCCTGTAATTACCTTTTGTCAAGATTGTGTTTATGGAATGTTACTATTTTGGATCAGTTTGTTAGTGATAGCCACTGTTTCTATTATTCTGTCAGGCTTTCTAGTAGAACTAAATTATTCCAATTTCTTCTTTCTTTTGTTGTATTTTAACTACAGTGGATAAATAAAGTATGTTTTGTTTTAAACCCGATAGTTTGACCAATCGAATTGCATCTGGAGTGTGACATCCTACCTTTAAAATAAGAAAACATGAGCATCTGTACTATCTTCAGAATGTTTTGTGGTGGTTTGGCCCCGTCCATGACTTAAGTAATAGGGACAGGACCAGGCCATTCCGCCCCTTCAAGTCTGCCTAGACATTCAATAAGAGCATGGCTGATCTGCTCCAGGGCTCAACTTGACTTTCATGGCTCCTTGTATCCCTCAACTCGTCAGTATGTCAAAAATCCATCCAACTTGTCCATAAATACTTTTGCCTCCACAACTCCCTGATTTAGAGACTTCCGAGCATTCACTATCTTCAGAGATTAGATTAGATTAGATTACCTACGCGTGGAAACAGGCCCTTTGGCCCAACAAGCCCACACCACCCCTTGAAGCATTCCACTCAGACCCATTCCCCTACAACCCACACACCCCTGAACACTATGGGCGATTTAGCATCGCCAATCCACCTAGCCTGCACAACTTTGGATTGTGGGAGGAAACCGGATTACCCGGAGGATACCCACACAGAACGGGGAGAATTTGCAAATTCCACACAGACAGCCACCCGAGGCTGAAATCGAACCCGTGTCCCTGGCGCTGTGAGGCCGCAGAGCAGCCATAGAGAGGAGAAATTTCTTTACTTCATAGTTTTACATCAACATCCCTTATTAAATATCTATGTTCACGAGTTTGAGACTCCACCCGGGAATGGAAGCAACTTCTCAACATCTGCCTTGTCAAGCCATCTCTGTATCTTGTATTTTTCAGTAATAGCAACCATTCATTTCAACTACTTTGAATAAACACTTAATCGTTTTAGATGTTCTTGATCAGTGAACACTCCCAACCCAAGAATCAAACAAATGAATCAACCTAGTCACTTCCCACACCAGCACGCTAACTTTATGTTTCATGCACAGGAGCACCCCAATCCCTTTTCACTGTGCATCCTTTTTTTTCAGGCATCTTCCTCATAAATGAAAGCCAGTCTTTTGCTTCTCGGTGTCAAAGTGCATGCTTTCTATTTTCGTATTTTCTTACAATAAACTCGATTTGCTAATGGCAACACTTTCCAAATAAATTTTTTCACTGTATTTAGTTATCTGTGACAATAAATCTAGATCTAAAATCTCACTGACCTCATCAATATCACCTTTCACGTTCTTTGCATCCCTATTATAACATGCCCTCCCACATATTATTGTGTAATCCTCTGTTAAGATTGTAAATAACTGATGCCATAGGACTGATGCTTGTGGTACTGCAGTAGGTACATCTTTTTTAAACCTGATAAAGACCTTTTAATCTCGACTGTTCTGTGTGTTAACCAATCCTCAGTCCATGCTGAAACGTTATCGGTTATCATGTGAGCTTCTGATGTGAATAAGGAGCCTTATTTTGTGATGCGTAAGTGAAAACCTTTGGAAACCAAATGTACTGTCCAGCAGTTTCACTTCATCAAGTCTGCTTGTTAGGTTTTCATTGCAGTACAACAAAAGTTTGCATTTTTTTTTACACGGTAGAACATGAGTTCACTTTGACAAAGCCATGTTGACTCTGATTAAACTTTTCTCAAGGTCCTGCATCCCTTCCTTAATGATAGAATCTAGTATATTCCCAACAGTAAATGTTAGGCTACCTGTTCTATAGGCTCCTGCTTTCTGTCTCACTTGCTTCTTGAAGGCAGGCTTCACATTAGAGGTTTGGCTGTTTCGCTGGAACACTCCTGGAATTAAGAAACTTCTGGAAATTTCAAATAATGTTACCACATTGTTTAAAACAGGGTGTCAGTTACTGCACTTGTTTACTCTTAGTCTTAATTGCTTACCAGGACTCTCATCCCTTGCGTTAGAGACAGTTCAAGAACATCCTTCCCATTGCCACTTTGCTTACGTCTTTAAAATGCTTATACTATCATCTCCTGTGAGGACCGATACATAATACAGATTGAAATTATCTGCCAGTTCACAGTTCCCCACAATTCATTCCCCAGTCGCATCGTCCAACGGTCCCCCATATATTTTCGTGCCTTTCTTTCTTCCAAGGGTCACACACACCTTAAAGATTTTATAGGCACAAGAAAAAGCTCCTGCTGCTTGTTTTTATATTTCTTACCAATTTACTGTCATATTACATTTCTTCCTCCTTTTTCCTTTATATCGTCTGCTTCTGGTTCCGAAAATAAGTGCCCGAAAATTTGGCCCACACTCGTCCTGGTCAATTTAAATTCTTTATTTTGTGATTGAATATTCTCTTTGATAACCTTTGTGAATTATGAGTGGTTCATTTTCTTATCGATTCCTTCTTTTTGACCAGAATAAATCATTCCTGAGCATTACAAAATGCCTCCTTAAGCATCTGCCACTACATCCACTGACCTTCTGCTGAGTCTATTTTCACATCCCGATTTTGACAAAATGTCAGACAAACATCTGCAATTTAAATGCTTGGCTCTTGTCAAATGTTCAATGAGAACTTCCAAGTGTGGCTGAAACATGATTAACTGAGAGTGACTCTCTTCTCCCAGTTTCTCCATGTCTGTCAGTTCTGTTCCTGTGCCTGTCCCATCTTGTACACTTCTGCCCTCACCCCTTCTGCCTCCTTTCCAGAAGAATGATAGAAATCCCTTTGTCTTTGAATATCACTGCACTAATCTCTAGATTCAAAGAATTATCCTTGGATACTTCCACCATGTCTAGTAGCACAATACGACAGTATGAATAAACACATCTTCCCCAACCCTACAACCCCTGTCCATTGTCAGCATTTGACAGGGACTGTTCCCTCTGTGAAACCCTCCATTAACCCAAACACTTTCCCACTCTCCTGTAGCACCTACCCATGCAATTGCAGAAGTTGGAACTCTTGCCCATTTACAGTCTTCCCTCCTCACAGACCAAGACACCAAACACGCCTTCCAGATGATGCAGCATTTCACTTTCACTCTTTCAATCCAGTCTACTGTCATATCTGCAAACAATGAAGTCTCCTTTCCATTGTCCAGGCCAAAAACATATTGCTTTGAGGAACACTACTATTCTGTTTGTAAGAATAACACTGAACTCCTAATTGCTTCCCATTTCAACAAACAGCCTTGCTCTCATGCCATCGTTTTGATCCTGGACTGCTTAAATGTTCCAATGAAGCACGACCCAAGCTCAAATAATATATCATGCTTTGGTACTTTGCAGATTGTAGAGCTTAATATTCAATTCCACAATTTTATAGCCTGACATAATTATGATTGTTTCCCATCTTTCATACATTCTCCTTTCCATTCTTCCTTTGATATTGCGTTTTTTGTGTCTTGTTTATCTTGCACTCAATACAGAGAACCCATTTTCCCCGCTCATGCCTTAATTTACACACCTTATGTCTGTTTCTCTTTCACTACAATGAAAAGCCTGTTCGTATTTTGCATTGAGTCCCATCTGTTTCCCGCTTCCCCTCCACCACCGCTGTCCAGGTATTAAAAAACGTGACAAATTGTAGGCACGACACCATGGAGAGATGCTCAGAAGAATGACATGATTAAGATGCAAGTGTTATCACATCAGAAACCAGAGCAGTTCACTGAGTAACAGGGTTGATGGCTGAATGGGTCTTGGTGTGAACTGGGGGACAGGAGGAAGAATAGCATTGCAGGTACTGCAGCTGAAACTCATGCTTTCATGTGGTGCTGTAGAACACAGCAGCAGCAGATGCTGAATTGTATTCAAACAAAATCTGTATCTTTATGCACGCTCAGTTTGCCATTCCATCAAGACGATATATGAGCCCGTGACAAATGAGGGTGAACATGCCAGGGTCAGAATCATCTGCACCTAAAACGGATGAGAACCAGTTAAAACTACCACACTTGACTGCTTATATTACAAACTGCAGAGCTAACATCTGACACATGGGGCGAAGTGTTCCTTAGACCAACGAATCAGAACTAAGCTATGCATCTTGCAACATCCAGTCATGAATAGTGACAGATGTTTTAAAAAATTCACTGGTGGAGAGGGCTCCACATATATGTCAATCCTACATAATGGAATAGCCTTTCACAACAGTGCAAAAGACAGCAATGTGGTATCTGCACCATTCTCAGCCAAAAGTGTTGAGTGGATGATTTTCTTCACCTCGTCATAATGTCCACAGAATCATAGATGGCAGTCTTCAACCAATTTGATTCACTGCACATGATGTTAAGAAACAGCTGAACAAAGCATTACAACAGAGACAAGGGGGCCTGGCGCCATTTCTGCATTAGGATGAAGATTTATGCTGCACAACAAGTCATGCCCCTGGGGAAGCAGTTTCAATCCCACTCCATTAGTGGGTCTGGTGGAGGAGGCCACGAGGCAATGATGGAAGAGCACCAGTTTGTGACAAAGATTGAGCCTGAGGATTGATGACTTCACTGTTGGTTGGGCCCAGTGTAGATGGCAGTGAACCGGTGGCAGACGGATGTTGGCACAGGCATCATTGATGGAGATGAGCTGACTCAGGACCAATGGACTCCCTTCAAGCTATAACATTGTTTTCATACTCTTATGTTATTTAAAATAGTGCTGTTTTCTGGCAACAACTGCAAGTTTTTCACTGTATTTATTTGTCCTTTTTACTGTAAAATACACCTGACAATAAAATCAAGGCTAAAACATCTACTCGCTGTTTCCTGTCAACTGTCCCATTCTAACAACTTGTCTATATACTAGCCCCAATTCCATAAGTCTCGATTTTGCACTCAAGGCTTGGGACTTTATCAATATTTTTCTGAAAATCCAGGTGCATTGCATATTGTTCCTTCATAATTTATTTACTGGTTGTATTCTCAAATATGATTTCCATTTCATTAATTTATGTGACTTTATTTATGTCCATTACTAGTAATCCCAATAACTTCTCCAAAGTCATTTATTTACGAATTGCACTCTATTCACTTGTTCTCACCAGACTTCGGCTTCTTAGTGTATCTGAGAAGATTTCGTTGTTGTTTTGATTTGTGAAGACAGTAGTTGCTTCATAGCTATGCCATTTTCCTGGTCTCCACTCTCTGGTTTCAGTCAATAATAACGCTGCACTTGTTTTCTCTAACCTTTCCCATTGGCATGCTTTTAGAAATGATTACATCTTATTCTTGTAATCCTTGTTAACATACTCTTCAGAAATTCCTGTATTAAGCTACGCATAGATGACCTTCCACAATCTCAGAAGCATAGAGTTTGTATCATCAGAAATACAGCAGAATCTCCAATAGTTCACTTTTCTACGCAATTCCTTCAGGTATGAATGCTATGACAATTGAAGTGCTCGTCAAAATGCCTTTTTTAATGGTTGTAAGGTTACCTATTACACCTCTCAGTTGGTGTATTCCAGATCTCCAACACTCTCTGGGTAAAGAAAAAACCTCAAATCCTCTCCAAACATCAAACTCTTCATATATAGGATAACCTAGAAATCCGGCTACTGTTGTGAGGTCACTGGTTTAAATCCCACCACAGCAGATGTTGGAATTTGAATTCAATAATGAAAAACAAGGTCTGGAAATAAAACTCTGCTGATCACCATGAAATCATAGCCAATTGTTGGAAAAATCCATCTGGTTCACTAATGTCCTTCAAGGAAAGAAATCTACCACCCTCACCTGGTCTGGCTACATGTAATTCCAGACCCACAGCAATGTGGCTGACTATCAGATGCCCAGTGAAATTATCTAGCAAGCCATTCAGTTGTACCAATTGCTACAAAGTCTCAAAGAAGTGAAACTGGATGGATCACCTGGTATCGACTGAGGCACTGGAAAAGACAATGGCAGAAACTGCCCTGTTGTACCTGCAAAGTCCTCCACACTAACATCTAGGGGTTAGTGCCAAAATTGGGAGAGCTATCTCACAGGTTATTTAAGCAGCAGCCTGAAATACTCATACTCACAGAATCATACATTACAAATTGTACCAACACCACCAGCACAATCGCTGGATATGTCCTGTCCACAGACAGGACAGACCCAACAGAGGTGGTGGAATGTTGGTAAGCAGTCAGGAGAGTGTTGTTGTAGAAGGCCTAAACATTGGCTCTGGACCCCATGAAATTTCATGGCTTCAGGTTAAACACGGGCAATGTAACCTCCTACTGATTTCCACATACCATTCTCCCTCAGCTGACGAATCAGTCCTCCTCCATTTTGGACTACACTTGGAGGAAACACTGAAGATGGCAAGGGGACAAAATGTACTCTGGGTGGGTATTTAAATGTCCCCACCACCTAGAGTGACTCAGCAGCAGTACTACAAATCTGACAGGTCAGATCATAAAGGAAATAGTTGCTAGACTGGGTTGGCAACAGGTGAGGAGGGAACAAACAAGAGGGAATAACATTCTTGATCTCATCCTTAACCATCTGCCAGCTACATCTGCCTGTGACAGTATTGGAAATAGTGACCATTGCACAGTCCTTGTAGAGACAAAATCCCGCCTTCACATTGAGAAAAACTTCCATCGTGCTTTGTGGCATGATCACCATGCTAAATGGGACAGACTTTGTACAGATATAGCAACTTAAGACTGGGCATCCATGAGGCATGGTGGGCCAACAAAAGCAGCAGAGTTGAACTCTAGCACAATTTGTAACTTCATGGCTGAGCATATCCTCCATTCAACCATTAAAAGCAAGTCAGTGGATCAACCCTTGTTCAATGAACAGTACAAGAGGGCATGCCGGGAGCAACACCATGCATACCTGAAAATGAGTGAAAAACTGAGAGTGAAGATACCAAGCAGGACGACTTGCATGCCAAACAGCGAAAGTAACAAGTGATAGTCAGAACTAAGCAATCCTACAACCAATAGATCAGATTGAAGATCTGCAGTCTGGCCACCTCCAGTCATGAATGATGGTGGACAATTAAATAAGTTACTGGAGGAGGAGATTCCAAAAAGACTCCCATCCTCAATGATGGAAAAGCCCAGCACATTAGTGTAAAATGTAAGTTTGAAGGATTCACAGAAATATTCAGCCAGAATTGCCAAATGGATGCTACATCTCTGCTCCTCTAGTGGTCCCCAGCATTATAGGTACCAGTCCTCAGCCAATTCGATTCACTTCATATGATATAAAGAAATGGTTAGTGACACTAGATACTTGCAAATGCTACAGGTCCTGACAACATTCCAGCAATAGTACAGAAGACTTGGACTCCAGGATTTGCTGCTCCCCTAACCAAGCTGTTCCAGTACAGTTGCCGGGTATCTACCCGGCAATGTGGAAATTGTCCAAGTATGTCCTGTACACTGAAAGCAGGGCCAATCCAAACCAGCCAATTACTGCTGCAGCAGTCCACTGTCAATCATCAATAAAGTGATGAAAAGTATCATCAACAGTGCAATCAAGCAGCACCTGCTCAGCAATAAAGCTAAATAAGCTTGACACCATTCAGGGCGAAGCAGCCCACTTGTTTGACATTACATCCACAAGCATCCACTTCACTTGACACTCAGTAGCAGCAGTGTGCACTATCTATTAGACGCACTGTTGAAGTTCACCAAAAGTCCTAATACAACAACTTCCAAACACACGACCACTTCCATCTAGAAGGGCAAGGGCAGCAGGCATATGGAAACACCACCACCTTCAAGTTCCCCTCCAAGCCATTCACCATCCTGACTTGGCAATATATCACCATTCCTACACTGCCGCTTGATCAAAATCCTGGAATTCCCTCCTTAATGGCATTGTGGGTCAACCTACAGCTGGTGAACTGCCCCAATTCAAGAAGGCAGCTCACCACCAACTTGTCAAGGACAATTAGGAATGGGCAAGAAATGTTGACCAGACAGCAACATCCACATTCCACAAATGAAAGAAAATAATTCAAAGAATGCTACCTTGTTCTTGGCCCTTTCACTAAAACGCAGCTTTCAATCAACACTGTCAATGCCTCATGTAATCTCATACTTCTGAATAAAATCCTCCTCAGCCTTCTCTGCTCCAAAGCAAGCTAGTCCAGCCTCTCCTTTTTCCTCCTTTATTCATTCACGTTATGAGGGTGTCGCTGGTTAGGTCAGCATTTATTGCCCATGCCTAATTGCCCGGAGGGCAGATATGAGTTAATCACATTGTTGTGGGTCTGGAGTCACATACAGGCTAGACCAGGTAAGGCGGCTGTTTTATTCCCTAAAAGGTATTAGTGAACCAGATGCCTTTTCCAACAATCTATTCATGATCACCAGAATATTATTAATTCCAGGTATTTATTGAATTCAACTCCTACCAGCTGCCTTGGCAGGCTTCGATCCCAGGACCTCATGGGACTCATGGGGAAGGAAACCCAGACACACACCATTTCATTGATTCTTAGCTTCACAATGCCAGTGCTCAATATACTATGGAACTAAAAACCAAAGCCAGGGAAAGATACAGAGGACCAGAAAGATTCACAATAAAGATAGAAACTGGCAATGAATTAACTGAGAACATGTTGTGTAAACACAGGAAAAAGACAGGGGAGTGGGGCTAACTGGTGAAGTTAAACCTGAGAGGGTCCCAATTGCAACCAGGAGAACGTTGAAGAAAGGCCTTGCCTGATCAGCTGAGATGGTTCATTGCATCAAATTCTAAATCTACCTCACAGAACCAGCCCAGATATCAGAAACTGGGGCAAGATAACAGCCCAGCATGGGGAGCTGTGCAGAATATGCTAGTGTATTGCTCAGTATATTAGAATACCAGTATAGCATGGGGAGCATTTCAAAACTTTGCCAGTATATTTCTGCTAGCCTTGCACTCAATAACTGTTTAGCATAGGGAAGTTTACAGACCATGCTGGGAATGACAGTAAAGAAGGGTCCGAGAAAATTATTCTCTATATTACCATTGCACCCATCCAGATGTTTTAGTCTGTATGGTTGGTGTGATAGTGGGGATGGGTGTTTGCGGGGGAGGGAGGTGTCTAGGTGGTAAATGCAAAAATCATTGTTGGAGAGAGAACAGGAAATTGGATTAAATTTGAACAACTGGCAGGAGTTTGAGTGATGGACAGAGAGAGACTGAGGAAAGTTTCATGGACAGATGTGATGATGTTCTTGAGTATATTAAAATAAAGGCACTGCCAGATGCAATAACAATACTGAACAGTGTGTGCAGGAATGACAGATGGATATGATATACAAGAATGACAGATGGATGGGATTTTACTGAAAGTTCAGATTTGTACCATGGAATATCGGCTAAGATTTGCTAGGAGTGTCAGCAGCAGTTGATTGTCATCATTAAGTCTCTGTTTCATTGTTCAAATAGAAAATGAGAGGAGACAATGAAGTCTGTTCTGGCAGCGTTCATAGTTAAAATTAGGAATGAACAGAGCATGGTATCAGGAATCAGTTCACGGCCAAAGAGATCACCAGTAATGACTCATCTGTTTTAGCCTCAGATATTGGCCAGGGATGGGATGGAGCCCAAAGAAGGAAACTGAATTTGTAACCAGAACAAAAGACAGTGATCTCGATGCTCCGAATATTTAAATTAATAAGGACACTATACAACGAATTGTGGTTCACAGCTGAAAATGAGTATGTCAGCATAGACAAACATGAGGAACACAGCCAGAGGTAAGGAGGGAGAGAGTGAATGAATAAGTTCACTGATGCAGTTAGTAGTGGTTTACACAATGAATATTTGGATTCAGAGGCTCAGCAGGAACAAAAACAGAGACAAGGAGTGTAGATTAAATGAAAACAAAACAGTAATACAGTCATACTTGATTATGAAACAACTATCGGACAGTGAGACTTACCAGGGGCACCAATGATAGCCAGGATAGGATAATAAAAACATTGAATCATGTAAAGTACGTACATGATCCGCTCTGATAAAGTATTCCAATAATAAAATGTAGAAAAAATCCAAACATAATGTGACAAACCCCTGTCCATTGTTGTACCATCCCTGCCTTTTGTTCTCAGATTCTGATCCATTGTGTAACATTCCAGTCTAATATTCTAAGATTCTGATCTCTCCTTCTCCTCTCTCTGAAGCTGATGATCGCTGTTAGTGCTGCAAGTGATGTTCCTGCTCATGCTGTTGGATAGGACATTGAACAGCGCCCATTTATCATTAAAGATGGAAACTCTCCCCTGGGATAATTAAAACCAATGGAGGCTTACATTAATCAGAGTCACTGAACAAACAGGTTCATTTAACTCATTTTTACATCACTTTTCATATCACAATTTAAAGGAAAATTTCCTGGGTCTGTATGGAATGGATGAGGATTGCTGAGGGATGGGCCATAAATCTTTCAGTCTTTTAAATCTTTCTGCCTTGAAGGTGGGAGTAACGCAAGAACATTAGTAGCTCAGGATTGTATATGTTTCACTCTGTTTATAAAAGGAGATCGAGATAAAATAACAAACCAAATGCACAGAATGGCTTTTGGGAAAATTTCTGGAGACCATCAACAAACATAAAAATACCTATTGCCCATTTACGTTATGTAACACCTCTCCTATTTGTCAGTGCCCTGTTATCAAATCTTTTCATCATATAGAAACAGCATTCACATCAATAAACTTGGACTAGAACTGTTTCTAACAATGCATTTACTATAAACCCAGAATTGATACCTTTTGAGCACGGGTCCCTCAGGCTTTGATTGGAGATAGTGTAGATGCATACTTTATTTGGCATATAATCCCATGTTATTTTTGTTCTGGGAATATATGATGGTGACATGTAGAGGGTGTCTTAGTCTGCATGTAAACCCCTGTTGTCCATGTGCAGCGAGTGTTTGAGACAGACGATATGGGATGGTGAGTCTTCAATATCTAACCCAAATGACCTGCATATTTCATAAGGGCCAGTGTAATTGACGATTCAATTTTTTACCTAAGCCTGCCTGTCCATACCCTGGGAATGTTTGATGGATACAGGAAAGTTGGAGTTTCAATTTACATCTAACCTGATGGTGAACCTATCCTGAGATTGTTTGATGAACATAGTGCAGAGGGAGATATTAATCTTACACCCTGTGCTATATCTCTCTTTCAGTGGGAACAAAGTGTGGGGATGGCGATAGTTGGGAAGTGATTTATTGAATATATAACCCCATTTGAACATTGGTTAGAAGCTTGATAAGGGCTTTACTCTGAAACAAACCACATTCTGTGCCTGTCCTGGGAGTGTTTGATGGGTGACAGTGTAAATGGAGATTTAAAAAGGATTATAACACCCAAAGTATCTGTCCTGGGAATATTTGATGGGGACTGTAGAGATGGAGCTTTAATTAATTTCTATCCCCATGCTGAACGTGGCTTCGAGATTTGAGCACTGTTAGTGTAGTGGGATCTTTACTGTGTATCTATCCTTATGCTGCATCTGCCCTTCAGTGGTTGACGGGGCAGTGTTGTAAATGATTTCATGACTGTCTAAAACCATACTAAAAATGTCCTGGAAATTTGCAAAGGGACATTGTAAGCATAGCTTTATTCTATATGAAACCCCATATTGCCTGGATACAGAATTGGCTGGCCAACAGAGGACAGCGAGTGGTAGTAGAAGGAAAATATTCTGCCTGGAAGTCAGTGGTGAGTGGGGTTCCACAGGGCTCTGTCCTTGGGCCTCTACTGTTTGTAATTTTTATTAATGACTTGGATGAGGGGATTGAAGGATGGGTCTGCAAGTTTGCAGACGACACAAAGGTTGGAGCTGTCGTTGACAGTATAGAGGGCTGTCATAGGCTGCAGCGGGACATTGACAGGATGCAGAGATGGGCTGAGAGGTGGCAGATGGAGTTCAACCTGGATAAATGCGAGGTGATGCATTTTGGAAGGTCGAATTTGAAAGCTGAGTACAGGATTAAGGATAGGATTCTTGGCAGTGTGGAGGAACAGAGGGATCTTGCTGTGCAGATACATAGATCCCTTAAAATGGCCACCCAAGTGGACAGGGTTGTTAAGAAAGCATATGGTGTTTAGGCTTTCATTAACAGGGGGACTGAGTTTAAGAGTCATGAGATCTTGTTGCAGCTCTATAAAACTTTGGTTAGACCGCACTTGGAATACTGCGTCCAGTTCTGGTCGCCCTATTATAGGAAAGATGTGGATGCTTTGGAGACGGTTCAGAGGAGGTTTACCAGGATGCTGCCTGGACTGGAGGGCTTATCTTATGATGAGAGGTTGACTGAGCTCGGTCTCTTTTCATTGGAGAAAAGGAGGAGGAGAGGGGACCTAATTGAGGTATACAAGATAATGAGAGGCATAGATAGAGTTGATAGCCAGAGACTATTTCCCAGGGCAGAAATGGCTAGCACGAGAGGTCATAGTTTTAAGCTGGTTGGAGGAAAGTATAGAGGGGATGTCAGAGGCGGGTTCTTTACACAGAGAGTTGTGAGAGCATGGGATGCATTGCCAGCAGCAGTTGTGGAAGCAAGGTCATTGGGGACATTTAAGAGACTGCTGGACATGCAAATGGTCACAGAAATTTGAGGGTGCATACATGAGGATCAATGGTCGGCACAACATTGTGGGCTGAAGGGCGTGTTCTGTGCTGTACTGTTCTATGTTCTATGTTCTACGTTTCTGCCCTGGAGTAATGATGGGATATTGCAACATGAGAGTTATTTTGCAGCTAACCTTTTGCTATACCTTTCCCACTTTCTGAACGAGTGCAGCTGCATCCACTAATGCTCAGTAACAGGAATGTGTGCCATCTAAAAGGTGCTCCACAGAAATTCACCAAGGCTTCATAGGCACCAAGGCACCATAACATTTTTCAAACTCTTGGAAATCTAGAAGGATAAGGGCAACAGGTACATGGGAACACCATCATGTTCAAGGTCTGTTCCAGACCACTCACCATCCTGATTTGGAAATATGACGCTCTCAGTCAGTGTCGTGGTTTCAAAATTCTTCCTCATCACATTTCAAGTCTTCCTACAGCATACGGACAATAAAAGTTCAAGAAGGCAATTCACCAACATCTTCACAAGGGAAATGAGGGAATGGGCAATGAATATAGGCCATGAAAGATGAGTCTGAATCAGAAACATTGTCCCAACATGATCAATGTTGGACACTGAGTTTTGGGTTTTGTGAGCACAGCCTGGTAGGGTCTAATTAGTACCTTGCTTGCTGTGAGCAACTGAGGTGATGTGCTGTTTGAAACACTCTGTCAATCTTTCAGAGGCATGGCCTACATACCTAGCATCACATGAATACTGACATTCATATACCATACTATTCACTTCTGAATAAGTCAGAATAATTTAAAATGTACTCGTAAAAGGGCTGTAAAACATTTTGATACATTGCCAGTAATATGATAGTGTGTGGATATTCGTACAAGGGAAAATTAATTGTACGTTTTCAAAGTCCTTGTACATAATAATAACTCGATTTTTGAGGCAGTCAGCAGACTTATCTTTTCAATGTCCCTGATTGTGATTTGTACACCGTTTTCATAACACTCTAGTTATAATAAAACAAATGGGTGAGTTCATACTTATGGACAATCAAAAAGTTAATATTATCAAAGGATTTCGGACTTACAATGATAATAATTTGCTGTTAATGGTTAGAATGATGCTGAAAACATGTACAAAGTAGTTTCTATCTCGGGTCACACACAAGAATGTTGGGCTGGGATTATGCCGGCCACCAACTTTACTGCATAATTCTGTTTGGATATTGATGTAATGGAGCTGACATACACTGGATATGGCTTATGAGGGATTCAGTGTAAGACGCCATGTGCTGCAGATTCTGTCCAAGGTGCAGAATTACAAAGCTTAGATAGTACACCAAAAATTATCAGCGGGGGCAATCTTTCGAGACATGGTTCTTGGCAAGTGGTTTATACAAATGTTAAACTGCATTTGGACTAGCACTGAGACCTGTGCTATTCCATTGGCCAGTCTGCCCCATGCATTTCATTGCTGTTCAGGGTTGTTACTGACTGGTCTTTTGTGAAGCATTGTTTGAATAATTGCCCACATCCACTTTGGAATCTCTCTTGACGGAATTCAGAAACGTGTAGAGTTTTGGAGGTAGAGGTGAATCCCAGTAAAAGTGTATCTGAATACAAGACTTCTGTAAAAGTCTTTTCAGCAGATTTGCTGACTGCAAGATGAAGTGTTCACTGATTTGAACACAAATCAGCTGTTTACTATAGTCACCAAATTGTGAAATGAGTGGGTGTGTACTCTGGTAATTTAATTATTGGTCGTTTCAATTATCTTCATTTGAAAATCAAAGAACAATGGTGTTTGTTTTATTTTAAAGTGTATGAGAAATAAAAAGATGTTGACTATTTATTCTATAAAAAAAACTGAACTGCGATATATTTCTTACAGACTAATCAGACAGCAATCAGACAATGTCTGTAGCGTAGCATTCAGTCAGCATGACTGTGTCCCAGGCAGTCACCATCACCATCACTGGTATGCCTTGTTCCACTGATAGGACAGGGCCAGGTAGAGATAAGAGCACCTTGGTATATTGTCAATATAGTTCTCAGCATTCTTACTGGATCCTATGATATCTCATGGCATCATGTTAAATATGGAAACTACTGCTGCTTACCATGTACCATATTGCCCATGTTTGAACACAGCATGGAGTGTGGAAAGCCCAGAGAATGTTCTCTAAGTAGGTGGCTTCAATATTCATCACCAACAGAGGGTCCCCTACTGGCTGGGCCACCGGAGGCCAGAGAGGATGTGACCGCCAGGTGGGGGGGAGCTGGGGCCCAGAGGCTGGAGGGACTCGACTGCCAAGGGCAGGAGGGCACGAGACTCCACGAGATAATGACAGAATCAATAAAAAGGAAGCATGCAGTTGACCGCATTATCATCGATCTGCAGACACATCTTTCCTTTAATATATTGGTAAGGGTGGCCACTACACAGTTCTTGTGGGGAGGAAATGCCATGCGGGCATTTTACAGATCCTCCACCGTGTGACCTATCACTTTACCTGTACTTAATGGGACAGACTTTCAAACTATGAGGTGCTATGGGCCATCAGCAGCAGACTCATAGTTTACACAACTCACACAATTTGCTTTCTCATGGCCAGATATATCTCCTACTCTAGAGTTAACTATCAAACCAGGGATCCACCTAGTTCAATGAAGACTGCAGCATCATATGCCATGAACAGCACCAATCGGGCCAAGATATGAGGTAACAATCCAAAGAAGCTCTTACAGTTTTTAGCTACAAAACGGGACGACTTGTATGCCAAACATCATAAGCAACAAGACATGGACAGAGCAAAGCGATCTCACAACCAGCAGAACATCACTCTGCAGCCCTGTCACATTTAATTGTATAAGGTAGTAGACAATGAAACAGATGTATTGGAGGAGCAGGCTGCTTTCTAACAATGGAATCCTTGGTTGTGGGACACAGCACATCAGAAAAAAGTAATAAGGCTGAAACATTTGTGACAATCTTCAGTCAGAAGTGCCGAGCAGATGATCTATTCTGACCTCTCCAGCTGTCCCTAACACCAGAGCAGCCAATCTGCAGACAACTCAAAACACTCAACACAATACCAAGAAATGGCTGGACACATTGGAAGCAGCAAAGGTTATGGGCCCTGACAACATCTATCACCACAAACTCCCACAGCCCTTGCCAAATTGTTCCAGTACAGCAAGAACATTGACATCTACCAACTAAATTGGGTTAACTGTCTAAGTATGTCATGTATTCAAAAAGCAGAGAGATTTCATTGCAGCCAATCACTGACCTATCGGTAAACAGTATGCCATGCAAATGAGAAGGAAAGTACAATTAATAATGTGATCAATCAGCAATAAACTGTTCAATGACATTCAGTCGGTGTTCTATCATGGTTACCCAGCTCCTGATCTCATTCCAAGCTTAGCTCAAATGAGGCGAAGTCCAAAATGGAGTTATTACTCTTAACAACAAGGCACCATTTGGAAGTGTGTGACAATAGGAGCCCAGCAAAATGATAGTTAATTCACAAAATCAATCCAGGTCAAAACTAAGCAACAATTGGACAACATCCAGTCTTTGGCTGACAATTAGCAAGTTCCAGATAACACCTGTGCCAGAAAGGTGCCAGTGATAGCATCTCCAATGAGAGACAATCTAGCCCCTTGACATTCAACGGTATTGCCATCACTAAATCGCCCACTAACAACATCTTGAGGGTTGCCATTGCCCACAAAGTGAACTTGACTCACTATATAAATGTGGTGGCTTCAAGACCAGATCAAAGACTAAGTACCTGCAGTAATTAGCTAATTTTCCAATTCCCCAAAGCCTGTCCTCTATCGGTAGGTCAGGGATGTGGTGGAATTCTCTCTACTTGCCTTGATGTGCACAGCTCCAACAACATTAAAGAAGCTGGTCACCATCCATGATCAAGCAGCACTCTGAATAGGTATCAGATCACACACATTTCCTCCAACACCAATGCACGGTAGCAAGAGTATGCAGCATCTACAAGATACACAGCATAAATTTGCCAATTCTCTAAAGAAAGCACTTTCCGAATACAGAATGGCCAGCAACTAGAAGCACAAGGGCATTTGACATATGGAAATATTGTAACCTTGATTCAGGGAGCAAATTTAAGCAGCAGAGTCCAGTTAAGTTCTTTCCGCCTAACATATACGCTTGAAACAAATGTTCGGCATCAACAGACAGATAACTTGCAGTATCATTTATTTAAGTAAGCGCTTACAAATGTGGAGGATCACTCTACAAATTCCATGCTATATGTGGCGTATTGCACAGTGATGTCACCCAATAAGGGAACCACCTTCCCTTTATATTTTACATCACAGTCAGTCATGTATGCAAGATACTTTTTTTAACTTCCCCATAGTCATCTGCCTAGCAACAGTGATAGTACATGACTTAATCACCTAACATTAGAAGCAAGGTCAGCTGCCCAAAAACATGTATGATGAGACAGTTCCCCAATTCTCAATCTCCACTCTAGACAGTTCCTCATCTTTTTAGCCTGAGTTCAACATTTACAGAGAGCAGAGTATAGATTACCACATTGTTTTCTGCAAGACAGAAGCGCCCACTGCACAGCTTATCACCTAATTTCTTCAATGTCAGCAGAACAAACATTTACCCTTTAACATTTTGAGGGAGTGAGTGAGGGAGGGACAGGGGAAGGAGCAAGGGACGGGGTGAGGGTGCAAGGGAGGGAGGGATGGGGAATGGGGAGGGAGGGACCAAGCGAGCGAGTGAGGGACAGAGTGCGAGGGAGTGAGGGATAGGGAGGGAGGGAGCAAGGGACGTGGCTAGGGAGGAGCGAGGGATGGAGATGGGAGGAGCGAGGGGTGGGGAGGGAGAGATGGGGAACGGGGGTGGGAAAGACGGGGAACGAGGGGCAGGGATCGGGGGAATGAGGTACGGGGAGCGAGGGACGGGAAGCAGGGGTGTGAGGTACAGGAAGCGAGGTAGCGAGGGTTGGGGAGGGTGGTAGAGTGGTACGGGGAGAGAGGCAGTGAGGGAGCAAGGGACGGGGGGGGAGGGAGTGAGTGACGGTGTCAGGAGGGAGCAAGGGAGCGATGGACAGGGAGGGAGGGAAGAGGGGTGTTGGGGAGGGAGAGAACAAGGGATGGAGAGGGTGGGAGCGAGGGACGGGGAGGCAGGGAGTGAGGAACGAGGAAGGGAGCACCGGGGAAGGAGCGAGCGAGAGAGGGGGAGGTGGCGAGGGCGGGGGGGAACTGAATGAGGGAGGGTGACGGAGAAGGAGCAATGGAAGTCGTGAGGGACGGGGAGGGAGAGATTGGGAGCGAGGGAGCAAGGGTTGGGAAGCAAGGGAGCGAGGGATAGGAAGCGAGGAAGTGATGGATGGGGAGGAAGGGAGCGAGGGACATGGGAGAGGGACTGAGTGTGGGTGCAGGGAGGGACAGGGATCAAGGAATGGGGGAGGGAGAGCGTGAGGGATGGGGAGGGAGGGAGGGACAGTGAATGGGGAGGGAGGGAGCAAGGGACACATTTAAGGAGGGAGTGACGGACAGGGTGTGAGCTCGCGAGGGAGCGAGGGACATGGGGGGAGTGAGAGGGAGCAAGGGACTGGGAGGGAGCGATGGACGGAGGGACAGGAGTGAAGGATGGGGAGGGAGCAAGGGACAGGGAGGGAGAGAGTGACAGGGAGGGACAGTGAGGGAGGGACAGAGACAGGGAGAGGGTCAGGGAGGTAGACAAGGTTGAATGGACAGGGAGGGAGCCTGTCTCTCTCCAGCTGAGCTTTTTCAACACAAAGACAAACAATAATATAGTTCGCTGTGATGCTTGGCACTTTTTAATGAACGTTAATTACATACTGAAGTTATGGATGCAGTCAGTGGAATGGTACCTTTTCTCTTTGGCCTGTGAGTTGAGAGAAACATTGGCATGTTTCCCTGTAACCCCTGTGGGACAAGGTTAGATAAACCAGCACTACCCTCAGCCTGTTACCATAGCGACAGGCTGCTTCATTGCTGAAACATTGAACTGAGATGAGAAAATCCTGGATGGAGTGATTAATGAGTGAATTTGATTGATTGATGAATTTGGGTGAAGAGATATTTCAGCACATTCTTCAGCTGCTGCCTGAACTTAGTCTGGGTCACGGCATAAATCGCGGTATTTGTGCAGCATCTGAGGAGCTGCAGCATGAAGTTCAATTCCATCACAAACCAATGTAGGTACACAGAGGCATACCCAATCCACCACATCTGGTACCATACAGAGTACACCATTAACACTGACGATGACAGGATTAAATTGGCCAAGATCACAAACAGTAAAATGATGGATTTTTTTCGATTTTGCATTTCTGTCTCACACTGGCCGTCCCCATTGGTGTGAGCCCGGAGTCTCCTGCAGGCTCTGCTGGCCACCAAAATGTGTCTGACGGTGCAAACATTGAGCAGCAGAATCAGGAGAAATTGGAGAGCCGGGGTTAGAATGTGGTGGAGCAAGTGAATTGTGACCCAGATGTGATATTCATAAACATCATTTGTTACATCACAAAACCAGGGGCCGTTCACCAGCCAATAACGATCTTCAAGTGTAAAATGCCAGAAAATGTTCTTTAAACAGCTCAGTACAGTCACTGTTCCCAGAACCACAGCCGCAGTTTTCTCACTGTAATATTTACTTTTCAGCTTCTGACAACAAATGGTCACAAATCGATGAAAGGTGAACGTGACAGTGAACCAGACAGAACAGTCAGTGGCTGCAGAAAGCAGGATGGTGTGGATATTACACACAGGGATGTACCACAGGAAATAAAACTGTTCCTGATAAACAATGGGAATGTGTCTCAATAGCACGTCACTTCTCAGCCTATTTGGCTAAGATCAGTGTGTGGTATCTGTTCTTATCAGCGTGGACCGAGAAAAGGATAGAGTGACTGCGTTGGAGGTGGAAGAAAGATGTCGGGTTGGCTGTGCACCCTTGCAACTGGTGGATCTTAATGCTGGCTTTGGCCTAACGCTGGTTCAGGGGAGCATCCGACCTGCAACGATGGCTGTCGCAAGTGCTCGTGCTCTGGGTCAGGAGGTCCGGAACACCATCAGAGTGGCTGTAAAGAAAGTGAATGAACATGCACCTGTGGACCGCACTTTCTTCGTGAAGAGGGTCCTGCTGGACTGCTGCGGGTTTGTTGCTGTGGACATTTACTGCCTGCAGATTTCCCCAGGGGAAGATTCTTTGATGTAACCTTCAGGAGTGCCAAGCTTTGCGAACGCTTCCTGGAGATATTCAAGGAGAAAGGAAGTGAGGGTCCCCTCTCTGTACTGACCGCAGTCCCACTGTTTGTGATGCCGGTGCAGAGGAGCCGTACGGTGACCGTCCACATGTACAACCCGCATGTGCCAGCAGCTGATTTTCAGACCTTCCTCGGAAGGTACGTGAAGGTGGAAGGGGACCTAACCAACATCAAGACCCCTTTGGGATCTGGACAAGTAAGAGCAGGTCAGGGTGACGCTGAGGACAGGCGTGGACAGTAACATCATGCACCCACCATCCAGCTTTGCGATCGGCGGGAGCAGTGGCTACCTGACCTATGCAGGGCAACCCAAAGTCTGCATTGCCTGTTGTAGGTCAGGACACGTGGCGGCTGACTGCAAAGTGACTATCTGCAGGAGCTGCAGAGAGGAAGGGCACCTCGCAAAGGATTGCCCAAAGGAAAAAAAAACTGCAACCTTTGCGGGTAAGCAGGCCACCTCTACAAGGTATGCCCATGGTGGGGGACCACCAGGGGCAATGTGGGGCAAGCCCCCCCGGAGGAGAGGAAGACAGCAGACCCCTAGTGCACAGGAGGGCCAAGCCCCGCAGGATGGACCTGAGGCCAGCAAAGCAGCTCTGCAGGCTCCGCTACCCCACCCGACAACCCAGAGTCGAGGAGGAGAAGGCGACCCAGGGGAGTGGACGACAGTTGGTAAGGCGAGGAGGAAGGCATGCTGGCGGGCACCGCAACCACCAGGCGGGAAGAGGCAGCTACAGGGAGGCTATAAGAGCCCCTCTGATTGGGGGGATTTGGAGGAGGGCTGCCTGAAGCAGAAGCTGAAAATCGCCAGGGAGAAGGAGAGCAGTGCTCCCCTTCCTGGTGACGGGGGATGTCCTGAGGCTTCCTCCAACACTCAGCCACCCCACTGCTAGGGCCCTGCCGGGACATCCAGAACTAGAGCTCCGGGTGACCGGGAGCAGCAGACCTTCAGGCGGGGAGCAAGAAACAGCATGTACTCAGCCTGACCCAGAGCCGGACTCTCCTGCCTCCGTACCCCAGACAGGGGGATGTGACCCGGACGGCAGCACCGATGGTTTCCTCAGCCCGGAGAGAGTCCAGCAGTTCGCCCGGGCAATGGGGATGCAGGGACTGATGGGAGGACCATCAATGCGGTGAAAGATGCTCTTTAGTCTGCCCGCAACTTGCTGGTCTTCCAGCTGAAAGAACTGACCCCGACCAAGTGTTGCAGACTGGCGCACTCCAAGGTCTAGGACTATGTGCTGAGGGACACGCTAAAGCTTGGGGCATCCGCCACCAAGACACGGTGGGGAAAGACCACCGTATGAAACCCCTTATCCAGAATAGAAAAAAGGGCCCTGTCTGGTAACTGGGCCCAGCTGGCACCTTCCCCAACTGGTCAGGGGGCCAATGGGGACTGTGCAGGGAGACGACTGCCAGGGTTTTTCTTTGTTTTGATTTTTTTCTTTGTTTTTTTTCTTTTAGTTGGTGTACGTACCCCCGGGTAACCCGGAGCGGCTAGCATGACTGGGTCGGTGTATAAATATGTATTTTTTGCACATTCTATGAATAAAGTATATTTTTCAATTAAAAAAACTGTTCTTATCAGCTTTAATATCTAATGTCCTTTACTTAAGGACCTTATATTAATTTGATTTTTGGAGCTGGGAGTTGGAATAGGGGCTTGGTCCATCCTCTCAATGCATCAGCCTGGTATTGTAGTGCTTCCAGGAATGGTGCACTCTCATTAAGCCAATTTTATAACGAGGCTGATCAAGGGCTTTCCTGCTGTGTTCATCCAGCTCCACGCCTTGTTATCACAGATTCTCCAGCATCTGCTCAGTGGAAACAAGGCCCTTTGGCCCAACAGGTCCACACCAAACCTCACAGCATCCCAGCCAGACCTATAACCCACCTAATCTACCCCTCCCTGAACCTGACAGGCAATTTAGCCTGGCCAATCCACCTCACCTGCACATCTTTGGACTGTGGGAGGAAACCAGAGCACCCAGAGGAAACCCACACAGACACAGGGAGAATGTGCAAACTCCACACAGGCAGCTGCCCAAGGCTGGAATCGAACCCGGGTCCTGGCGCTGTGAGGCAGCAGTGCTAACCACTGAGCTAGCATGCTACCAAAGTGCTTTCTCTTAGTACTTTCACCCAACTTTCTCCAAATATGCTTGTTCCAAGGTAACTGTTAATCTCTCCTTTTCTGCATGTTCAGCACTTGCTCTGAATGCAACTTGCTTCATCCCTGGTACATGCCACACCTTCCCACCAACACCGTCCCCAAGTATCCACACATGGCATCAGAAGATCACCTGCCACCACTATCTAATTGCAAATGGCATTTCAGAGAAAAAAAAAAGCTATCGAAGTATTCACTAGTTTTGAATTTGATGATAATGATGACTTGGATGTATTGAACGAGAGATTTTTGGAACACTGTGAGCAAGGAAAGGTCATGACACAGACAAGGCATGTGTTTCAATTGAGTGCAAGAGTAACCAATCAAACAGGTGTGCATGTGACTGCTTTATTTTTCTCAAGTCGAGTTCTGTCAGTTTAATCAGATTACTGACTCACTGATGTGGGACACAATTGCGAATGACAAGTCAGTGGCATATTACGCCAAAAGCCAATTCTCGAGATGCAGAATTGCCTGTCCACAAAGTACATTCTTGCTGTCAGAACTCTACATGCTTTTCAGCACCTGAGACATGTTCTGCTCAGGGACTGGTACAATATCTCTGCCTTTCCCTGGCATTTTTGCACTTTGACGTCTCAACTCTCACAATGTTCCTGTCTTGCTTGGTTGTTTAGTGCAGGCATAAACCAGGCAGCTTATCACTGTTGTTACCAGCAGTCAGTCAAGGGCTGGTCAGCAACTGTGGCAACAAATGCACGTGTTTCAACCAAATGGTCACACAGTACGTCCAAGGAATCATTCGATATCAGCCCAGGGACTTGGACACTGTTGGTCAGCCATTTGGGGCAGTCAGGATCAGGGAATCTGTACTCTTTACAGTACAGAGAGGTAGCCACACTCACTACTAAATTACATCCTCAAAATGCTCCAGTAGATTTGTCTAGCCTGAATAATATTCATCAATCCAAGCTGACCTTGTCCATTCCTGCCACTGGGGGTCAGTTTGATGAAATTCTCACGGTGTTCAAGAGTTTTGGAGGTTCACGTCCATAGCTCCCTGAAATAGTAACACAAGTCAATAAGATGGTGAAGAATTTTGCTTTCATGGTACACAGCATCAGGATATGGTCAGCTTTGATATCTGGTTCATAACCTGTCAAAGCATGCATCGTTCCTACAAGAACCACTATGGTTTCAACCATGAGATGGCCACAACTTGATCAAAACAGAAAGTGACCATCAAGTTGTTTGAACTATCAGCTGTCAAATAAATTAAAGACAGGGATAAATATATTTGCAGGAGTTTTTTAAATTTGATTAAAAAAAAAATCATTCATGGGATGATGACATCACTGGATAAGAATGGCAGTTTCCTTCCCTAAAAGGACATAGGTGAACAAGATGGGTTTTTCCAACAATGACAATGGATTCACAATCATCATCATCAGATTCTTATTTCCAGATGGATTCAAACCTAGGTCCCCACAACAGTCTCTCAGTCTCTGGGGAGTGATGCATGGAAGATTAAATAGAAAACATACACAATGTCTTGGTTTATGTATTCATCATGAGATTCATCACTGCTACAGACACCAGGTAAAGAGCTGAAGAGACTGCATTCCCCACCCCCGCACCCAGCCCAGACAGAGTCACAACAGTCACCAGGTTTCATAGCCGATTGGGAAAACGCAAATCAGGGATTATAGTACATGACTCATCCCAATCCTTTGTTTGGATTTAAAACTTTCCTTTGATTTTTATCCACAAAATGAAAGATTAGATTGTTACCAATAAACAAATATCTATTAAAAGTTGAAAGACGTCTGTGGAGAGCAATAGAATCCGTCATTGTAAAAGTGTGCAGACATAACTAACAAATAAAGGGCCATCGAGATTATCATAGAATTCTTAGTGTGGGAGATGGCCATTCAGTCCATACAAACCCTCCAAAGAGCATCCCAACCAGTCTCACACCCTACCCTAGCCCTGCATTTTGCACACAAGACACTATGACTATGCTAAATTGCCCAATCTACCTAATTTGCACATTTTTGGACTGTGGGAGGAAACCAGAGCACCTGGAGGAAACTCATGCAGACAGGGTCTGGGGTAAGACACTCTTCGTAAGTTCAGTGCAGACTTGATGGGCTAAATGGTCTGCTTCCACACTGGAGGGATTCTATGATCTCCAGAAACAAGTACAAAACACATGGTTTTTGATTGTGCTGTTGTATATATCCAACAAATTTGCTGGTAGTTAACCAGTCCTGATGAACTGGGAAATCCCTTTTCACATACTGTGCAGTTAGATAGTCTTTAGTTGGTGTGAATGTGTCAACATGTTGTGACAACATGACTATTTCCAAGCTCTACCTTACACAACTGTTATTAACATTTTATTCACAATACCAGCACCTTTAATTGAGCAGGGATTAGCAACATCAGTACGAACAGCCCAAAACCATGGTTCATTTGATAGAGAGAGTGACAGCAAAATCCTTCAACTGTGGTTCTTTATGAACTCGCTGGTGTGTTAACAGTTTGGATGACTAAACTAATCCCTTCCCACACTCAGCTCACAAATGGTCTCTCCCCAGAGTGAACTCGTTGGTGTATCAGCGGGGAATTCGAGTCAGCAAAGCTTTTCCTACACACAGAACAGGTCAATTGTCTCTGAATTCGCTGTTGTATCAGCAGTTGAGTTGTCTGACCGAGTGCTTTCCCACATTCCGAGCAAGTGGTTTCTCTCCAACGTGAACTCCCTAGTGTTTCAGCAGGTTTGATGACTAAGAGAATCCCACTCCACAATCAGAGGAGGTGAACAGTTTCTCTCTGCTGCAATTCTGGTGGTCAGTTTCTGGCTGGGATGGATTAAGAAATTCCTTCCTGCAATCTGCACATTTCCACAATCTTTCCCCAGTGTCACTGTGCTGGTGTTCGGACATTTCAGATGAATCTTCACAGACTCTTCGACCCAGACCACGTGCATTTCTCCCCAATGTGAATGCTGCTTTTTCCTTCAATGTTCAAAATCCTGAGATAATTGGGTTGTGATAAACAAAGTGACTGTCAGATCTGGATGTGGATCTCTGCATTCTCCAATTGCAGACTATACTTCCAAACAGAAAGTAAGTGCAGTGAGTAAGAAACCAGAAGAGAACACAGATTGTGAAACAAAAATTCTCTGGACGTTTGTGGAGTGACACTTGGGGAATATGCTGGATCATTAGAACAAATTCTTCATAAATATCCTCCAGGTAAGGGATCCGGTCAGTGTTTGCACAAAACCACCAAGAGAGAGAGGTGGGAGAGCCAGGGAGGAAGGACAGGCATTGTATAGATATGTAACTCAGTCCTTCAGAGGGATCGAAAGGTTAAGAATAGAGAAGTAAAATTGTGGAAATCTGAAATGAAAACAAAAAAAATGCTTGGTCAGAGTTGTACAGCACGAAACAATCCCTTTGGTCCCAGTCGTCCATGCTGACCAGATATCCCAAATTAATACCATCCCATCTGCAAGCATTTGACCCATATTCCTCTAAACCCTTCCTATTCACATACCCATCCAGATGCCTTTTAAGTGTTGTAATTGTCCCAGCTTCCACCAGTTCCTCTGTATAGGCACTACCCAGTTTCCCTTTGTTTCTTCTTAAAAGTTGATGGGAAAGCTGAGCAGGTCTGGCAGCATCTGTGGAGGAGGGAAAAAAAGTTAATGTTCGGGTCTGGTGACCCTTCCTCAGAACCCGAAACATTAACTCTTCTCTCCTCCACAGTTGCTGCCAAACCTGCTGAGCTTTTCCAGCAACTTTGTTTTTTTTCTGATTTACAGCATCCACAGTTCTTTTGGTTCCCTTTTAAGACTTTCCCTCTCAGCTTAAACCAATGTGTTTAGTTCTAGTCTCCCCTTACCTGGGAAACAATCTTGGCCATTCACCTTATGCCCACCATAATTTTATTAGCCTCTATAAAAGTCACATCTCAGTCTTCAGTGCTCCAGGGAAAATAGCCCCAGTGTATTCAGCCTCTCCCTACAGCTCAGAACCTCCAAGATAATAAAATGTCAGGCTGGATGAACACAGCAGGCCAAGCAGCATCTCAGGAGCACAAAAGCTGACGTTTCGGGCCTAGACCCTTCATCAGAGGGGGATGGCGAGAGGGAACTGGAATAAATAGGGAAGAGAGGGGGAGGCGGACTGAAGATGGAGAGTAAAGAAGATAGGTGGGGAGGTAGGGAGGGGATAGGTCAGTCCAGGGAAGACGGACAGGTCAAGGAGGTGGGATGAGGTTAGTAGGTAGCTGGGGGTGCGGCTTGGGGTGGGAGGAAGGGATGGGTGAGAGGAAGAACCGGTTAGGGAGGCAGAGACAGGGTGGACTGGTTTTGGGATGCAGTGGGTGGGGGGGGGGGGGGGGGGGGGGGGGGTGGGGGGGGGAAGAGAAGAGCTGGGCTGGTTTAGGGATGCAGTAGGGGAAGGGGAGATTTTGAAAATGGTGAAGTCCACATTGATACCATATGGCTGCAGTGTTCCCAGGCAGAATATGAGTTGATATTCCTGCAACCTTCGGGTGGCATCATTGTGGCACTGCAGGAGGCCCATGATGGACATGTCATCTAGAGAATGGGAGGAGGAGTGGAAATGGTTTGCAACTGGCCTGTGTAGGTGCGGAAGAGGGACTGTTCCACGTAACCTACAAAGAGGCAGGCATAGCTGGGGCCCTCCATCTCAGGCCCCAAACCCTACCTCTTCCTCCGGTACATTGATGCCTGTATCGGCGCCGCCTCTTGCTCCCCAGAGGAGCTCGAACAGTTCATCCACTTCACCAACACCTTCCACCCCAACATTCAGTTCACCTGGGCAATCTCCAGCACATCCCTCACCTTCCTGGACCTCTCAGTCTCCATCTCAGGCAACCAGCTTGTAACTGATGTCCATTTCAAGCCCACCGACTCACACAGCTACCTAGAATACACCTCCTCCCACCCACCCTCCTGCAAAAATTCCATCCCCTATTCCCAATTCCTCCGCTTCCGCCGCATCTGCTCCCACGATAAGACATTCCACTCCCGCACATCCCAGATGTCCAAGTTCTTTAAGGACCGCAACTTTCCCCCCAGTGATCGAGAACGCCCTTGACCGCGTCTCCCGTATTTCCCCGCAACACATCCCTCACACCCCGCCACAACCGCCCCAAGAGGATCGCCCTCGTTCTCACACACCACCCTACCAACCTCCAGATGCAACGCATTATCCTCCGACACTTCCGCCATTTACGATCCGACCCCACCACCCAAGACATTTTTCCATCCCTCCCCTGTCAGCTTTCCGGAGAGACCACTCTCTCTGTGACTCCCTTGTTCGCTCCACACTGCCCTCCAACCCCACCACACCCGGCACCTTCCCCTGCAACCGCAGGAAATGCTACACCTGTCCCCACACCTCCTCTCTCACCCCCAACCCAGGCCCCAAGATGACATTCCACATTAAGCAGAGGTTCACCTGCACATCTGCCAATGTGGTATACTGCATCCACTGTACCCGGTGCAGCTTCCTCTACATTGGGGAAACCAAGCGGAGGCTTGGGGACCGCTTTGCAGAACACCTCTGCTCAGTTCGCAACCAACAACTGCACCTCCCAGTCGCAAACCATTTCCACTCCCCCTCCCATTCTCTAGATGACATGTCCATCATGGGCCTCCTGCAGTGCCACAATGATGCCACCCGAAGGTTGCAGGAACAGCAACTCATATTCCGCCTGGGAACGCTGCAGCCATATGGTATCAATGTGGACTTCACCAGTTTCAAAATCTCCCCTTCCCCTACTGCATCCCTAAACCAGCCCATTTCGTCCCCTCCCCCCACTGCACCACACAACCAGCCCAGCTCTTCCCCCCCCCCCCCCCCCCCTCCACCCACTGCATCCCAAAACCAGTCCAACCTGTCTCTGCCTCCCTAACCGGTTCTTCCTCTCACCCATCCCTTCCTCCCACCCCAAGCCGCACCCCCAGCTACCTACTAACCTCATCCCACCTCCTTGACCTGTCCGTCTTCCCTGGACTGACCTATCCCCTCCCTACCTCCCCACCTATCTTCTTTACTCTCCATCTTCGGTCCGCCTCCCCCTCTCTCCCTATTTATTCCAGTTCCCTCTCCCCATCCCCCTCTCTGATGAAGGGTCTAGGCCCGAAATGTCAGCTTTTGTGCTCCTGAGATGCTGCTTGGCCTGTTGTGTTCATCCAGCCTCACATTTTATTATCTTGGAATTCTCCAGCATCTGCAGTTCCCATTATCTCAGAACCTCCAACTTTTGCAACATCCTTGTAAATCTTTTCTGCACCCTGTCAAGTTTAACAGCATCATTCCTTCAGCAGGAAGACCAAAACTGAACATAGTATTCCAAAGGCAGCATAATCAATGCCTCGCTCAGCTTATAACATGACCTCCCAATTCCTATATTCAATGCACTGACCAATAAATGCAAGCATAGCAAACTTCATCTTCACTACATTTTGTACCTGCAATCCACCTTCAAGGAACTGTGCACCTGCACCCCAAGGAATCTGTTGCATAACAGTCCCCAGGGCCTGATCATTAAGTGTTTAAGTCCTGCCCTGATTTTCATTACCAAAATGCAATCTCAAAGCTCCCTCAAAGTTGCCACCCAGGTGGATAAGGTTGTTAAGAAAGCATATGGTGTTTTGGCTTTCATTAATAGGGCAATCAAGTTTAAGAGCTGTGAGGTTATACTGCAGCTCTACAAAACCCTGGTGAGACCACCCTTGGAATACTGTGTCCAGTTCTGGTCACCCTATTATAGGAAAGATGTGGAGGCTTTGGAGAGGGTGCAAAGGAGATTTACCAGGATGCTGCCTGGACTGGAGGGCTTGTCTTACGAGGAGAGGTTGACTGAGCTCGGACTTTTCTCTCTGGAGAGAAGGAGGAAGAGAGGTGACAAGATCGAGGTGTACAAGGTAATGAGAGGCATGGCTAGAGTTGATAGGCAGAGACTTTTCCCCAGGGCAGCATTGACTGCCACAAAGGGTCATAGTTTAAAAGGTGTTAGGAGGAAGGTTTAGAGAAGATGTCAGAGGGAGGTTCTTCACCCAGAGAGTTGTGAGCACATGGAATAGTTTACCAGTGGTAGTCGTGGAAGCAGAGTCATTAGTGACATTTAAGCAACTGCTGGACATGCACATGGGCAGCAGTGAATTGAGGGGAATGTAGGTTAGGTTATTTTATTTTTGGATTAGGATTATTCCATGGCACAACATCGTGGGCCGAAGGGCCTGTACTTTTCTATGTTCCATGTTCTACATTTATGTGAGCTAAATTTATTTCTGTCACTCCCAGCCCATCGACCCATTTGATCAAGTTCCCATTGTACTTGGGGGTAAACTCCTTTTCTGTCTACTACACCAACAATTTTAGTGTCATCTGCACACTTACTAACAATTCCTCCAATATTCATTCCAGATGATTTGTATCAATGACAAAAAGTAGTAGAACCAGCACTGATCCTTGCACAGCACACTGCTGTTCATAGTCTTCGAGACTGAAAAAAAAATACACCCCCCAACCCGGTTTCCTACCTTCAAGCCAATTGTGTTTCAAATAACTAACTCTCCCTGGATTCCATTTGATCTAATCTTGCTAACCAGTCCATCATATGGAGCTTTGGTAAATGCCTTGCTGAAGTCCATAATAGACAATGTCCACTGCTTCGCCTTCTTTAATCTTCTTTGTCACTTCAAAAAACTCAATCAAGTTAGTGAGACCTCATTTCCCACTCAAAGCCATGTTGTCTATCCCGAATCAGTCTTTGCTTCTCTAAACACATGCAAATCCTATCCCTCAGAATCCCCTCCAACAATTTACCCACTGACATCAGGCTCAATGGGCAATAGTCCTCTGGCTTTTCCTTGAAAAGAATGGCACCACATTAGCGACCCAGTCTTCTGGCACCTCACCAGTGTCGAGCAGTGATACAAATCTCACAGCAAGGGGGCCAGCAATTATTTCCCTAGCTTCTCCTAGGGTTTATGGATAACACCTGATCAGGTGCCAGGGACCTATCCACCTTTACGCATTAAGACATCCAGCACCTAGACCTCTCTAATAGGGACACTTTTTATGACTCATTATTTATGTCTCCAAGTTCTCTAGCTTCCATATCCTTCTCTGCAGTAAATACTAACTTGAAATACTCATTCACTGTCTCAGTCTGCAGTTCCACACAGATAGCCTTGTTCTTTAAATGGGCCCTGTTTTCCCCCTAGTTGCTTTTTTGTCCCAAATGTAGTTTCAGAATCTCTTGGGATTCCCCTTAATTCTATTTGCCAAAGATAGCTTATGTCTCCTTTTTGCTATCCTGATTTCCCTTGAGTATACTCCTACTGCCTTTATACTTTAGAGACTGACCCAATTCCTGTCAATACCCAACACATGATGCCTTCTTTTTCTTGACCAGAGCCTCAATTTCTCCAGTCATCCAGTATCACCTACATTTACCAGCATTGCCCTTCACATGAACAGGAACATACCGTCTCTGGACTCTCCTTATTTTATTTTTGAAGGCCTCCCACTTTCCCAGCATTCCTTTACCTGCATATTACCTCTCCCGATCATCTTTTGGAAGTTCTTGCCCAATACTGTCAAAGTTGGCCTTAGTCCAATCTGGAATTTTGAAATGTATATTAAATATAAGTTCTTTACTTAAACTGATCCCATTTGGCACATATCCCTCTAAACCTTTCTTATATGCTTAAAAGACATTTGAATAAGGACAATGTGACTGTACCTGTATCCACCACCTCCTCTGAAAGTTCGTTCCACACAAACAACTAAAAATAAAATTGTCCCTCATGTCCTTCTTAAATATATGTCTTTCTCCTCTCACCAAGGACACATGCCCCCTTGTCTTGAAATCACCCAACCTAGGGAAAAAAACCCTTGCTATTAGCATCAATGCCCTCGTGATTTTACAAACCTCTGAGGTCACCCCTTAAGCTCTAGTGAGAAAAGTCCTAGTTTTGGCCATCTATTTTGAAAATCAAGCCCTCCATTCCTGGCAACATCCCAGCAAGTCTTTTCCGAACTGTCTTCAGTTTAATAATATCCTTTCTGTAACAGGGCAACCAGAAGTGCACACAATACCTCACATGAAGCATAACCAATGTCCTGTACAACCTCAATACAACATCCCAAACTGAGACTCAAAGGTCTGAGCAATGAAGGCGAGTGTGCTAAACAACTTATTAACCACCCTGTCTACACAAACCTCGAAGAATTATGTACCACCTGAATCGCAGCATTTCTCTGTTCCACAACACTACCCTGGGTGCAACCATCCACTGTGCAAGTCCTACCCTTGTTCATTTTACCAAAATACAATATCTAGCATTTATTCAAATTGAACTTCATCTTCCACTCAACCCATTGACCTAATTGATCAAGATCTTGCTGTCATCTTAGATAACCTTCGCTAATCACAAATTCTAGTATCATCTGCAAACTTACTAATCTTGTCCCTTAAATTCTCATCCAAATCATTAATCTAAATGAGAAACAAAAGTGGACCCTGCACCGATTGCAGTGGAACACGCTGGTCACAGAACTCCACTATGAAAAAAATCCTCCAGCACCATGTTCTCTCCTACAACTAAGCCAATTTTGCTTCCAATTAGCAAGCTCTTCCTGAGTCACATGCGATCTAACTTTAATTACTCCACCATGTGAAACCCTGTCAAAGGCTTCACACTCACTCTGGAGGTGCTGCAAATCTGACCCAATTCCCCCGCCATTTGTCCACAGCCCTCTTGATCATTCCTTGAAAAGTTAAATCCCAAATCGCTTGGGAATAACTGCTAAATATGCATCCATCTGCCATTCAGACTGTTCCAGATCCTGGGAACTTGCTGAGTCAAACAATCTTCACATTTTCACCCTGCATTATTTGCCAATTATCTGAATGTTGTATTCTGCAGTTACCAAACATTGCTACAATGGATAATGATCTGAACTTCTGTTAGCTCTCTCCAAACCAGAAACCCATCATAATTTTAATTTACTTATGGGATGTGGTCTTTGCTGCACAGACTAATATTGACTGCCCATTTTTATTTGATTTGGAGAAAGTGGTACTTTCTATTACTGCTGCACTCCGTCTGCTGCAAGTAGACCACTGTGCTGTTTAGATGATAATCTGCCCTGGAGGCTCACCAAACCTCACTATCCTCCCTAGCATGAGAATGACCCTCAAGCTTCACTACTGCAAGCATCACCCGAGGCTTAGCACCCTTCACATCTCTGCAATCCCTCTCCAGCCTCACGACCTGCCTGTCGTCCGAATCCCCCTCTAGCCTCAACTCTCACCATATAATTAGATTCCTCCAGTCTCACAAACCACCTTATCTGTAATCTCCTCTAGCCCACAAACATCCTTAGTTCTGTAATTGTCTTTACCCTCACAAACCTCCCTTGTTTGAAGTCTCCTCCAGCCTCACAATCTTCCCCATTTCTGTAACCTCCTCCAACCTCATTGGAGAAGATTACAAAAATAGGGAACAGTCTCAGAACCCTTGTCTAATATCCTCCAGCCTCACAAATCTCAATGATATGTGCTTTCCTCTAATACAATTCTTATGATGATACCCCATTTTTATGCCTCCACCTGATGGTGGCACTTTCAATTTCCTGGGCTTCAGACCCCAGAATTTCATGGTAAGCCACTTTACCTCTATACCTCACTTTTCTCCTGAAAACACTGACAAATCACGAGTCATTTATTCTCATCTCATTTTCTGAAATGGCTTGAAATATTGTTTGGCATCTTCCTATGTGAAGTGCCTCAGATGTCTACAGTACAGAAAAAGGCTCTGTGGCTCATCCAGCCTGTGCCAGTCAAAAACCACCACCTCTAACTATTCTAATCTAATTTTCCAGCACTTGGGCGATATACTTGTCTGCGTTGGCATCACAAGTGTGCACCTAAATAAGTCTTAAACGTCATGAGGATCTCTGTGCCTACCACCCTTACAGACAGTGAGGTTCAGTGTAATTGTCACAGCTTGATGACATCACAGACTGGAACAGAGACTAGCTGAGTCTGTGCAAACCAAAAGATCCCCCACACATTGAGAAGGACGGGAGGGTCCCTGATAGGGGGAAGAGGAGATTTAACAGAATGATTTTTAGGAAGAGGGTTTTTTGTTGCATGGTTAGGGTTTTGTTTTTACATTATTCTTTCGTGTGATTTGGGTGTTGCTGGTACCTAGAGAATATCCATCTGCAATAGATGGACTCTCCTTCTCAACCTCTCCCCTCACCTGGGGTGTGGTAATCTTCAGGTTAAACCAGCCCTATGGTCAGGTAGGACAATGGTGACTTTACCTTTGGCATAGTGATGCCACTGTGTGTCGGTGGTGTAGAGGGGAATGTTGAATGAGGTGGATGGGACACGATTGCTTCATCTGGAGGATGTCTACTTTTTCCTAATAGCATTGGGGCTGCACTGATGCAGCTAAGTGGAAAATGTTTCAACACAAGCCAGGTGAGTGCCTTATAGACAGCAAACAGTCATTGGGGAAATCAGGTGCTTGGGAAAACTGAGATTGCTCTCCCTGTAACAAAGAATTTTGAAGAAACCTTTGATAGAGGTGTTTACAAAAGATATGCATTAGATGATAAATGTACACTCATCAATGGATCATAAAAAGCATTACAGGACATACGTTGAAAGTTTTAGGGAAGATCTGTTGAGAGGATGGGGTGATTTGAGAGGAATTTTACACAATACTCAATGCAAATATCCAGGTCCTGATGAATTGAGTAATTCTGTCAGAGTTTGGTGTTATAATTGAGATTCCCAAATGAGAATCCACTTGTAATATCCTGTGACACAAATTCATAAAATCCATCACTCAGTCCGGGTAGAAATTCACAACATCCCCTCCTCCTGGCCGAGGATAACTGTGCATTGTCCCTGCTACACATTATTCCTTGTGGAGGTCAGTAGTTGATTCAGGGGGAAATCTATTTGGGTTGCTAGGAATTTCTACCTTGGGACTTCATGTCACTGAACAGAACAGCAGGTCTTTGACACATGGCAAAGAATGGCCAAGAGTTAGTGAGATGTAGACAGCAGGATTTGTTTCCTTTTCTTTCCTTCTGTGCTGCTGCACTGCCACATCAATGCGACATTGGGCCAGAAAAGCTAACACAGCTTGATGGACAAGTTGTCCCGATTGTGAACAATGGACAGTAAGCTTCTCCCAGTCATTCAAAAGAATGCCCCTTAAAAAGACAGCAATTACGTATGTGTCATGTTGCCCAGTGTTCCCAACAAAAAGGTAAGAATGAGGGAGGATCTCAACAGTCAAGTTCCATGAGGGTTACAGTTTATGCAGAAATATTGCTAAATGGGTGACAAGTTGGCAAATGGAGTACAATGTGGGAAAATGTGAAGTTGTTCATTTTTGGAGGAGACAACCAAAGAATATAGTGTTATTTAAAAAGGTAAAGTCTGTGGAAAACTGTAACACAACAGGACTCGGGAATAAGTGTGCAGGAAACATGAAGTGAGCACAGTTGCAACAGATAATCAGGAAGGGTAATGGGATGTTATCCTTATGTCAAGGTGTTTGCAGTCTAAGAGTTTGGAATGCATGCCTTAGGACAAATGTACAAATTGCTGGTAAGGCCACATCTGGAGGAATCTGAGCTGCTTTTTTGATCCACTTATTCAAGCAAATATATCACTTCACTGGAGGCATTTCAGAGAAGATGGATTAGGATGATCACTGGTTTGGAGGGATTATCTTTTAAGCTAAGACTAAACAGGTCTGGAATCTACTAACTAGATTTTCAAAGACTGAGAGATGATCTAATTAAAAATATAGGATTCTTAAGGGAGTTGACAGGATAAATGCTGAGGGGATATTTCCCATCGTGGGAACAGATTCTTGATAAGGCAGAGAATAGAGTGTTCTCTTTGGAATCATCAAGTTTAAGGCAACACAGACATGGGTAAGGGGTTTCTGTCAAAAATGAGCTGGAGAGAGGGAGTATTTTAGAGATTGAAATTTCTGGCATTTGTGATTGAGAACAGGTACAGTAAGATGTTCATCTTGAGGCCAGATATGAGAGCATTATTGAGAAGAGTGCAGTTCAGCCTCAAACAGTTCCCAGCGAGGGGGATGGATTCAGTACAGTAGTAAGGAAAAATAATTTGTATTAACAACTGAAGGCAATGTGTTTAACTATTACAAAGTGTTATTGGAGGAAATTTCAGCTATTTGAATAGTGGAAGCATGATAAAGCAGTTTGATAACTGAGTAACAGTGGAGCAAAGGAGAGTGATGAAGGAGAATTAGGTCTGAACATTGTAGTGTATGCGCGAAACCTAACTCGGTGCTTGTGGAAGATCTCACCTCCTGGCAGTATGTTGGTGAGAAACAGGATGGGCCAAGGGTAGATCCTTGAGGGACATCAACTACATGGATTTCAGACAGCAAAGAAAGAGAGTGGAGATGAAATGGGATTTTCAAATGACAGAGGTCAAATATTGGTTTTAAACAGAATGGGTGTGAAGGACATAACCAGAAGAGAGGAACAGACAGAACAAGTAACAGTATCCCTGAACTGGCATGTGGGGGGGGGGGGGGGGAAAGAGGCAAGGAGGAGGAGAAGGAGAAGGAGGAGGAGATAGCAGAGAGACATAGAATGTTTGTAGTTTAGGAGAATAGGGAAAAAAGGATTAGGATGCGTTCTGATAAAGCTTGACGAGACTGGACAAGGATGTAAGTTTAGGACCAAAACGAGGAGCAACATGCAAGGCAATTTGGTTTGGTGGGCTAGTGGAAGAGAGGGAGGCAGCTGATTGGATTGTCTCACTTAGACAGACAGAAACTCCATGGGTCTCCCTCACTTGTTGTTGGAGGAGAGGATGGAGGAGACAGAATGAAGGACAGTGTTTTGCAAAGAAACAATGCCTGTGTTAGAGATATTTAAATATGTGTGAACAAACCTGATGAATTTAACTTTTACCCAAAATTAAAAAGTGTACAACAGAAGTCCGGGCTCAAATCCCATGTCAGCAGATGGTGGAATTTGAATTCAATTTAAAAAAAAACTGGAATTAAGAAACAACTGGCTGCCATGGAACCATTGCTAATGGCAGATTTAAAAAATCTAATGTCGTTCAGGGAAAGAAATTTGCCAACCTCAGCAAGCCACTCAGTTGCAAATCACTGCAAAATCTCAACAAAGCAATGAAACTGGGTGGACCACTTGGCATCGACCAAGGCACTAGGAAAAACAACCGCAGAATCAGCCCTATCGACCCCACTAATTCATCCTTCCTCATATCTAGGGCTAGTGGCAAAATTTTGAGAGCTGACTCAAAGACTAGTCAAGAAACAGCGTCCTATACATGGAATCATACCTTACAAACAATGACACCCACCATTACTGTCCTTAGACAAGCCCTGTCCCACAAGGACAGACCCGGCAGACGTGGCAGCACAATGGTATTCTGACTGGATTGATTTGACCTGAGAGTACTCGACATTGACTCTGACACCTGGAAGTGTCATGGCTCCTGCTGATTACCATGTACCATCCTCCCTTGGTTCATAAATCGGGAGTAGTATTATCGCTAGATTATTAATCCAGAGACCCAGATAACATTCTGGGGACCTGGGTTTGAATCCTGCCATGGCAGATGGTGGAATCTGGATTAAATACCGATCTGGAATTAAGATTCTAATGACAACCATGAAACCATTGCTGATTATCAGGAAAGACCCATCTGGTTCACTTATGTCCTTTCAGGAAGGAAATCTGCCATCCTTACCTGGTCTGGGCTACATGTGGCTCCAAACCCATAGCGATGTGGTTGACTCTTAACCGCCTTCTGGGCAATAAATGCTGGTCCAGCCAGCGATTTCCACATCCCAAGAGTGAATTTTAATTAAAGAAAAAACTCCATGTTGAACAGCACTTGGAGGAAGCACTGAGAGTGTGAATGGCGCTAAATGTATTCAACGTCCACCATCAGGAGCAGTTCGGTAGTAGATTACCAGTCAAGCTGGTCAGGTCCTAAAGGACAAAGCCAATGGGCTGGGGCTGCAGCAGATGGTGATGCAACCAACGAACGGGAAAAATATAGCTGATCTCATCATCACAAATTTCCCAGCTGCAGATGCATTTGTCCATGACAGGATTGACAACAGCGACCACCGCACAGTCCTGTGGAGACAAAGCCTCATCTTAAACTTGAGAATACCCTCCATTGTGTTGAGTGGCACGAGCTTCGGCTAAAAGGGACAGACTTGAAATAGGCACAGGAACTCAAAGCCACATAGATATCTGGCTTTGAGAGACTTCAACAGCAGCAGACCTTGTCCAGCACAATCTGTAACCTCATGGCCCAGCACAGCCTGCACTCAACCATTACCACTGATCCAGGGGATCAACACTGGTTGAATGGATAGTATCGGAGGGCATGCCAAGAGCAACATCAGGCATACCTAAAAATAAGGTGCCAACCTGGTAAAACTACCAAACAGGACTATCTGCATGCCAAATAACATAAGCAGCAAGAGTTAGAGCTAAGCCACCCCATAACCAATAGATCAGATCTAAGCCCTGCAGTTCTGCTACACCCAATTGTGAATGGTGATGGACAATTAACAGAACATCACAGCACAGAACAGGCCTGTCGGCCCTCGATGTTGTGCTGACCTGTCATACCGATCTGAAGCCCATCTAACCTACACTATTCCATGTACGCCCATGTGCTTGTCCAATGACGACTTAAATGTACCTAAAGTTGGTGAATCTACTACCGTTGCAGGCAAAGCATTCCAATCCCTTACTACTCTGAGTAAAGAAACCACCTGACATCTGTCCTATATCTTTCACCCCTCAATTTAAGGCTATGCCCCCTCATGCCTGCCGTCACCATCCTCGGAAACAGGCTCTCCCTATCCACCCTATCTAACCCTCTGATTATTTTATACGTCTCAATTAAGTCACCTCTCAATCTTCTTCTCTCTAACAAAACAACTAACAATTGAACAACTCATTGGAGGAAGCAAGCTAAAAATCCCCATCCTTACTGACAGAGGAGCTCAAACTATTCATGCAAAAGATAAAACTGCAGCAATCTTCAGCCAGAAGTGCCAATTGGGTGATCCATCTCAGCCTTCTCCAGAGGTCCTCAACATCGGCGATGAGAGTTTTCATCCAATTTGATTCATTTCAAATAATATTAACAAATGGATGAACAGTGCAAAGGTTATGGGCCCTGGCAACACTCTGGCAATAGTACCGATGACTAGCACTTGAGAGCTTGCTAGCTGCCAAACCAAACTGTAGCAGTACTGCTACAGCACTGGCATCTGCCGACAATTTGGAAACTGCTGTTCAGCAGAAAAACACAGCAAATCCAACCTGACTAATTTCCCCTCAAGCAGTCTGTTCTCTATCATCAGTAATGTGATGGAAGGTATCATCAACAGCACTATAAAGCAGCACTTACTCAGCAGTAGCCTGCTCGGTGACACCCAGTTTGGGTTCCGCCGGGCACTCAGTTCCCAATCTTATTACAGACTTGATCCACAAATTCACAAACAGCTGAATTCCTGAGGTGAGGCGAAGGCAACAGCAGAGTCCTGCATCAAAACCACTTATTTTGACTTCAGTGACACTATCACTTTAGTTTCAGCTCACCTGTCATCTATTCCTGTGTTACCTCTAGAGTTAACTATCCAAACACACTGCCAGTCGGCCTCCCACATTCAACGCCCCCGTAACCTCAGGAATATCTAAAACTTTGCTGCACACTTGTTCATTCATATCTAAACCTGTCCACCCATCACTGCTGTGCTCTCTGACCCACAAAGGCTCCTATTTATAAACAATTTAAAATTCTCACCCTTTATTTAATTCCTGGCTGTGATGATCACTATCTCCCTGCACCACACACCCTTCAAGACTTGGACAACTCATTTAGTTTCAGATTCCAACAATGTGTTTAATCATTGCTTCACTATTGGAGGCTGTTTCTACAGTTACCAGGCAACATGGCCTGGAATTCCTATGATAAACCTCTTAGGTTTGCTTTCCTTTAAGATAGTCATGAAAACCTGCAAATTTGGTAATGTTTTTGGTCACCTGACCTAACATGCCTTACATCAAAAGTTTCTTGATAATATTTTTGTGAAATTACAAACATGATAAAAAAATTGGTCTCTGATGAAGGGTCTAGGCCCGAAACGTCAGCTTTTGTGCTCCCGAGATGCTGCTTGGCCTGCTGTGTTCATCCAGCTCCACACAGTTATCTTAAAAAAGTTTTGTTGAATTGGACATTCACCATCAGCTCTTCAGTATCACTAGATGAATAGTATAACTTCTCAAATAAACTACATTGTGGGAGTACCTTCATCATACGAGCTGCAGCAGCACACTAAAGTCAAATATCACCTTCTCCACAGGCAACAGGGCTTTGGCAATGATCGCTGGTATCTGTGGAAGGAGAAACAGATTAAGTGTCGCAGAAGTGCAAAGTGAATGACAGAATAAAAGTGCTGTAGCATTTGGTGGTCTGAAATGGAAGAAAAATGCACTCTCTTTCTGGGAAAATATTTCCTGACTGTGAAAGATACCATTCAAAAATTGATCTGGTAAGAGAGCAGCACATGGTCAGGGGGTGGGCAGCAGTGGAAAATTTATTTACAAATGGTATAAGGAAGTAACAATAAAATACTAAACACAGATCAAGTATATCCATCATTAGATTAGACACCAACAAAGAGGTGATCAGTGAGCACAGAAGTGACGAAGACCAGTGCAAAATGCTATGATTCCACACTCTGGGAAAGAAATCCAGAAGAAACAAACATTTCTCTTGGATAAGAGATAATAGGAACTGTGGACGCTGGAGAATCAGAGATAACAAGGTGTGGAGCTGGATGAACACAGCAGGCCAAGCAGCATCTTGGCAGCAGGAAAGTTGACGTTTCAGGCCTAGTCCTTTCATCAGAAATAGGGGAGGTTGGAGGGTTCTGAACTAAACAGGGTGGGGGAAGAGGAGGTGGATCAAAGATGGAGAGAGGAGAAGATAGGTGGAGGGGAGACTGACAAGTTAAAAAGGTGGGGATGGAGCAGGTGAGTGTAGGTGGGGAGGTAGGGAGGATGGACAGGTCAAGGAGGTAGGATGAAGTTAATAGGTAGGAAATGGGGGTGTGGCTTGAGTTTGGAGGGGATAGGCGAGAGAAAGAACAAGTTAGGAGGTGGGAGCAAGCTGGGCTGGTTTTGGGATGCAGTGGTGGCGGGGGGGGGGGGGGGGTAGGTTTTAAAGCTTGTGAAGTCCACTGATACCATTGGACTGCAGGGTTCTCAAGCAGAATACAACCTTCGGGTGGCATCGTTGTGGCACTGCAGGTGGCCCAGGATGGACATGGGACAGGGAGTTGTAATGATTCACAACTAGGAGATGCAGTTGTTTATTGCGAACCGAGTATAGGTGCTCTGCGAAGCGGTCTGCAAGCCTCCAATTGGATTCCCTGATGTAGCGGAGGCCACAATGGGTACAGGGGATGGAGTATACCACATTAGCAGATGTGCAGGTAAACATCTGCTTGATGTGGAAAGTCTTCTTGGGGGGCCTGTGATAGGGGAGTTGGTGGCATGGGGGCAGGTGCAGCACTTCCTGCAGCTGCAGGGAAAAGTGCCAGGGCTGGAGGGTAGCGTGGAGCGGACAATGGAGTCATGGAGAGAGTGGTCCCTCCGGAAAGCAGACAAGGGTGGGGAGGAAAAATGTCTTTGTTGGCAGAAGTATTGGGAAGGGGAGGAGGGGGGGGGAAGGGGAGGAGGGGGGGGAAGGGGAGGAGGGGGGCGGGGGGGGGGGGAGGGGAGGAGGGGGGCGGGGGGGGGGGAAGGGGAGGAGGGGGGGGGGGGGGGAAGGGGAGGAGGGGGGCGGGGGGGGAAGGGGGGCGGGGGGGGAAGGGGGGCGGGGGGGGAAGGGGGGCGGGGGGGGAAGGGGGGCGGGGGGGGAAGGGGGGCGGGGGGGGAAGGGGGGCGGGGGGGGAAGGGGGGCGGGGGGGGAAGGGGGGCGGGGGGGAAGGGGGGCGGGGGGGAAGGGCGGGGGGGAGGGGGGCGGGGCGGGGGGGGAGGGGAGGAGGGGGGCGGGGGGGGGAAGGGGAGGAGGGGGGCGGGGGGGGGAAGGGGAGGAGGGGGGCGGGGGGGGGGGGGAAGGGGAGGAGGGGGGCGGGGGGGGGGGAAGGGGAGGAGGGGGGCGGGGGGGGGGGAAGGGGAGGAGGGGGGCGGGGGGGGGGAAGGGGAGGAGGGGGGGGAAGGGGAGGAGGGGGGCGGGGGGGGGGGGAAGGGGAGGAGGGGGGCGGGGGGGGGGGGAAGGGGAGGAGGGGGGCGGGGGGGGGGGAAGGGGAGGAGGGGGGCGGGGGGGGGGAAGGGGAGGAGGGGGGGGAAGGGGAGGAGGGGGGCGGGGGGGGGGGGGAAGGGGAGGAGGGGGGCGGGGGGGGGGGGGGGGGGGAAGGGGAGGAGGGGAGCGGGGGGGGGGGGGAAGGGGAGGAGGGGAGCGGGGGGGGGGGAAGGGGAGGAGGGGAGCGGGGGGGGGGAAGGGGAGCGGGGGGGGGGGAAGGGGAGCGGGGGGGGGGGGAAGGGGAGCGGGGGGGGAAGGGGAGCGGGGGGGAAGGGGAGCGGGGGGGAAGGGGAGCGGGGGGGGAAGGGGAGCGGGGGGGGAAGGGGAGCGGGGGGGGAAGGGGAGCGGGGGGGGAAGGGGAGCGGGGGGGGAAGGGGAGGAAGGGGAGGAGGGGGGCGGGGGGGAAGGGGAGGAAGGGGAGGAGGGGGGCGGGGGGGAAGGGGAGGAAGGGGAGGAGGGGGGCGGGGGGGAAGGGGAGGAAGGGGAGGAAGGGGAGGAAGGGGGCGGGGGGGAAAGGGGAGGAAGGGGAAGGGGAGGAAGGGGAGGAGGGGGCGGGGGGGAAGGGGAGGAAGGGGAGGAAGGGGAGGAAGGGGGCGGGGGGGAAGGGGAGGAAGGGGGCGGGGGGGAAGGGGAGGAAGGGGGCGGGGGGGAAGGGGAGGAAGGGGGCGGGGGGGAAGGGGAGGAAGGGGGCGGGGGGGAAGGGGAGGAAGGGGGCGGGGGGAAGGGGAGGAGGGGGGCGGGGGGGAAGGGGAGGAGGGGGGCGGGGGGGAAGGGGAGGAGGGGGGCGGGGGGGAAGGGGAGGAGGGGGGCGGGGGGGAAGGGGAGGAGGGGGGCGGGGGGGAAGGGGAGGAGGGGGGCGGGGGGGAAGGGGAGGAGGGGGGCGGGGAGGAGGGGGGCGGGGGGGAAGGGGAGGAGGGGGGCGGGGGGAAGGGGAGGAGGGGGGCGGGGGAGGGGAGAGGGCGAGGAGGGGGGGCGGGGGGGGAAGGGGAGGAGGGGGGCGGGGGGGGGGGAAGGGGAGGAGGGGAGCGGGGGGGGGGAAGGGGAGAGGGAGCGGGGGGGGGGGAAGGGGAGGAGGGGAGCGGGGGGGGGAAGGGGAGCGGGGGGGGGGGAAGGGGAGCGGGGGGGGGGGAAGGGGAGCGGGGGGGGGGGAAGGGGAGCGGGGGGGGGGGAAGGGGAGCGGGGGGGGGGGAAGGGGAGCGGGGGGGGGGGAAGGGGAGCGGGGGGGGGGGAAGGGGAGCGGGGGGGGGGGAAGGGGAGCGGGGGGGGGGGGAAGGGGAGCGGGGGGGGGGGAAGGGGAGCGGGGGGGGGGGAAGGGGAGCGGGGGGGGGGGAAGGGGAGCGGGGGGGGGGGGAAGGGGAGCGGGGGGGGGGGAAGGGGAGCGGGGGGGGGGGAAGGGGAGCGGGGGGGGGGGAAGGGGAGCGGGGGGGGGGGAAGGGGAGCGGGGGGGGGGGAAGGGGAGCGGGGGGGGGGGGAAGGGGAGCGGGGGGGGGGGAAGGGGAGCGGGGGGGGGGGAAGGGGAGCGGGGGGGGGGAAGGGGAGCGGGGGGGGGGAAGGGGAGCGGGGGGGGGGAAGGGGAGCGGGGGGAAGGGGAGCGGGGGGGGAAGGGGAGCGGGGGGGGAAGGGGAGCGGGGGGGGAAGGGGAGCGGGGGGGGAAGGGGAGGAAGGGGAGGAGGGGGGCGGGGGGGAAGGGGAGGAAGGGGAGGAGGGGGGCGGGGGGGAACGGGAGGAAGGGGAGGAGGGGGGCGGGGGGAAGGGGAGGAAGGGGAGGAAGGGGAGGAAGGGGGCGGGGGGGAAAGGGGAGGAAGGGGAAGGGGAGGAAGGGGAGGAGGGGGGCGGGGGGGAAGGGGAGGAAGGGGAGGAAGGGGAGGAAGGGGAGGAAGGGGGCGGGGGGGAAGGGGAGGAAGGGGGCGGGGGGAAGGGGAGGAAGGGGGCGGGGGGGAAGGGGAGGAAGGGGGCGGGGGGGAAGGGGAGGAAGGGGGCGGGGGGGAAGGGGAGGAGGGGGGCGGGGGGGAAGGGGAGGAGGGGGGCGGGGGGGAAGGGGAGGAGGGGGGCGGGGGGGAAGGGGAGGAGGGGGGCGGGGGGGAAGGGGAGGAGGGGGGCGGGGGGGAAGGGGAGGAGGGGGGCGGGGAGGAGGGGGGCGGGGGGGAAGGGGAGGAGGGGGGCGGGGGGGAAGGGGAGGAGGGGGGCGGGGGGGGAAGGGGAGGAGGGGGGCGGGGGGGGAAGGGGAGGAGGGGGGCGGGGGGGGAAGGGGAGGAGGGGGGCGGGGGGGGAAGGGGAGGAGGGGGGCGGGGGGGGAAGGGGAGGAGGGGGGCGGGGGGGGAAGGGGAGGAGGGGGGCGGGGGGGGAAGGGGAGGAGGGGGGCGGGGGGGGAAGGGGAGGAGGGGGGCGGGGGGGGAAGGGGAGGAGGGGGGCGGGGGGGGAAGGGGAGGAGGGGGGCGGGGGGGGAAGGGGAGGAGGGGGGCGGGGGGGGAAGGGGAGGAGGGGGGCGGGGGGGGAAGGGGAGGAGGGGGGCGGGGGGGGAAGGGGAGGAGGGGGGCGGGGGGGGAAGGGGAGGAGGGGGGCGGGGGGGGAAGGGGAGGAGGGGGGCGGGGGGGAAGGGGAGGAGGGGGAGGAGGGGGGCGGGGGGGAAGGGGAGGAAGGGGAGGAGGGGGGCGGGGGGGAAGGGGAGGAGGGGGAGGAGGGGGGCGGGGGGGAAGGGGAGGAAGGGGAGGAGGGGGAGGAGGGGGGCGGGGGGAAGGGGAGCGGGGGGGAAGGGGAGGAGGGGGGCGGGGGGGAAGGGGAGGAGGGGGGCGGGGGGGAAGGGGAGGAGGGGGGCGGGGGGGGAAGGGGAGGAGGGGGGCGGGGGGGGAAGGGGAGGAGGGGGGCGGGGGGGAAGGGAGGAGGGGGGCGGGGGGGAAGGGGAGGAGGGGGGCGGGGGGAAGGGGAGGAGGGGGGCGGGGGGGAAGGGGAGGAGGGGGGCGGGGGGGAAGGGGAGGAGGGGGGCGGGGGGGAAGGGGAGGAGGGGGGCGGGGGGGAAGGGGAGGAGGGGGGCGGGGGGAAGGGGAGGAGGGGGGCGGGGGGGAAGGGGAGGAGGGGGGCGGGGGGGGAAGGGGAGGAGGGGGGCGGGGGGGGAAGGGGAGGAGGGGGGAGGAGGGGGGCGGGGGGGGAAGGGGAGGAGGGGGGCGGGGGGAAGGGGAGGAGGGGGGCGGGGGGGAAGGGGGCGGGGGGGAAGGGGAGGAGGGGGGCGGGGGGGAAGGGGAGGAGGGGGGCGGGGGGAAGGGGAGGAGGGGGGCGGGGGGAAGGGGAGGAGGGGGGCGGGGGGGAAGGGGAGGAGGGGAGGAGGGGGGCGGGGGGGAAGGGGAGGAAGGGGAGGAGGGGGGCGGGGGGGAAGGGGAGGAAGGGGGCGGGGAGGAAGGGGGGGAAGGGGAGGGGGGGAAGGGGAGGAGGGGAAGGGGAGGAGGGGAAGGGGAGGAGGGGAAGGGGAGGAGGGGGGCGGGGGGGAAGGGGGCGGGGGGGAAGGGGAGGAGGGGGAGGAGGGGGGCGGGGGGGAAGGGGAGGAAGGGGAGGAGGGGGGCGGGGGGAAGGGGAGGAAGGGGGCGGGGGGGAAGGGGAGGAAGGGGGCGGGGAGGAAGGGGGGGAAGGGGAGGGGGGGAAGGGGAGGAGGGGAAGGGGAGGAGGGGAAGGGGAGGAGGGGAAGGGGAGGAGGGGAAGGGGAGGAGGGGAAGGGGAGGAGGGGGGCGGGGGGGAAGGGGGCGGGGGGGAAGGGGAGGAGGGGGGCGGGGGGGAAGGGGAGGAGGGGGGCGGGGGGGAAGGGGAGGAGGGGGGCGGGGGGGAAGGGGAGGAGGGGGGCGGGGGGGAAGGGGAGGAGGGGGGCGGGGGGGGAAGGGGAGGAGGGGGGCGGGGGGGAAGGGGAGGAGGGGGGCGGGGGGAAGGGGAGGAGGGGGGCGGGGGGGAAGGGGAGGAGGGGGGCGGGGGGGAAGGGGAGGAGGGGGGCGGGGGGGAAGGGGAGGAGGGGGGCGGGGGGGAAGGGGAGGAGGGGAGGAGGGGGGCGGGGGGGAAGGGGAGGAAGGGGAGGAGGGGGGCGGGGGGAAGGGGAGGAAGGGGGCGGGGGGGAAGGGGAGGAAGGGGGCGGGGAGGAAGGGGGGGAAGGGGAGGGGGGAAGGGGAGGAGGGGAAGGGGAGGAGGGGAAGGGGAGGAGGGGAAGGGGAGGAGGGGAAGGGAGGAGGGGGGCGGGGGGGAAGGGGGCGGGGGGGAAGGGGAGGAGGGGGGCGGGGGGGAAGGGGAGGAGGGGGGCGGGGGGAAGGGGAGGAGGGGGGCGGGGGGGAAGGGGAGGAGGGGGCGGGGGGAAGGGGAGGAGGGGGGCGGGGGGGAAGGGGAGGAGGGGGGCGGGGGGGGGAAGGGGAGGAGGGGGGCGGGGGGGGGAAGGGGAGGAGGGGGGCGGGGGGGGGAAGGGGAGGAGGGGGGCGGGGGGGGGGAAGGGGAGGAGGGGGGCGGGGGGGGGAAGGGGAGGAGGGGGGCGGGGGGGGGAAGGGGAGGAGGGGGGCGGGGGGGGGAAGGGGAGGAGGGGGGCGGGGGGGGAAGGGGAGGAGGGGGGCGGGGGGGGAAGGGGAGGAGGGGGGCGGGGGGGAAGGGGAGGAGGGGGAGGAGGGGGGCGGGGGGAAGGGGAGGAAGGGGAGGAGGGGGGCGGGGGGGAAGGGGAGGAGGGGGGCGGGGGGGAAGGGGAGGAGGGGGGCGGGGGGGAAGGGGAGGAGGGGGGCGGGGAGGAGGGGGGCGGGGAGGAGGGGGGCGGGGGGGAAGGGGAGGAGGGGGGCGGGGGGGAAGGGGAGGAGGGGGGCGGGGGGGGAAGGGGAGGAGGGGGGCGGGGGGGGAAGGGGAGGAGGGGGGCGGGGGGAGGGGGGCGGGGGGGGGAAGGGGAGGAGGGGGGCGGGGGGGGAAGGGGAGGAGGGGGCGGGGGGGGAAGGGGAGGAGGGGGGCGGGGGGGGAAGGGGAGGAGGGGGGCGGGGGGGGAAGGGGAGGAGGGGGGCGGGGGGGAAGGGGAGGAGGGGGGCGGGGGGGGGAAGGGAGGAGGGGGGCGGGGGGGAAGGGGAGGAGGGGGAGGAGGGGGGCGGGGGGGAAGGGGAGGAAGGGGAGGAGGGGGGCGGGGGGGAAGGGAGGAAGGGGAGGAGGGGGGCGGGGGGGAAGGGGAGGAGGGGGAGGAGGGGGGCGGGGGGGAAGGGGAGGAAGGGGAGGAGGGGGAGGAGGGGGGCGGGGGGGAAGGGGAGGAGGGGGGCGGGGGGGGAAGGGGAGGAGGGGGGCGGGGGGGGAAGGGGAGGAGGGGGGCGGGGGGGAAGGGGAGGAGGGGGGCGGGGGGGAAGGGGAGGAGGGGGGCGGGGGGGGAAGGGGAGGAGGGGGGCGGGGGGGGAAGGGGAGGAGGGGGGCGGGGGGAAGGGGAGGAGGGGGGCGGGGGGGAAGGGGAGGAGGGGGGCGGGGGGGAAGGGGAGGAGGGGGGCGGGGGGGGGGAAGGGGAGGAGGGGGGCGGGGGGGAAGGGGAGGAGGGGGGCGGGGGGGAAGGGGAGGAGGGGGGCGGGGGGGAAGGGGAGGAGGGGGGCGGGGGGGAAGGGGAGGAGGGGGAGGAGGGGGGCGGGGGGAAGGGGAGGAAGGGGAGGAGGGGGGCGGGGGGGAAGGGGAGGAAGGGGGCGGGGGGGAAGGGGGGGGAAGGGGGGGAAGGGGAGGAGGGGAAGGGGAGGAGGGGAAGGGGAGGAGGGGAAGGGGAGGAGGGGAAGGGGAGGAGGGGGGCAGGGGGGAAGGGGGCGGGGGGAAGGGGAGGAGGGGGGCGGGGGGGAAGGGGGCGGGGGGGAAGGGGAGGAGGGGGGCGGGGGGGAAGGGGAGGAGGGGGGCGGGGGGGAAGGGGAGGAGGGGGGCGGGGGGGAAGGGGAGGAGGGGGGCGGGGGGGAAGGGGAGGAGGGGGGCGGGGGGGAAGGGGAGGAGGGGGGCGGGGGGGAAGGGGAGGAGGGGGGCGGGGGGGAAGGGGAGGAGGGGGGCGGGGGGGGGAAGGGGAGGAGGGGGGCGGGGGGGAAGGGGAGGAGGGGGGCGGGGGGAAGGGGAGGAGGGGGCGGGGGGGGGGGAAGGGGAGGAGGGGGGCGGGGGGGGGAAGGGGAGGAGGGGGGCGGGGGGGGAAGGGGAGGAGGGGGGCGGGGGGGGGAAGGGGAGGAGGGGGGCGGGGGGGAAGGGGAGGAGGGGGGCGGGGGGGGAAGGGGAGGAGGGGGGCGGGGGGGAAGGGGAGGAGGGGGGCGGGGGGGAAGGGGAGGAGGGGGGCGGGGAGGAGGGGGGCGGGGGGGAAGGGGAGGAGGGGGGCGGGGGGGGGAAGGGGAGGAGGGGGGCGGGGGGAAGGGGAGGAGGGGGAGGAGGGGGGCGGGGGGGAAGGGGAGGAAGGGGAGGAGGGGGGCGGGGGGGAAGGGGAGGAAGGGGAGGAGGGGGGCGGGGGGGAAGGGGAGGAGGGGGAGGAGGGGGGCGGGGGGGAAGGGGAGGAAGGGGAGGAAGGGGAGGAGGGGGGCGGGGAGGAGGGGGAGGAGGCGGGCGGGGGGGAAGGGGAGGAGGGGGGCGGGGGGAAGGGGAGGAGGGGGGCGGGGGGGAAGGGGAGGAGGGGGGCGGGGGGGAAGGGGAGGAGGGGGGCGGGGGGGGAAGGGGAGGAGGGGGGCGGGGGGGAAGGGGAGGAGGGGGGCGGGGGGGAAGGGGAGGAGGGGGGCGGGGGGGAAGGGGAGGAGGGGGGCGGGGGGGAAGGGGAGGAGGGGGGCGGGGGGGAAGGGGGCGGGGGGGAAGGGGAGGAGGGGGGCGGGGGGAAGGGGAGGAGGGGGGCGGGGGGGAAGGGGAGGAGGGGGGCGGGGGGGGAAGGGGAGGAGGGGGGCGGGGGGGGAAGGGGAGGAGGGGGGCGGGGGGGAAGGGGAGGAGGGGGGCGGGGGGGAAGGGGAGGAGGGGGGCGGGGGGGAAGGGGAGGAGGGGGGCGGGGGGGGAAGGGGAGGAGGGGGGCGGGGGGGGAAGGGGAGGAGGGGGGCGGGGGGGGAAGGGGAGGAGGGGGGCGGGGGGGGAGGGGAGGAGGGGGGCGGGGGGGAAGGGGAGGAGGGGGGCGGGGGGGGGAAGGGGAGGAGGGGGGCGGGGGGGGGAAGGGGAGGAGGGGGGCGGGGGGGGGAAGGGGAGGAGGGGGGCGGGGGGGAAGGGGAGGAGGGGGGCGGGGGGGAAGGGGAGGAGGGGGGCGGGGGGAAAGGGGAGGAGGGGGGCGGGGGGGGAAGGGGAGGAGGGGGGCGGGGGGGAAGGGGAGGAGGGGGGCGGGGGGGAAGGGGAGGAGGGGGGCGGGGGGGAAGGGGGGCGGGGGGGAAGGGAGGAGGGGGAGGAGGGGGGCGGGGGGGAAGGGGAGGAAGGGGAGGAGGGGGGCGGGGGGGAAGGGGAGGAGGGGGGCGGGGGGGAAGGGGAGGAGGGGGGCGGGGGGAAGGGGAGGAGGGGGGCGGGGGGGAAGGGGAGGAGGGGGGCGGGGGGGAAGGGGAGGAGGGGGAGGAGGGGGGCGGGGGGAAGGGGAGGAAGGGGAGGAGGGGGGCGGGGAGGAAGGGGGCGGGGGGGAAAGGGGAGGAGGGGGCGGGGGGGAAGGGGAGGAGGGGGCGGGGGGGAAGGGGAGGAGGGGGCGGGGGGGAAGGGGAGGAGGGGGCGGGGGGGAAGGGGAGGAGGGGGAGGAGGGGGCGGGGGGGAAGGGGAGGAGGGGGAGGAGGGGGGCGGGGGGGAAGGGGAGGAAGGGGAGGAGGGGGGCGGGGGGGAAGGGGAGGAAGGGGAGGAGGGGGGCGGGGAGGAAGGGGGCGGGGAGGAAGGGGGCGGGGAGGAAGGGGGCGGGGAGGAAGGGGGCGGGGAGGAAGGGGGCGGGGAGGAAGGGGGCGGGGAGGAAGGGGGCGGGGAGGAAGGGGGCGGGGAGGAAGGGGGCGGGGAGGAAGGGGGCGGGGAGGAAGGGGGCGGGGAGGAAGGGGGCGGGGAGGAAGGGGGCGGGGAGGAAGGGGGCGGGGAGGAAGGGGGCGGGGAGGAAGGGGGCGGGGAGGAAGGGGGCGGGGAGGAAGGGGGCGGGGAGGAAGGGGGCGGGGAGGAAGGGGGCGGGGAGGAAGGGGGCGGGGGAGGAAGGGGGCGGGGAGGAAGGGGGCGGGGAGGAAGGGGGCGGGGAGGAAGGGGGCGGGGAGGAAGGGGGCGGGGAGGAAGGGGGCGGGGAGGAAGGGGAGGAGGGGGGCGGGGGGGAAGGGGAGGAAGGGGAGGAGGGGGGCGGGGAGGAAGGGGGCGGGGGGGAAAGGGGGAGGAGGGGGCGGGGGGGGAAAGGGGAGGAGGGGGCGGGGGGAAAGGGGAGGAGGGGGCGGGGGGGGAAGGGGAGGAGGGGGCGGGGGGGAAGGGGAGGAGGGGGCGGGGGGGAAGGGGAGGAGGGGGCGGGGGGGAAGGGGAGGAGGGGGCGGGGGGGAAAGGGGAGGAGGGGGCGGGGGGGAAGGGGAGGAGGGGGCGGGGGGGAAGGGGAGGAGGGGGCGGGGGGGAAGGGGAGGAGGGGGCGGGGGGGGGCGGGGAGGAAGGGGGCGGGGAGGAAGGGGGCGGGGAGGAAGGGGGCGGGGAGGAAGGGGGCGGGGAGGAAGGGGGCGGGGAGGAAGGGGGCGGGGAGGAAGGGGGCGGGGAGGAAGGGGGCGGGGAGGAAGGGGGCGGGGAGGAAGGGGAGGAGGGGGGCGGGGAGGAAGGGGAGGAAGGGGGCGGGGGGAAGGGGAGGAGGGGGGCGGGGGGGAAGGGGAGGAGGGGGGCGGGGGGAAGGGGAGGAGGGGGGCGGGGGGGAAGGGGAGGAGGGGGGCGGGGGGGAAGGGGAGGAGGGGGGCGGGGGGGAAGGGGAGGAGGGGGGCGGGGGGGAAGGGGAGGAGGGGGGCGGGGGGGAAGGGGAGGAGGGGGGCGGGGGGGAAGGGGAGGAGGGGGGCGGGGGGGAAGGGGAGGAGGGGGGCGGGGGGGAAGGGGAGGAGGGGGGCGGGGGGGAAGGGGAGGAGGGGGGCGGGGGGGAAGGGGAGGAGGGGGGCGGGGGGGAAGGGGAGGAGGGGGGCGGGGGGGAAGGGGAGGAGGGGGGCGGGGGGGAAGGGGAGGAGGGGGGCGGGGGGGAAGGGGAGGAGGGGGGCGGGGGGGAAGGGGAGGAGGGGGGCGGGGGGGAAGGGGAGGAGGGGGGCGGGGGGGAAGGGGAGGAGGGGGGCGGGGGGGAAGGGGAGGAGGGGGGCGGGGGGGAAGGGGAGGAGGGGGGCGGGGGGGAAAGGGGAGGAGGGGGGCGGGGGGGAAAGGGGAGGAGGGGGGCGGGGGGGAAAGGGGAGGAGGGGGGCGGGGGGAAAGGGGAGGAGGGGGGCGGGGGGGAAAGGGGAGGAGGGGGGCGGGGGGAAAGGGGAGGAGGGGGGCGGGGGGGAAAGGGGAGGAGGGGGGCGGGGGGGAAAGGGAGGAGGAGGAGGGGGGCGGGGGGGAAGGGGAGGAGGGGGGCGGGGGGGAAAGGGGAGGAGGGGGGCGGGGGGGAAAGGGGAGGAAGGGGAGGAGGGGGGCGGGGGGGAAGGGGAGGAGGGGGGCGGGGGGGGAAGGGGAGGAGGGGGGCGGGGGGGAAGGGGAGGAAGGGGAGCGGGGGGGAAGGGGAGGAAGGGGAGGAGGGGGGCGGGGGGAAGGGGGGAAGGGGAGGAGGGGGGCGGGGGGGAAGGGGGGAAGGGGAGGAGGGGGGCGGGGGGGAAGGGGAGGAAGGGGAGGAGGGGGGCGGGGGGGAAGGGGAGGAAGGGGGCGGGGGGGAAGGGGAGGAAGGGGGCGGGGGGGAAGGGGAGGAAGGGGGCGGGGGGGAAGGGGAGGAAGGGGGCGGGGGGGAAGGGGAGGAAGGGGGCGGGGGGGGAAGGGGAGGAGGGGGGCGGGGGGGAAGGGGAGGAGGGGGGCGGGGGGGAAGGGGAGGAGGGGGGCGGGGGGGAAGGGGAGGAGGGGGGCGGGGGGGAAGGGGAGGAGGGGGGCGGGGGGAAGGGGAGGAGGGGGGCGGGGGGAAGGGGAGGAGGGGGGCGGGGGGGAAGGGGAGGAAGGGGAGGAGGGGGGCGGGGGGGAAGGGGGGGAAGGGAGTAGGGGGGCGGGGGGGAAGGGGAGGAGGGGGGCGGGGGGGAAAGGGGAGGAGGGGGGCGGGGGGGAAGGGGAGGAAGGGGGCGGGGGGGAAGGGGAGGAGGGGGGCGGGGGGGAAGGGGAGGAGGGGGGCGGGGGGGAAGGGGAGGAAGGGGAGGAGGGGGGCGGGGGGGAAGGGGAGGAGGGGGGCGGGGGGGAAGGGGAGGAGGGGGGCGGGGGGGAAGGGGAGGAAGGGGAGGAGGGGGCGGGGGGAAGGGGAGGAAGGGGAGGAGGGGGGCGGGGGGAAGGGGAGGAAGGGGAGGAGGGGGGCGGGGGGGAAGGGGAGGAAGGGGGCGGGGGGAAGGGGAGGAAGGGGGCGGGGGGGAAGGGGAGGAAGGGGGCGGGGGGGAAGGGGAGGAAGGGGGCGGGGGGGAAGGGGAGGAAGGGGAGGAGGGGGGCGGGGGGAAGGGGGGGAAGGGGAGTAGGGGGCGGGGGGAAAGGGGAGGAGGGGGGCGGGGGGGAAGGGGAGGAAGGGGGCGGGGGGGAAGGGGAGGAGGGGGGCGGGGGGGAAGGGGAGGAGGGGGCGGGGGGAAGGGGAGGAAGGGAGGAGGGGGCGGGGGGGAAGGGGAGGAGGGGGGCGGGGGGGAAGGGGAGGAGGGGGGCGGGGGGGAAGGGGAGGAAGGGGAGGAGGGGGGCGGGGGGGAAGGGGAGGAAGGGGAGGAGGGGGGCGGGGGAAGGGAAAGGGGAGGGGGCGGGGGGAAGGGGAGGAAGGGGGCGGGGGAGGGGAAGGGGCGGGGGAAGGGGAGGAAGGGGGCGGGGGGGAAGGGGAGGAAGGGGGCGGGGGGGAAGGGGAGGAAGGGGGCGGGGGGAGGGGAGGAGGGGCGGGGGGGAAGGGGAGGAAGGGGGCGGGGGGAAGGGGAGGAAGGGGGCGGGGGGAAGGGGAGGAAGGGGGCGGGGGGGAAGGGGAGGAAGGGGGCGGGGGGAAGGGGAGGAAGGGGGCGGGGGAAGGGAGGAAGGGGGCGGGGGGGAAGGGGAGGAAGGGGGCGGGGGGGAAGGGAGAAGGGCGGGGAAGGGAGGAGGGGGCGGGGGAGGGGAAGGGGAGGAGGGGGGCGGGGGGGAAGGGGAGGAAGGGGGCGGGGGGAAGGGGGGAAGGGGAGGAGGGGGCGGGGGAAGGGGAGGAAGGGGGGGGGGCGGGGGAGGGGGGGAAGGGGAGGAGGGGGCGGGGGGGGGAAGGGGAGGAAGGGGGGCGGGGGGGAAGGGGAGGAAGGGGGCGGGGGGGAAGGGGAGGAAGGGGGCGGGGGGGAAGGGGAGGAAGGGGGCGGGGGGGAAGGGGAGGAAGGGGGCGGGGGAAGGGGAGGAAGGGGGCGGGGGGGAAGGGGAGGAAGGGGGCGGGGGGGAAGGGGAGGAAGGGGGCGGGGGGGAAGGGGAGGAAGGGGGCGGGGGGGAAGGGGAGGAAGGGGGCGGGGGGAAGGGGAGGAAGGGGGCGGGGGGAAGGGGAGGAAGGGGGCGGGGGGGAAGGGGAGGAAGGGGGCGGGGGAGGGGAGGAAGGGGCGGGGGAAGGGGAGGAAGGGGCGGGGGGGAAGGGGAGGAAGGGGGCGGGGGGGAAGGGGAGGAAGGGGGCGGGGGGGAAGGGGAGGAAGGGGCGGGGGGGAAGGGGAGGAGAGGGGCGGGGGGGAAGGGGAGGAAGGGGGCGGGGGGGAAGGGGAGGAGGGGGCGGGGGGAGGGGAGGAGGGGGGGGGGGAAGGGGAGGAGGGGGCGGGGGGAAGGGGAGGAGGGGGCGGGGGGGGGGAAGGGGCGGGGGGGAAGGGAGGAGGGGGGCGGGGGGGAAGGGGGAGGGGGAGGGGGGAGGGGGGGGGGGGAAGGGGAGGAGGGGGCGGGGGGAAGGGGAGGAGGGGGCGGGGGGGAAGGGGAGGAGGGGGGCGGGGGAGGGGAGGGGGGGGGAAGGGGAGGAGGGGGCGGGGGGAGGAGGGGGGCGGGGGGAAGGGGAGGAGGGGGGGGAAGGGGAGGAGGGGGGCGGGGGGGAAGGGGAGGAGGGGGGCGGGGGGAAGGGGAGGAGGGGGGCGGGGGGGAAGGGGAGGAGGGGGGCGGGGGGGAAGGGGAGGGAGGGGGCGGGGGGAAAGGGGAGGAGGGGGGCGGGGGGGAAAGGGGAGGAGGGGGGCGGGGGAAAGGGGGGAGGAGGGGGGGGGGCGGGGGGGGAAAGGGGAGGAGGGGGGGCGGGGGAAAGGGGAGGAGGGGGGGGCGGGGGGAAGGAGGGGGCGGGGAAGGGAGGGGGGGCGGGGGGGAAAGGGGAGGAGGGGGCGGGGGGAAAGGGGAGGAGGGGGGCGGGGGGAAGGGGAGGAGGGGGAGGGGGAGGGGAGGGGGGCGGGGGAAGGGGAGGAGGGGGGCGGGGAGGAAGGGAGGAGGGGGGCGGGGGGAAGGGGAGGAGGGGGGCGGGGGGAAGGGGAGGAGGGGGGCGGGGGGGAAAGGGGAGGAGGGGGGCGGGGGGGAAAGGGGAGGAGGGGGGCGGGGGGAAAGGGGAGGAGGGGGGCGGGGGGAAAGGGGAGGAGGGGGGCGGGGGGAAAGGGGAGGAGGGGGGCGGGGGGAAGGGGAGGAGGGGGGCGGGGGGAAGGGAGGAAGGGGAGGAGGGGGGCGGGGAGGAAGGGGAGGAGGGGGGCGGGGAGGAAGGGAGGAAGGGGAGGAGGGGGGCGGGGGGGAAGGGGAGGAGGGGGGCGGGGGGGAAGGGGAGGAGGGGGGCGGGGGGGAAGGGGAGGAGGGGGGCGGGGGGGAAGGGGAGGAGGGGGGCGGGGGGGAAGGGGAGGAGGGGGGCGGGGGGGAAGGGGAGGAGGGGGGCGGGGGGGAAGGGGAGGAGGGGGGCGGGGGGGAAGGGGAGGAGGGGGGCGGGGGGGAAGGGGAGGAGGGGGGCGGGGGGGAAGGGGAGGAGGGGGGCGGGGGGGAAGGGGAGGAGGGGGGCGGGGAGGAGGGGGCGGGAGGAGGGGGGCGGGGGGAAGGGGAGGAGGGGGGCGGGGGGGAAGGGGAGGAGGGGGGCGGGGGGGGAAGGGGAGGAGGGGGGCGGGGGGGAAGGGGAGGAGGGGGGCGGGGGGGAAGGGGAGGAGGGGGGCGGGGGGGGAAGGGGAGGAGGGGGGCGGGGGGGGAAGGGGAGGAGGGGGGCGGGGGGGGAAGGGGAGGAGGGGGGCGGGGGGGGAAGGGGAGGAGGGGGGCGGGGGGGAAGGGGAGGAGGGGGGCGGGGGGGAAGGGGAGGAGGGGGGCGGGGGGGGAAGGGGAGGAGGGGGGCGGGGGGGGGAAGGGGACGGGGGGGGGAAGGGGAGGAGGGGGGGAAGGGGACGGGGGGGAAGGGGACGGGGGGGGGCGGGGGGGGGGAAGGGGAGGAGGGGGGCGGGGGGGGGAAGGGGACGGGGGGGGGGAAGGGGAGGAGGGGGGCGGGGGGGGAAGGGGACGGGGGGGGAAGGGGAGGAGGGGGGCGGGGGGGGGAAGGGGAGGAAGGGGGACGGGGGGGAAGGGGAGGAGGGGGGCGGGGGGGGGAAGGGGAGGAGGGGGGCGGGGGGGGGAAGGGGACGGGGGGGGAAGGGGAGGAGGGGGGCGGGGGGGGGAAGGGGACGGGGGGGGGAAGGGGAGGAGGGGGGCGGGGCGGGAAGGGGAGGGGGGGGGCGGGGGGGGAAGGGGAGGGGGGGGGCGGGGGGGAAGGGGAGGAGGGGGCGGGGGGGGGAAGGGGAGGAGGGGGGCGGGGGGGGGAGAAGGGGAGGAGGGGGGGGAGAGGGGAGGAGGGGGGCGGGGGGGGAAGGGGAGGAGGGGGGGGAAGGGGAGGAGGGGGGGGAAGGGGAGGAGGGGGAGGAGGGGGGCGGGGGGGAAGGGGAGGAAGGGGAGGAAGGGGAGGAAGGGGGCGGGGGGGAAGGGGAGGAGGGGGAGGAGGGGGGCGGGGGGGAAGGGGAGGAGGGGGGCGGGGGGAAGGGGAGGAGGGGGGCGGGGGGGAAGGGGAGGAGGGGGAGGAGGGGGGCGGGGGGGAAGGGGAGGAAGGGGAGGAAGGGGGGCGGGGGAGGAGGGGGAGGAGGGGAGGAGGGGGAGGAGGGGGAGGAGGGGGAGGAGGGGGAGGAAGGGGAGGAAGGGAGGAAGGGGAGGAAGGGGGCGGGGGGGAAGGGGAGGAAGGGGAGGAAGGGGAGGAAGGGGGCGGGGGGGAAAGGGGAGGAAGGGGAGGAGGGGGCAGGGGAGGAAGGGGAGGAGGGGGGCAGGGGAGGAAGGGGAGGAGGGGGAGGAGGGGGGCAGGGGGGAAAGGGGAGGAGGGGGGCGGGGGGGAAAGGGGAGGAAGGGGAAGGGGAGGAGGGGGAGGAGGGGGGCGGGGGGGAAGGGGAGGAGGGGGAGGAGGGGGGCGGGGGGGAAGGGGAGGAGGGGGGCGGGGGGGAAGGGGAGGAGGGGGAGGAGGGGGGCGGGGAGGAAGGGGAGGAAGGGGAGGAAGGGGAGGAAGGGGGGCGGGGGAGGAGGGGGAGGAGGGGGAGGAGGGGGAGGAGGGGAGGAGGGGGAGGAAGGGGAGGAAGGGGAGGAAGGGGAGGAAGGGGAGGAAGGGGAGGAAGGGGAGGAAGGGGAGGAAGGGGAGGAAGGGGAGGAGGGGGAGGAAGGGGAGGAAGGGGAGGAAGGGGAGGAAGGGGGCGGGGGGAAAGGGGAGGAAGGGGAGGAGGGGGCAGGGGAGGAAGGGGAGGAGGGGGGCAGGGGAGGAAGGGGAGGAGGGGGGCAGGGGAGGAAGGGGAGGAGGGGGAGGAGGGGGGCGGGGGGGAAAGGGGAGGAGGGGGGCGGGGGGGAAAGGGGAGGAAGGGGAAGGGGAGGAAGGGGAGGAGGGGGGGCGGGGGGAAGGGGAGGAAGGGGAGGAAGGGGAGGAAGGGGAGGAAGGGGAGGAAGGGGAGGAAGGGGAGGAAGGGGAGGAAGGGGAGGAAGGGGAGGAAGGGGGGGAAGGGGAGGAAGGGGGCGGGGGGGAAGGGGAGGAAGGGGGCGGGGGGGAAGGGGAGGAAGGGGGCGGGGGGGAAGGGGAGGAAGGGGAGGAAGGGGAGGAAGGGGGAG